>NC_143015.1:79021263-79321263 GCF_055824585.1 Amblyomma mixtum | reverse complement strand
CAAATCTGCTGCACTTCATTGAGCTTTGCCGTTATAAAAATGGTCTAAAGACAGTCTATAGTCTTCTTATAGACTCTATTCCCTTCCTACAGGTAATTCTTTTTGTCTATTCATTGTCTAGAGGCTCTCTGTAGACAAAAGTCTACTAAAAGCGTATGGCCATAAATCTATAGATTGCCTATAGACTGTCTATATATATATATATACTTATAGACTTTATAGACAGAAGTCTATGGACACTCTATAGATTGTCTAAAAAATTTTTGTAAGGGGATCGCTCCAGCTCGGAAGGATTTACGGGCCACTCTCATAGCTGACAATTCTTGAGGAAAGCATTTTTGAAAGGGTAAAAGTTTATGAACGCAGTTTTTTCTTATAGTGTAAGATTTAACTTTAACGATCAATATATCCGGATATATCCCATCGGCAGGCTAAGTTTTTTCTGCTATTAAATTTTCGCTATCGCCAGAAGCGTTCCCCATTGTTTTTTTTTATGCCATTCTGAACTGCTCGATGCGAGTGATGGAAACACTATAGAAAAAATGTTTCGCTACACATCGAAAGAATGGACCACTGCCTTCAATAATTTCATAACGGTACCTTACAATTTTCCAATATTAAAAATTCTTGTCCGAGAAAGTTGGACATGATGGAGGGTGCGCTCCCAATCGGATCATGTATTTAATCCTGGAATTGCTTTCTCTAAAAAAAAAATCGGATACGGCATTGTGTTCCTGTGTAGAATATTTCGGTTGGGTTGGGTACCTTCTCGTAAATCCGTAAATGTGCTGCCGTCAGATATCGAGCGCATTATAATGCATATCTTATTTTATCGCATTTTCAAAATACACATCCGTTCTCCAGCCTCGATGTCGTTGGAAGTCAGAGTGTTAATATGCTTCCCAATAGTTACCTCTTCATGAACTGTGCAGCAATACAGACGTTGTGTGCAGCCTTTCAAGTTCATGTTTTTGTCTCAGTCTGTTTCCTGTCTTTGCAGTGGCAAAATTATTTCCAATTTTCTCGCCCTTCATGATGACATTACTGGTAACACTGATTTTAATATGCGTTCTGTCGCATATATATTAAACAAATTTGCCCCATAAGACATTCCCACATATTTCTGGAGTCACATAAGCCTATGTCAAATAGCACGGAAAAAGGTCACAGAGGAGAAATTCTCGACGTAAGCCGGCAAAAATTTTTGTCTACTTTCTCAGGAACACGCAGACTTCAGAAACATGCTTTGAATAAGCCCTGCAAACAGAATCTGTGTTCACGTCTGAAGCGAATAAATACGGCTGTTTCCTGCCACTGGTGTCTCTGGTTATAACGTAGACCTGCAAATTCGGAGACGCATTTCCTTAAGCAAATACATGCTCCCTTCCAATATCACCCTCGTACCACTTCATGGTACAGGCAGTTCGGGAAACTATCTAGAAGGTGAACGAGAACCGCAGGCAGGAGGGCGCATACAGGGGGCGCGAGCGTCGTTATCAGTGCCGGCTGATGGCGTGAGTGGCTGGCCGTCACGCCAGGCAGCTATATCCGCTCGAAGCTCGAGCAACAGCAGCGGCCTGATGGCTTCATGACTCTACCGGGCAGGCATGGCTGTTTGCGGAGCCAAATGACCGCGCGCCGCCCGGCCTCTTATTCCGCCCTTCTTTCTTCTCTCCTCTTTCTCTCTCTCTCTCTCCAGCTTTTTATTAGGTGCCTCTGTCGCGTTATTCATTGCCACGAACTCTTTGCTTTCTTTAGCCACTGTCCAGCACGTGTCCGTGGACGTCTGTATGGCTGCGTGACATGAGGCCATAGAACGGGACCCGTCACAGGTTGTACTCCACTGTGGATATTATGAAGGACGCGGGTGTACACTCGCCATTCCCTCCTTTCTTCTTTGATAAATGCCACGCTAGGTTGGCTCGCCGCCTGTAGAGCGCAGGCAGGCTTCGCTGTAGTCCCGAAACACTTAACCTGCTACCGTTACGGGTAACGTAAAGCGACGGGAAGATGTTAGCGCGGGTACGGGAAGCAAGACGAGGTAACGATATCCTATAGCTGATGTCGAGAATGGGTAGTGCAAGGGTTTTTCGGGACCTGTATCGGGGAGGCATGATAACGGACGGTTATTTAGGATCAGTTGCGGGCTGAGATTAGGAAATCTAATGCGATATTGCGGTCGCACCTGACGGTGGATAGGGCTTGTTGGAGATCGTGTTAGAAGCTTTTGTCAAGTGTGTAGTGTAACCCGACTGATGATAACAACGATGGACATAGTGAACTCGCAATGTTCGTACATTTTAATACAAACGGCTTGCTATGAATTTGACTCTATGTCTCCAGTCCTGTTGCTGCTTATTTTGGGGTATTGAGCGGGCACTTCATGGACAGCGACCACTCAATACGTTCCCGCTGGACCCGTTGAGTCAGATATTCCTCACTGTCTTTGTGCTCTTATTCTCACGCGGGGGTGAAAAGAAATCAAACGAGATTTGAATTCCCAAGGAAATTTAGCGGTGGAGTTTAAAGTGGATATCTTAGTGTCGTCCGAACAGTGATGCATATTTCTTTATTTATAAATTTTTAGTTAAACCTGACCGGCCAAAAAGGCATACCGAGTAAAGGAAGCGGTCACATTATCAAAATAGCGATTACAAAAATGGACGTGGAATACTTGTCGAGTCCGCATAGGGTCCTTATAGCCTTAACATTATGTCGACTGAAGCCGAGGTCCTGTGGAACTTCCTCCACATTAATTTAGTATTATTTTTGATGAACACTTCCTACGGAAATTCTTTCCGTACTAATATTTCACCACTATATACGCGGCGTTACTACGGAATTGCATTCTCTTTTCTGTGCGTGAATTCACGCAGGGAACACACCAAAAAATATTGAAAAACGTTGTTTTCCTTGTAGGCTTATGTTTCTAGTTCCGCGTCTGTAAAATAAATGTCTTTCAGCAGGGCTGTTACCAAGGCTGTGTTACACACATTTTCAAGAAAGAGGTACAAAAGCGTGGAAACGAAAGTATGAAAACAACTTTATTTTTTTAATTTCATAAATTTTCGTATTTTTTCAAGAATGACTTCTGTGCATTATTTGTGCTAAGTTTCATTCCATTGCTAAATAGCATTTTGTTATAGGCTCCTAATGGCTCACAGTAATGACCCTTAATGCTAAGTCGTCTGTATGCTGCGAAGGATTGTTTGTCGTCCAAAATTGGTTATTAGATTCTCTAGGTGCGACATGGAGTAAAAAGTAAATACCAATGGGCGTTCCGTTTGCGGCAGCTGAGGGAAAGTCTTTAAAGCATATGAGCTAGACAACTGCCTTCAGAAAGACCATTCATTGTCATGCAAGCATAATAATCTTTTTCTTCACCTTCAGTGTCCTTCAGGCAAGCCTAGGGCTGTTTTAACGTTGGAAGAAGCGAAGTTCTTCCATGGACATTCGTAGCAACACTTATCTGTTTTAAGACCAAAATAACCTTGTGATAACCTTTAGGGGAATTTCGGCAAACCGGCGATATTAATATTTTAAGCCGGGCCTTCGGAGTGCGCCGTGATTGAAATGCAATTGGGGTAGTCCCTTTGGCACAGGAATTTTGTGGCGTGCGCGCGTCGCATGTCTAATGGGCTTCGTTTTTTCATCACTCACTAAGCAGGCTATTAAGAGTTTCTGATGAAGCGAAAACGTATTAGGCTTTTCGGTGCTGTAGACTGTAAAGCTCGAAGCAAACGTAAGCCTTAAAACTTTCGCCGATGATTCGCACGCTTCTTCGAAAGCACATTTCTTCGTAACATGTCGTACGCACATTCTTCTGTGTAGCCGTGCGCAAGACTTACTTTCCACCACAGAGAAGAAGCCTTGAAACGGGCCAATTTGCAGCGACCGTAGCGCCCCTGGCGTCTCACGCCCGCAGCATAAACGGTGGCGTCGTCTGCACGCAGGCGACCGGTGATCGCTCGTCTGCAACGGCGCCACTGCGTCGCTGAGGCAAAACGTTTCGTCTGTGGCGGCGGCGGCAACTCTTAAAGATGGCCGCCGTCACCGCTTGGCGCTCGAGGCGCTCAAGGGTCACCTCGGAACGTGTAATTGAAAACCGGTCCCGGCTGTCAACGATCCTCAACTTGACAAGATCGATGGGCGTCGATACGAAGGCTCGCGCGCGCGCGCGCGCCGTGAGTGTTGTTTCGCGGCGGGAGAGGAGACGAGAGGGCGTCGTCATAGTCTTGGACCAGTCGGAAACGCGAGCCGATGACGTGGACACATTACACGCTACGTGCTCTCCCTTTCCCCTCGCTCGCCTGCGCCTCGCACGTACCTCTCCCCTTCTTTCCGTGCCTACCTCTCGTCCAAGCCAGTCTCACTGAAAACCGTGCAGCGCCTTCAAAGGTGCAAATCGCTGCAGGAGCCACGCCTGTTGTGCGTGCTTTCGGTACTACCTTCTGCACTACTGGGGGTAGCACCGGGAGTAGTGCTTTCGGCGTTTTTGTCATTGCCGCCCGAAAGTAGTGCCAACTTTCGGCAGTGCGTCAACAGCCGGGGCGTACTTCAAGATTCATATAGCAGACTGCCTACAACGAATTTCGGGTTACGACGAATGAAGCATGCGGATCTTTTTAGACAGGCAGTTGAGATTCCCTCTTAATCTTATTGAGAGGGAATCTCAACTGGCGCAGTCGACAGGATCGCAACTCGGGGCATAATGTGATTTTCTTCAGAGGAAGGGAAAAAAAAGCTTATTACGAAAGAACTGCAGCTGCTGTATGTATTCCCTGTAAGTGGGCTTAGGCGTATTTGCTCCATTGTAAACTAGACGCAGCACAATCTAACATGATGTTATTTCTTCATCGTCTGCTTCAGTTCTAGGGAGCAGACGGAAAACGACCCTAGTGCAAGTGGCCCGGATAGACGCCAATAGTTCGCTTTGTCCTAGCTCTTCTGATTGCCTAACTTTTGCAGCACTGCATCCTTATTCTGGTGAGCTTTCGAGTGTGCTGGTCAGGCCTATGGGCGACCACTGCTGTTCCTTCTAGGAAGGAGACGCACAGCTACAAAACATCAAGAAAAAAAATCAGAGAGAGCTCCGGCGGCTCCGAAAACGCCGAGCGGTAGAGCGATTAGTTGGTAGGCCCAACAACGGCGGCAGCGCCATCTGAACCAGGCGGCGGACAAGTGATTGTAATTGCAGGTTTGCAATCCCGGGGACTGCTGGCATTCAACAGATGGCGTCCTATACGTCGTCCTTCTTTCCTTCTTTTCCTCTCACCCCATTGCCCTCTGCCTTCAGCCTCTCCTCTTCCTCTCTCTCTCTATGAGCGGGTATCTCTGCAGGCTACCACTGCTAACCTCTTTCTCGGCGTATTTTTGCTTTTGGGTTTCATCCCTTTCTCATTCTTTCAGGGCGCTTCCGGCGATTTCCTCCCAGAACACGCGATCCGTCCGGTGCAATTAGGGTGATAGTTAACGCGTGCTCTCGATTCGTTTCTCGCCGCCATTCTCGGGACCATTCGGCCTTTTGAAGCCTGTACTTCGGTCAGAGAAACGCAAACTCCTGATTTGTACTCTCCAAGTGTGTGCGTTCATTTACAGCGGTCAGTCTGCATGCGCCTGCGGTGCGCAGTTAGCAGCCCCTAACCGTTAATGGAGTCCGCGTTTCCAGACGCGCTGGAAGTCATGCGCTCATGGTTACACTTGTTCCTGTTTTTTGGTGAAGCGTGTGGCATTTGCATCTCGCTGCTCAGCGCCCGAAGCATTCTTGTCCCGATGGCGCTGTTCGCCACAAATTTCCGCCTAGCAGATGATGTGGTGGCACGTAGCAGCAGACGAACCCGCCACATTGCTGTCTGCTTTCCAACGAAAAGAGTGCGTACAACTGCTGATTTCTTTATTTCGACGTCCGAGGCGCCTCCGCGTCATTAGTAGGAACCTCCGAGACACCTTGCAGTATTTTGGGATTGCGCGGCGCGTACTTCTTTTTTGTGGTGCTTTCCGGCGTGTTTTTCTTTTCCCTTCAGAGCTGAACGAACGCCGTCCTCCCTGTTGATTAATAGTGGACAGCCGCGACAGTTCGCACCGCCGTAATTTCTGATTGTCGTGCAGACGCCGCGCGCGCGGCCCGAAGGTTTCAGAGCTATGCACGCAAGGGGAAAGCGCGGGCTAAATCTTCCACCGCGAGCGCGAAAAGTGACGCCTGATGATTTAGGCGAAGAGGAAAGAACCTTCTTTAGAGCGCTCTGGGAAGCGCGTCGGCGTCTCCGCAGCGCTGCCGTGCGGGGTGAGTTAGGCCTAATGCGGGATTTATGCAAATAGTGCGTTGTTATATGCGCGCCCCACGTTGGGCGCCAGTTTGAGGGGGTTCCGTCGCAGTTGGGAGCGCTTCACAACCGAGTCTGTGTTTGTCTTTGTCTTTACATTCTATGGGCGTCGGCCGTCATTACTTTCTTTTTCAGCCGTTACCTAAGATGTCCTCTCGCCCTCAAACCGACGCCCCCCCCCTGGCCCTCCCTCCTCGCCTATGCAGGCGGTTATTCTGATACTTCACGCCAGGCGAACGTGTCGGTAGGCAGGGTTTCTCACGTGCGACCAATTTCGCTCTGCCCGAAGCGCGAAGTTGGCAGAGTGCGCATATCTCGTCATTACGCGGGCTCGCCGAAATCGCGGAACGCTACATATTCGCGAAGAATTGTATTCCGCGAATCGCGTGGCGCTGCTATTCGAGCGGAATTTATTCGCAGTCCCACGGGGTCGAAATTTATATCGTCCGTATTTATGAGCCCCGAAATGAAGGATGGGTTCAGTCGAGCTAAATTTTAATTCTACCGTTTTGAGGACAGTGATGCGCTTTGAAAAGCTCAGAGATTTGGCTTATGAAGTACAATGGGTCTCGTGAAAAAAAAAGCAACTAAAGTGCAAAGTAATTTAACCGCCGCTTAAAGTGCGTGCGTCTGGATTCCCTGCATTTGGGTGCAGTTTCTATGCGGCTGTATTTCCCAAAATTTTCGCTAACCCCGTCGGGAAAGGTTTTAGGTCTTTATTTTTAAATAAACAAATTCAGTAACGCGACATGCTTGGGCTGCTCCTGTAGTTAGTATGAATAACTCGCATGCATATACCTCTTAAGGCGTCTGTTCATATTGGAATTATATTTGCCTGTTTTCTCTTATCTTTGTCCCCATCTAAAAGTTTTAGAATTAGGGTTAGTAAAGACTAATTCCTCTTCTGGAAACAGGCACTGCTAAGAGCCACATGTATCAGCGGACTTAGGAGGAAGCAGCTTAAGAGGTTAGAGTAGTTAAGGCTTTTGAATCAGTTCTAGCAACCGGTATAATTATCGTGTTTTGGGCGGCGGCATAGTTTTCTTGGAGCAACTAGAAACGGGTGGTACGAGATTGTGCCGTAATTTAAGCTGTATTATAAGCACCCAATTGAAATTGCAACTCTGCTTTGCAGATCATACTCTCACAAATTTAGTTTTTTTTTCGAAACTACCATTTTTAACAAACCGTTTAAACATCTATGCATGTCCGAAAGGATTTATGATTGTGGGCTTGAATGCGGACTTGAACACGTGTCGTCGGCTCTCCGATGCTTTCGAATGTGAAGAGAACAGTTCTAGTGCAGATAAAGGAAAAATCGACGGGATGATCAATTTTCGTTTTTGAATTGTGCAAGCAGTCACGTTGCGTCATCTCATCATTAATTGTTTATGAGCGGACACGCGCAGAGAATATTATGCAGACTTAAAAAAAAAGATAAGGAATCAGGTTTCCTAACTTTCCGCTAATTGTATTGATCTTTCCACGGCTTGTTTGCCTCGGTGTTGCCCTGGGACAGGTAACGTTGTGGGCCAGGATGTTTAGAGTCTTTCACTTTACATTGCATGATTGTATGCCGCGAGGTCAGCTCAACTCAACCGCTACCTATGAAACAAAGGAAGTCAAAGTTTCACTTTTCATATAACACTATTTCATGACAGCTCTACAATGAAATGTTTTACGTACACTCCGAAGTCGTTCTAACGTTGATACAAGTCATTTCGGCATTCGTGAACTGCTGGCCCGTATGTGCAAAACTAGCGGGATCGTGCAGAGTATTTACCAATTGTCCTTTTGCCATAAAATGAAACTGTTTTTGTAGAGGTATTTTACCTGGCTGCTTGCAATTATCACGTTCTTCGACATGCCATGTAGTATAAGAGCTTCGTCGTGCACGAGCAAATTATTCCCAACGTATAAATACAACACACTTGTGAAAGTTAAGCGTTATTTTATTAATTGTATGATATATCTATGTATAAGCTACAGGATACCAGATATTAGAGTATAATACATAAGCGACACCAAGCTCTCCAGGAGGAGGAAATGAAGCGAACTTTCCCACAACGAAGGCTTCACGCTGGCATAGGCCCTGACCGCCTACTTCCTGAAGTTCGTGCTTACCATTCTTCGTGCGTGGCGTTCGCACAGGCCACATAAGGCTTCTCTATCCCGAAGGACTAGACGCGACATTCACAGGCTGCTATGTCGCACGCTACGCAACATTCTGTGAGGAAACCAAAAAGGTATTTGTTCGTAGAAGTTTATGCTTTTATTCTCTGTTTTACTTGGCTCCCGGACAGGGCGCCATATCGCTTCAGCTCCAGAGGTGGCAGACCAAGCGTGTCGTGTAGCGTGCTATAACGTATGCCGATAAGGCCATTAAAGTAATCACCGATTTCCGATTATGTAACGACAACCCCTAACTGACTCTTCCGAAGAAGCGACATCATTATTTTTTTTTCCCAGCTTCGCGTCCCCACTGCCTTCGTGAGGCACCGACTGCCACTGCCATCCTGCCCGAAATAATTACTGCCACGCCTCCTAGCGGGAACCGAGGTTGAGCGAGGACTGCCCGTAACGCCAGGAAAGCCGCATCATTCGACGGCTATACAAAGGAACAATTACAGCTCGACGTATTTCATTCTACAGCAGAGAGGCTTATTGCCTCAGAGCGTGGAAACAGGATACAGTCTTAATGGCGTACGTACGGCAGGGTGAGGAGGAATCAGTTGGGGACAAAGGGGTCATCCGCGTAAGTGATAAATAAAAAGAAAACAAAAGATAGGTCCCTGCCATGCGGCGGCGACTGCTTAATAAAACCCGCACCAGAGGCATCGAGTCGGATCGACTAGGCTTGGCTAAGAGCCAAGCAACAGACTCACAGCAGACGGTGAAAAATGGCGGCGCGCTGCAAGCAGACGACCGTGGCCGTCAGGCGCTCTTCCCTCCGCCAGGCGGCGCGCACTGCAGAGCTCGTCATCCATGGCTGCCTCGCGACGTTTTGTACACACCTGCTCGACGAATGGTTTCATCTTACCGCCAGCCTGCATTACTGGCCGAGCTCGACGTATAATGTGCGGAAGGAGAGACGCCTGGAATTAACACCTAATGGCACACCGCGGAGCGTTCGCGCCGTCTGCCCGCATGTGTGTCCATTTTGCTGCGCCCTCGGGCGTCTCTGTTTCCCGTGCAGTCGGAGGACGGCTAAAGGGATGCACGCAGAAGTGCATACGGCATGCAAATGCCCGCCCGCTAGTGCCCAGTGCGGCGTCTAGCCTGGATCAAGGTTACAAATTGTTTCTTGGTCCGACGACTGTACGGAGAGAGGAAACGCGCGGAACGCGAATGATAATTGGTCCCACTCCCGCCGCCGCCGGCTTTGTACTCGGCTGCCATTACCAGCTCTCAGTCTCACGACATCTTCGTGTCCATCGCCTTGCGCGCGGCCTTCGGGCCGCCTGTAAGCTCGCCTCCAAAATGGCTTCTTTCTTCACGTTGCAGTGGGAAGTGACACTTCTTGCGCTTACGGACGACATTTAGTGACTGACCCTTGAGCGTAACTACCGGTGCCCGGAAACTGCATGTTTGCAGTGGATGTAGAAAGGTCGCCTGCACGAAGCTGGGAGCGCTCTCAAGCACTGCGGCTTTCAACTCGGCGGCAAAAGCAGCAGACTACCCCCCTCCTAGTTCCGGCCCGTGCCACTCTGCGTGGGGGCGCCACTTGACACGACATTTCTGGTGTCGAGACCGGCGCAGTGGGCCCGTTTCGATAGCAGAAGTGCGTTGTCAGGTAGCGCCCCTACGCCGAGTGACATGCGTCGGAACTTTCAAGAGGAGGGGGGGGGGGGGGGGGGGGGCGTGCGGAAAGGGCTGTCGTTACTTTTGCCTCCGATGATACATCGTCAATATCGACTCCCCCATCGGGAAACAGCGAAAAACCTTAACAAACATCTCTGTGGACGCTGAACTGAATAAGAAATGTCAGCCGCGATTTGGCTGCCTTCTTCGCTGAGATACTGGGTTCTAACTGTGGCTGGAACATCATCTTTTCTACTCCGTTTTGATGGGACGGTTGCTACTGAGCGCGGCGTTCCAATCCAAAAGATATGGGTTGACCGAAACGCAACAAAGCAGAAGGAATAGAAGTGTGCGCATGGAAGGGCATTGTGGTCGGAGACACTGCCGCGCCAAATGACGGTCACGTAGGTGGAACCGCAATCTTTTGTCTTCCAAGGAGCCTACCAGTATTCCGCTAGAGCTGAAGAAAACGAAACTAAAGAAATGCAACAACCAGCGCTCCTCGATCAGGCTTAAACTATGGTTTCTGGAAGAGAAAGCTCAGGCAGCCACAGAGGCACCCCATGGCACCTCCCCCAACCTTTTGTGACGGCAAGCGGGGTCAGGCATTAACGTCAAGTAGCCGAGACATAGAGCGCTAGACAAAAAAGCCATTCCGACGGGACAAGCGGCTGCCGTTTGGCACCTGCGGCGAGCGCCATCTGCCGGAGAACAAAAGCGCGACGCGTGCGCCCTCTCTGCTTCGCGAAAACGACCGTGCGCTCTCGTAGCAAAGCGTCCCCAGCTTTGCGAAGAAGCTTGCCGAGGCCTTGCGGCACCATTAGGCGTACCGAAGAGTGAGGCTAGGAGGACAAAGTACGTGCGAGACTCCCGGAGGGGTATGGACATTTCGCAAACGATCCCGCTCTCCGAAGGAGCACCCAGGCTCCTCCCACATCCTCAAAGACCTCTCATTGTACGTTTTCACGGTGGCGCCTGTAATGTCCCGGCGTCCACTTTGGAGCCGGCTTTCAACTTTCTGGTCGGCGGCCATGCAGTGTGTGTGAAGTTCACCTCGCTTTAGTCAGCACCCTGTGCGTTTTTCTTTCTTTTTCCAAAGTTCCGTCAGAACGGACCGCATTGTCTCCAGACCAATGTTCTCCGGCAGCGTGCCATATAGGCAGGTTGCCAGTTAGCACGGTTAGGGAAGAAACAGCATGTGGTATATATGGCTGTTTGGAATCAGCGTGGGTATACATTGGTGAAATTATTTCGACCATTTTTTTTTTCTGGTTTCCCTCAGTAAACTCGCCTACTTGAAGGCGGAGTTAAGTTTTGTTGTGTAAACCTAGACAAATTTTCATGATTTGTTGGACGGGCCTTATGGGGGCTGTGACAGAACTTCTAATCGCCAAAGCTCTACTTCTGTATGGATCTCTGGCCATATTGCGTGCTTCTGCTACATCAGGAAAGCGCGTTTCATTGATCGAATGAACCAACTGATGAACTATGAATCAACTAGCCCGCAGTAACGTCCTACGGAGCAGATGCAACCGTTTGCCGATCTTACCGTACCAAAGGAAAAGAAAGCAGTGATGCGAATATATTGACGGAGAGTATGTAACAGCGCTTAAGATTCGACTAAGGGAGCGAGACGGACATTTGCGCTGGCACAAAGTATGTCTTGTGCTCTTTGCCCCGTCTTAAGCTCTGCTACATTCTCTCCGTAAATATCTAGCAACAATCCCGCATCAGCCGTCTTCAGGAATATAAACAAATAAATAACATGCACAAAAAATTACGAGAGGGTAAAGGTGTCGTTTAAGTGAAGCATAGTTTGCAGAAGGTAGGGTCACATCCTGCTCTTTGAAGGACCCAAGTAACGACAAAAAGAAAAACCTGCAGCGACAATAAAATGTAATATATTCGGTCTCCATGACGTACTGTGCCAAGAAACCATGCCATTCTTCTTGAGGACAGTCTTGAGGCTTCTCGAGACTTCTTTAGGGCAAGATAGGGAACAAGGTGGGAGTGAAAGAGGAAGGAGAGAGAGGTGCCGTGGTGGAGGGCTCCGGAATTGTATCAACCACGTAGAGATACAGCACACGGGCGCTTTTTGCGTTGCGCCTTTATCGTAACGCGGCCACCGCGGCTGGGTTCGAACCCGAGACACAGAGCCAGCGAGCGGGTTCCCAACCATATACAGCTCGACGGACAACCATTTGGACCAGCTTTACATTCGCTTTTGAGAGAACTGCTACTATAGGCTGTAACCGGATCTTCTTTCAACCTTCTGCTAGCGGCGGCAGCTCACACGACTGTGCTTATTTAAGGATCTTCAGGATCAAGAAAGTTGCAAAATAAGGAAGCCGATAACGAGACTTACATTTCTTCTATCTTTCTTATTCCTAAACATGCATAATTTACCACAGCCCTGTGACCTGCAGCCGGTAGAAGCGCATGAAAGAAGATGAGCTTAAAGTCTGGTAGCAGGTGTCCTAAGCGCGTGCGCATAGCTGGTCCAAAGGGTTGTCCGCCGAACGTTTATTGGAATAATTACGTCACCTATGAACACGGAGAACTCCTTACTGTTGAGGACGAGAAGTGCGCTCACCCTCAAGGAATTGGAACTGCAAGCACGCTGTTAGTGCCTTATCTGCCGCAACCGTCATTCTGATACTGTAGCATCTCTGAAAGTCCATATTAGCTTAAGAGGTGCAATTATATTCCATGAACCCCTCCTGAATTCTAGTGGTGATCACGACGCTTCTTACAGGAGCATGCTTGTAGCATCGCGGGTGGCCTAACACACGCGCCAGTGGTCGCTGCATATCTCTAATGACACCGTGAGTGCGTAGAGCTAACCATTCAGGACGTGGCTGTGATACTGGTTGGCTGGTTCGCATCCGACCATCCGAACAATGAAATGGCGTTCTGTCATTAGCATAAGGAGATAACTTAGCAGTAATGACATGCGCTAGGCACTGTTTATCATCGGCAACACGAAGTAGCGTGACCACGCCTGTCAGCCGCATCTTTTCCTTATCAGCAACAGCATCTCAAGCTACAGAGGGAGGAGAATCTCTTCCGGCAAACGCAACACGTACAGCAGATCCCACAGAACAGATGTCTAACTGACTAGGCACGTCGCGTGTCTTGGAAACGGCATTCGATTCATTTGTCTTGACAAATAGGGCTGCAGTGGCGTTTCGCGGCGGCAGCACTCGCACCGCCGCAACCGCAGGAGGAAGCGTAGTCAAGCCGCCCGCCGCTAGGCGGCGCCTCTGGCGGCGGCAGTGGCATCGCCACCGCGCGCCGTGTCAACAGATTCCACTCAGAGAAAAAAAAAAGGACGCTTCCCTGTTACAGTCCGCGGTCAAGTAGTCACGCTATCTCATTTCGAACGCGGCTCACCCTTATTTTCGCTGCGTACTACGTCTCGCGCCCTTCAGATCGCTATCTAACCACAGAGGCACGAAAATAAATGATCCTTTTCTCTCTTTCGCACTTGTAGTTTGCCCGTCGTCTTGTTTTCCTTCGATAGAGGGAACAAAAGCAGAGCAGGGTGCGTTGCGTACGCACGTCATCATCAAGACGAATTGCCTCTGCGGGGAGAATGAAAACCGGAGGCATTCTCAAAGCTATGCGGAGAGGAGGTTATCTGAAAGAAGAGAGGGAGGGAAGACTTCGGACAGCGATGCGAGCTAAAGGTGCGAGATAAAGATCGCGAACCGCACGGCCGTTGTTGCTGCGCAAACAAGAGAGCAGTTGTACGTGCCGCCCCCTCGCGGCGGGCACCGAAAATGAGCGCCCTTCTCTCGGGCGAACCGAGAAACAACACCGCCGCTCGCTTCAATCAAAGGCACGCTTTCCGCTCCGCACTTATTCGCTTTGCCGATCAACTCGGGTGTCTCAGTGGGCCCCGAGGTTAACGAAAGAAAACGTACTGCGCTGACAAATGGTCTCCCGTGTTTCTCGCGCTTCGATGCGTGTCCATCTGCTTTCTCCGAAGAGTCGCTCCTGTTTCAACTTGAAACTCGCGCATTGAGAAAGCGCGTCCTTCGATTTTTTGTTTTCCTGAGACACGTTTTTCTCGCTTTTCCTTTGCACAAACTTAAAAAACAGCAAGGAGAGAGTTTGTTTCGGTTCATGCTGCGTCGCATTTCAGCCGTCTGTCTAGTCGGCGACGGTGGAAATGGATTCCGGCCATCGATCCGACTCGGCTTGGCTAGCGCCTCCAGATTTTGCTGTTGCTGCTGCTTGCCGGTTCAGTTTAGTCAGGGATACAGTTTTCCGAATAAGTGAAATAAAGTGCTCGGTCGAGATTGGCGGCCCGAGAAAATATGGCTCTCGTACAAACACACCACGACGGTGCGGTATGAGTCGGCGAGACAAGTTGGAAGACAAATTTGCGGTCGTAAAACGAAACGAGCTTCTCTCTCTCTTGTTTCTTTCATCCGTCTTCGAAGCAGAACTGCGTTTGCCAGCGGGGTGTTTTCTCTTGAAATTGAAACGCGCGTCTCCGCCAAGGTGTCAGCTAGGAGCAATGTTTCACTTAGTGTTACCTCCCCCGCTTAGCTGGCTGCCGTTTTCGCTTATTTTGATGCTGATGGTTGCATTGCTGCGGGAGTTTTTGTTTTTCACTCGGGAAAAAGCGCTGCGGATTGAGAAAACATGGTTTTCTTACACTTTGGCCGTAAGCTTGAGGCGTACGAACGGCGAAGGCAAAAATACCTAAGGCAGAAGAAGTTGGGGCGATGCTGCGGAAGTCGCAGATGTCGAGGGACGGCTACACCACTCGCAAGATGGACGGACAGCAATGAATTATTTAAAGAACCGCCGGGGCATCATGTTTTCTTTTGGCTTGTTTGTTTATTTGTGCCTTTTAACTTCTGCGCTCACCCTTCCTATAGTGGAAGAAAAACGAGTGAAGAGGGAAGATTTAAGATGAATGGAAAAAATACTTCCCTAAACAAACCGAATACATTGCCGTAGGAATGTAGAGAATGTTTCTTTTTTTTCTTCATTCTCGGAATTCAAACAGACTAAATCTTTTCGCGGAAAGGAATTCTGGACAAGAACAACGTCTATGTCAACCTTGTTGAGAACAGCACTGGACTAAGCTGACGCGGAACTTGCCGCAGAGAACCGCCTAATGTTTAGCTTCAGAAACGGTGTTGATTTCTCGGAGCTTGATTGCGTCTGTTATCCCACTCTTATACACGTTAATTTCTGGATTGCAAGGACCTCGCTTATCGGCGATTCACGCTTGATGACGAACAAAACATTGCTGAATACTGCACTGTGTCCGCGTCCGATCGTAATTCATTGCTTTCACTTGACACGGCAATGGACCAAACGCGAAATCGCGCCGCTGGCTGCCCATGCGATGAGAGTTACCGAAAACACCAACCTGGCAACATTCACAAATGCACTGGGCACCGAATCTCCTATGACAAAAATCAAACTGCTGGTGGATCACGCCTAACTGTGGAAAATCACTGAACGTGAGAGCTTAGAAGGAAGCTACAAAAAGTTGGAGGCTTATCAAGGTTAAGCCCCGTGGATGCGAAGCAGCCTTCGTTTTGCATTCTTATTATTAGCGTCCTTAGCGTTTGGAGGCATCTTGACCGCATACACGCCCGGCGCAAAGGCGCTGGAGCGGGCACAGAGACTGACGCGACGGCGGGCGCGCGCCGCTTCATCCCTGGCGTGACGTCACATATCACGTGATGCAGCGATGGTGGCGCCGCCGCCGCGTCGCGCGCGACGGCGCGAACCGAAGCGTGGAGGCCTCCGCCGGGCGACGTCCGACGGCGCGATATGAGGCCCCATCTGCAGCCGATGTGACGTCATCACGTGACGTCACATCATGTGATCTCACTTCAAGGTCAATGGTGGCCACCGCCGGACGTCGCGCGAAGGCCCGAAACCTACGTTAATATGCTTCGCATAAAAAAGAATGCGCGACTCAGCGGCGTAATGGTATATACGAGCTGAAGTCGCCACCATCTCGAGAGGTCATGCAAACTCGCGTCATAAAAATGACGTTACTTTTCCAGTGTTTCCCAGTTTTTTCGAACGTGGGAAAGTTTCGGGAATTTCACTACGTGATTTTCTCAGCAACACAGCCACCTCTCCGCTAAGAAAAATCATTGGCAGTCCTTCCGAGGCATAACCTATCCATATTGCTTGGCTTGCAATCAGTTCCCTTTAATGTTGTTCTAAGAATGCTGCTATGTCATTTCTCACATGTATTGTTTCATTTTCCCTTCCGTTTCTTCCACTCAGCCACCGCATCTTAATGCTTTCCAGCTAGTTGTCATGAATCATCGGCGTAACCCTGCCTGATAAGACAAAAACATTTTCTAAGGTTCCTCAATGAGACAAACTGCGTAAATGCATTCAACGAACACAACTACGCATTCACTCACCTATACCTGCTTACTACGAGCGATACTGCCTGTAGAGCGCACGAGAAAGCATCGGAATGCAAAGCGCTGTCAGCCGTGCCTGAAGGCTGTTGACACGATGCGCTTGAGCACATTCCACGGAGTGGCACACATACAACGTGTCGGCGTTGTCGTTGGTCTGTTATCACCCTGTACGCATTACGGCCATATTTCAGGCTTCTAATGCAGTCTGCTCACGCAGGCCTCTCTAAGTGGCGACCGGCCGTGCCATTCTCTCAACTGTCGCCGCAGGTGACATGCTTCTCAGCACTGCAGTTTCGAAGGCAGTCTTTGCAAGGCATGCGCAGTTTCTGGTCATTGCGTGTCGCCTTCGCTTCCCAAACTAAGATGTACATTGAGTAACGGGGCCATTGCAACGGGTGCATGGCGTCCGCAGCGACCGTAGACAGTGCTTATACGAAACACTAAAGCCGTCTGCGAAGGTACGCGACACTTCCTGCTTGTCGGCCGGGAGGTGGATGCCATCGAAGGTTGCCCTCCTCCGGTCATACTGAGGTCATGAAGAAGCACCCTTTTGGCTCAAATGGGCAACGTCTGCATCAATTGCGAGCCTCGGGCGTAGCTCCCGACATCCACAGGCTCAGCTAGCCCGCGGCCCCGCAGTCGGCGGCGCCATCTATGAAGAGCCGCCAACGCCCACTGCCGCCGAACGGCGCCGATTATAAGCGGGCATCTCGCCAGTAATGGGAACCGATGCGTGGCCACTGTCAACGACGAGAGGGTGAGACGCGATGCAGAATGCCCGTACGGATCGGGGCATCTGTGACGGTGCGCACGGCATCGTCGATATCGGTAATGGCCGCCGATTAAGATGGCCGCCGATTGAGACGGCCGCGCCGCTCCCATCCCGCGCAGCGCGCGCCACCTCTCGGCGATTGCGGAAGCTTGACAGCCCAGCTATACGAGGGATAGGCCGAGCTCGGCCTTTTATATCTACAATGCGACTGTCCTCGCATTGGCCGGCTAATGGCTAATGGGCGCGTATTACGGTGCGTGCTGGTGAACGGCTCCGAGCGGCGCGTGCTTACAGTGCGCTCGGAAAGAGGCAAAGCCAAAAGTCTGCCGCATGACAGGGGATCACAGTGGACGTGATAAAGAAGAGAAAAATTATAGACACGCCCTCCAAACGTTGTGAGCAACTCCTGCAAAAATATGTTCCCAGACACTATGCTTGGCACCGGTAACTTATTACTGCACGTTCGCCAGGCTGTTCATTATACGGGGGCTCGCATAAAAAGTGATGTATTCCATCCATGCCGTCTACATCATATTGTCACTTACTATAGGATGAAGATGAACCGGTCAGCTGTGCGGGCGGAGCGCTAGCGGTATACGAATGCAGCCATTACGTCGTATCGTGGCCATCCGTCGCCCCGACGCGGTCTTTCGGCTCGCCGCCGCGTAACAACATGCCGCAACCTTTTCCTCCTCTTTCAAACTTACCTAGATAACGGGAATAACTGATCTTCCTAACTAGACGCTCGTGTAGGGAAAACAATGATTTTTAATAAGTTGTTTTGTCCGACAGTGCATAGATATAACTTATAATCGAACCCGAATCCCGAAAACTTTCGTGCATGAATGTATTATCGGGGACAAAAATGGTATATACTCCACGCGACGGGAGCCGGAGCAACGAAAAACTGCGTTGCAGCGCCATCTACAGGCGGCATCTGGGATCGAGACAGCCAATGCCTGACCTTTATTATCAGCAGGCATGTCATTTGGCTCCTTTCAATGTTTCGTGCTTTAGCTCGCCAAAATGCCGCAGTTTTCCGTTGCTCCGTCCCCGATAGTACATCATTGCAGAAAAGCAACGCCACAAGACGGCCCCTGTAAACTTCAGCTAAGGAGCATAATATAAATTAGCAGAGAAACCTGATTCCAATATATATCGGAAATGCGATGACACATCAGCAGCTGCTGATCCTTCTACCGGAAGCGATGCAATTTCAGGTCTGGTGAGGTCAGTTCCTTCCAATCAGTAGAAATATTGCGATCTGGTGACGTCACTTATTCCCGGCTAATAGTCGAATTTTATGACTGACAAAAAATTTTGGCCCCATGTCCCTTCTAATGCTATCACATTGCGTCATCTCTTCGTTTGTTTTTATTCATAGCTTTTTTTTTACACACAGAGCTCTTTCCTTTACTGAACTTCGACCGCGCTAAATTGTTCTTTGTTTTTTTGCCAGATACGAAAGGAATAAACAGGAAAAATACCTGAT
Source organism: Amblyomma mixtum (assembly GCF_055824585.1). Lineage (NCBI taxonomy): Eukaryota > Metazoa > Arthropoda > Arachnida > Ixodida > Ixodidae > Amblyomma > Amblyomma mixtum. The sequence goes on along the minus strand of NC_143015.1, from coordinate 79,302,459 downwards.
TCCACCCTTCATTCTACTAGTTAATTGTATACAACCACTTTCTCCCTTCCGGCCTGTTTATTTTGAACCGCAGCAATGTTAACCGCTATGCAAAAGTACCAGCCTTGCCTCCGTTCCACATCACTTATCAACTCTGACTTCGCACTCGTTTCGTCACGACTCGACCGCTCTATCTTCGCGGCAGGAGTGATAAATTAATCCCCAACGAGGCCGTAATTGCGCTCGTCTTTACGAATTGTGCAACGACTATTCTGGCAGCTTCGGGGGCCATTTCCCCTTTTCTCAACAACGCCTGCTCTACAGCCTTTTCCTCATTTCTCTTCTTCCTCTTTCTTCATCGAAGGAGCCGGGTTTCTGCGGTCGGCGACCCGCTCCGAATCTGATAAGTGGTACAAGCGTCGATATTAAGACCTCGCTGTTCGGGCCTCCTCTCTGAAATAGCGTTGGGGGCTCTTTGTCCCGGTCGACGAATAGATTCATCTCATGTAGCCACATTCTCGACATATGCGTTGGCATTAACGAGGTCGATCTGCAAACACGTGTACCTCAGCGCGCAGGAAGAGAGGGACGTAGAAGAAAAAAAAATGTTAGGAGCGATAGCCTCTCTAAGGACGATCTATCTTTATGCACCTATCCATCGGGAGGCACTGGCTCCCTTCGCATACGTGCCGGTGTATATGTGTACCTTGGACCCTTCGGGTTTTTAATATGTGGCAGACCTGCGCTCCCTTCCTGAGCCCCGGGAACGTCTTTGCTTTTATTTTCTTCTATCTATCTTTTATTTACTTTCCACTCACCGTGTGATTAGAGAGGAACGGCCGCGATTATTCGCCGAAATTGAGACGTTCCCCCGGCGAAGACAGGAGCCACCTGCGGGGAATGATTGTTATTAATGGTGGTCCCCTCCGTGTGACGAGGGGCTCCGCTCCTTCTCGGACTATACACGCATACATGCATACGGCTGAGCCTAGCTTCCGGCCAGATACTGGCGCCGGCTCGATCCTTAAACATGTTGTGCTTGTTTTCGATGAACACGTCGTGAATGGCTCAAAGTCTGGCAGTTTGGGAGAACGCGTTGTTCGCCGCTTCCAGCGTGGAACTCAGACACCCTGAAGAAAATATGCTTGCAGGAATATGCTTCGTTTGTACCTCAATGTACCGCTTACAAGCTGTTCTCTCTCTTCAAGCATGTCCGGGTATACAAGCGACGACGCTTCAAACGGTGCGGCATTTAACGCAGCCAGCATACGAGCGCACATTCAGGGCTTTAAGCGAGTATCATCCACTGTATAGGAATACTGCAAGACACGCAAAGCCTGAGGACCACTGTGTGGATTCTGCTAAACGAGGGACAGGCACACAAACAAGGATAGGCGCTGTGTTTTCACTTAGACTTTGTCCATCTAGTGCATGCATGGTTAGGACAGCAGGGAAGTTAACAGTGGGATTTCCCGGGGATTTCCAGCAGGTATCATTCGAAAGCTCACCCATTCTAAGAGAAGGAAGCCAGCTCAATGATACAGTAAATCTATTCGCGAGAATCGTTTGTTTCGTATCATGCGTAGTCCAGTGCTGCCGGCAAATCTGGCACGCCCTCCGTACAAGGACTGGTGATGCTTGGAGCTCGCTCAAGGCAGCATGATGTGAATGAGCGGATGCGAAGAAAATAAAGCGATTTCTTCGAAAAGGTAGAGAAATTGATAAGATGTCGAGTTTTGTTGCCTGAAATTGGACAGAGGCGAACCGCCAGGCCGCGATGCTTTCTTTCGAATCGGCAGTTCAAGTCATCGCGTTGGAGAAGCCTGTAAGCTCTCTGGCGCATGTGATCACGTATGCAGCGTTAATTCAAGGAGAAATGATATCGGGATGTGGATTTGGGGGGGGGGGGGGGGGGGCTGTAAAGTATTTTTTCGTTGCTTCGCTAGTCAGTAAGCTTGATTTTGGCCGAGTATGGATCACGTTTCCACCGTTGTGCTGCATAGATTTTCATTAATTTAGGCCTCGATTGTTAAGAGATCGGAAGCTGGTGGTGAGGGAACAAACGCAGGTTATTGACATTCTAGAAGAAATCAAGAGGAATAAATGGGCTTGAGCACGGCATGCAATGCGAAGGCAAGATAACCGCTGGTCCTGAAGGGTAACGGAGTGGATTCCAAGAGAAGGAAAATGTAGCAGGGACGGCAGAAAGTTAGGTGGGCGGATGAGATTAAGAAGTTTGCGGGGATACGGAGGCAGCAACTGGCAAAGGACGGGGTTAATTGGAGCGACATGGGAGAGGCCTTTGCCCTGCAGTGGGCGTAGTCAGGCTGATGATGATGATGATGTTATCCTGGCAAGGTATTCAACGTGTGCTGAAAGGGTTACCACGGAATGCGGATGCAAGTGTGGGTTAAGCTATAGCGTCGAAGCCCTGCATATCTGCATTAATAAAATTCACGGGGATGTGCAATTACAGTATGAGTTGACAATGCGATATCATTAGAAGCTGCTGATGCCTTTAACGTGAGTGACGTCACTTCTGAAATGCGATAGCAATAGAAGCTGTAAGAGTTATCTGGTTTGGCGATGTCACTTAATTCCCTCCATCCAATGGGCGAGTTTTATGACCGACGACACAGTTTTTTTTACCCTGATGAGCCGTTTAACGCTATCACATTAAAAAATAACACACCAAAAGCGCGGAGTCATTGTTCGCTGCGTATTGGCTTCCTACATTACGGCCTAAAGGGTCGAGTGCTCACTCAGTTTTGCAGGCAGCTTACTCGTTGTAGTGAGATGCTGCTCGACGGCGTCGAACCCAGGGCTGCCAACGTCGTCGGTGCATCGGCGGCCGCGGAAACGCGTCGGTTAACGGATCGCGTTCGTCTAATTACGGCCGTGCCAATTAGTCTTTCGCGCGCCCGAGGCCAAATGCAAATGGACGTCCCATTAGGACGATGGATTGCCCATCCATTTAGCCTACCCCTCCCCATTCCCTTCTTTGGCCGCCGCTCTCGGTTTACTTCTTTTTCACTTCTTACTTCCCTCTCCTGATCCACATCCTGTCGCCCTTTTTGGTTTTTGTTTTATTTTACTTCGGTTTTAACTGTTTTTGTCGTATTTGCCCCGTTTGCTACACTTCAGGCGCTGCATCGGTGTTTACTGGCCCTCATTTACTGCTCTGACATTCCATTTATCCGATCGACTGCAATGGACTGCGATGCTTTTTTTTGTCAGCTTGATGACTGCCTCTTTTCAGCTCGTCCCTTACAAAATAAAAAGAGTTTTGGACAGTCTATAGAGTGTCTATAGACTTCTGTCTATAAAGTCTATAGACCGTCTATAGAGAAATCCTAAAGAACAGTCTATAAGCAATACAAATGCCATAGACACTCTATAGACAACCTAGAGATTTATGACCATACACTTTTAGTAGACTTTTCTCTATAGACTATGAATAGAGAAAAAACAATATCTATAGGAAGTCAATAGAGTAAATAAGAAGTCTATAGACTGTCTGTAGACCATTTTTAAGGGGTAACAGCTCATTTTTGTACCGATTGTGGCAGAGTAAATGCAGCTATCGAATGCGAAGTCAGGCTATTAACATAGTGGAAACAGCACGCTGGAGATAGGAAGTTACTCAAGCGTGACCAAGTCTCTCAATGTTTTATTTACCGCCCAGGCGTCATCTCCCGAAAGTAACACTCACTTTTTGTTTTCCTTATAGTATGCTTACATTCAGAAGCGGACAGCTATTCCGAAGGCAGCATTGCCACTCGTGAAACCAGTGTGCGCTTCAGTATGCACAAAAGTTTAGCGTTTCGCAAGAATGTTACTTCTCAGCTATAGAACGAATTCTGGTTAAAAGTATGGGCACTAGGACCAGCTTATTCGTTAATTAAACAACCTCTATCTATACCATATATTCTCTGTATTCGTCTTCTATTATTTCTCTACTGACCGCGTTCAAGTTGCCAGTAAAGTCTATTCTTTACCTAAGACAACTACTGAAAGTTTTGGAGATTTTTGTCGCGCCACAGTGGAAGGAAAAGCTAGAGCGTTCGAGAACTTCTTCATTTTTTTTTTTTCTAAGCTTCGGCAGAAGTACGCAGGATAGCGTCGCCTATTCATATGGAATAAGCTTGATTACTGCTGTAAGAAGCATTATTCGCAGAAAGCTTTTGCATTGTATAGCCGTTATGCAAAACTTTAAACACTCCTGCATTGGCTCCTAAACTATAGTCGTAAGTAAAAAAAAATTAGACTTCTTGGCGGCTTCCTTACGGATGAGCAACTGCAAAATAATTATATAAATGAAAATTAGGTTATAGTTTTCCGTTCCTTATTAAAATAACATTAACAAGCAATACTAACAGTGCAAGAAGCCTTCAACATGGTTGCCTTCAGTCTGCACTTACCGCAAACTGTCCATAGCCTCAGCATGCATAAACCGCGAACACGAGCTATCCTCAACTCTTGATGCTATCCCGTCTCCTATGTTAATTAAAATCATTATGAGGGAACACTCCATTAAATAGAGGCAGAAAGCTCCAGTGCACTAGAGGCAAGCAGAATTGATCAATCGCCCACGGATATTCATTCACCGATGTTTCATGTCTGCGAATATACCGACTGACCCTCGCGACAGAAGATGGCGATGCATTATTTACAAGCATAGGCGACGCGACGATCTGCTGATCGGCAAACTTCGTGGCGCTAAAGGCAAATAAGGAAAATCTATCGCGCTATGTTCGCAGACCGCACGAAAAATAATCGCCGCAGGATTTCATTCTTGTTTCTTCGTGCTGGGGTCTGTTGACGGCGCAACACCGCCGCTCTATCAATCGTTATAGGCCTAGCGATCGCTATGCCTATAACGATATGTGGCCCAAAGTACCTGCCCGTAATCGTTTTGCTATGTGACGTAGGCCAGGAAAAAAAAAACATTCGATTAACGTCGATCTCGTTGCTAAGCCAGCGAGAAACACTGCAACGTTGTTCTGCTTATGAAACACACCGTATTAAACATTAATAAAAGGCACACACACATGTAGCCACATTAAGAGACGAAGTAATAAGGGCGGCAATCATAAAAAGAGAGTAGCAGACGACAGAGTCGCCGCTCCGTCGTCTGCTACACAAATGGCGCGCATATCTTTCGTCTGCATCGGAAAAGTGGACGCCAAGCGGCGCTCGAAAGGAGTGTCGTCTGCTTTTCGTTGACGCTCGTGTTTCAATCTATCAACGAACTGCACGAGCATAATCAATCAAGCGCCGACCGATAGATATATATGTATAGGCGTCGCAGCGCCGCTGGCTATATATAAACATACACTTTGGCCGCCGTCACTGCTTACCGGTAATGGACGCCAGACGGAGCCGCTGTTCCCGTTAGGGCTATTAGAACGGCACGGCAGCCGAAAGACAACAGACGACATTTGAAAGGCAAATGAGTTTTCGGAAAGCTTTTGCCGCCGAGCAGCACTCGAGCCAGCTACCGCCTGTTTCTCCTCTTTTTTGCTTCTCCATTCTCTAGAAAATAAGGCAGTGATGAATGATTAATTAGCGACGCGAGACCGAAACAAGCGCCAAAAAGGGCTGGTATCGAATGGCGCAGTTAAGAGAAAAATCGTTACCGCCAGTTAGGCCTAGCTTCCGCTGCTGTCGTCTGCAATAAACTGCACAGCGACAGCCCATGCGGTAGACATCGGCTTGTATGGCTGGTTTCTTTAGTTTTGTTTTGTATGTATTTTTTTTTACATTTAGCCGGCTCTCGAGGTGCTTCGAGTTCCCTTAGCTTTCTCTTTTTTGCGTGTCCGTCTCTGCCTGTTCTGGTCGCACTTTTCACAGGACTCGTAATGGAATCGAAACGGCTTAATCACCCATTCAATTAAAAGGTCATTAAGGGCCTGCTTTTCAGGCAGCTCCAATGCCCTTTTCACTGAGCAGCTCTCCGGTTTTGCTCTTTTCTCCAGCTCCGTTTCGAAAGGCGCTCGCAGTCATTAGCATTTTAAAAACAGTACTCCGTTCTGCGGCGAGAGGGAAGCTCTCTTGATGCCCTTCGGCTTTGTTTATACCTTTGTTTCCGTTGCTTTTAATTTGGTCCGGTCCCGCAAACACCAACAGCGAATCCCATTATTTCTCACCCGGGGGGTAATCGAAACGACCTGCAACGGTGATTTGCTATGCACGCGGACCTGACTACTGGTAATCAGGCTGCATTCCCCTGCGCATTACGTGGGTGCGAAAAATACGATTGGTTTTAGAGTTTTTTTTCTTTTCTTGGGGGGGGGGGGCTCTCACCATCAATTTGAATTTCTTTACTTTCAACATCGACAACGCTGATGGACTTCCGGACAAAAAGCTTCAAGGACAGCATGACGAGATCTGGGAGCCAAGGTCTGGCAACAGTGATAGCTATATAGAGTAATTCTATACGAGCATACGTTGCTAATAAATAATTTTAAATACTTTTTGGCACAGATTCGTAATTAATAAGTGGAGAAAGAGTAATATCATTGTGTGACACATTAGAGAAAGAGAAAGCTACGGTTCCAATATCTGCAGCAATGCTGCAAACCATGTATGGACACATGAAATGCGCTAAATAATATCACTGCAACGTTACAACTAGAATGCAGATTTTCATATATATGCTGCAAACCATACACGGACACATGAAATGCGCTAACTGCAACGTGACAACTAGAATACAGATTTTCATATATATGAAAATCTGTATTCTAGTTGTAACGTTGCAGTGATATTATTTAGCGCATTTCATGTGTCCATGCGTGCTTTGCAGCATTGCGGCAGATATTGGAGCCGTAGCTTTCTATTATACTAATGTGCGTATATCAGAAAAGGATACCTCATCTCGGTGTGTGCACTGCACATTTCCATGTTTTCGGACGGCCTGTAGCATGCGCCATCTAATGTGAACTGTTATTTGCTCGTAAGACTACAGGGCACAGGGTTTTCATTTCATTTATGTTGTGGTGAACTTATGGCACCCGTAAACCTCTAAATTCCTGTGGAATATGGCAAATCGCCATCTTTGCTTTATTACGGTCTTTTTTCTCTTTAGCTATTCTGTAAGCTTCGCCTTCAGGCTTACGTAGTCCATGAAAGAAAACTTGTCCGCTTTTTTACTGTAAGAATACAGTCTTCGTGAAAAACATACTGTCGAAAGAATTTGTTTACAAACCGCATAGTAGGGCTCTTAGGCCCCATTGCGAAGACATAAGCTTCGAAGGGGTGAGGGTGAGACTCTCGCTCACCTTAAAGAGATTTGGCGGGCTGAAAATGGAATGCGGGCTATTTTGAAAAAGCCCAGGAACTAAGTGGCTGGGGCTATACAGAGTGTTTCACCTAAGAATGTACATGATTTTTTAAGACAGGCTTTTGGTGTTAGTAGAGCGCTTTTCCGCCGTAACATTGTCAGCTAGAGGTGTATCATGTCAGAATAAATTTAAAACGTGCCAACAAGCAGGCTGGTTAATTACCAGAAACTTCGTTGTTAGTTCCAGCATTATGTTATGATTCTATGATTTTACGTGTTCTTTATTTTTCCGTGTGTTGCATTTTTTACTCCGCTCTTTGAATTTATTTTACTTTTCTTATCCCCCACTTTTTCTTTCGGTTTTTTGGCACTTTGTGTGTTCGGTGCATGAGTTGTGTGCCGTCTGCTGCCGGGCGCTGCCACTCAAGCCTTCTAAGGCTTTGGCAGGCCCGCATTTGTATTGGAATGAATGAATAAAAATATTATTATTATTAAAAAAATGTTCATTAGTTACCTTTTTAACTATTACCGTTAGGCTCCTTAATTATTGAGAGGTGTCTAGCTTTCCGTAAGTAAAACCCATAGCAGTTTCTAGAATTTCGAAAACGCGGTTACCCTCGGCGCTGTCATCTAGCAAATTTTGGCTATATAGGCGAGTTACGCGCACTGGCGAAGTTGCTTTGCCTGCAGGCTTCTAGAAAGCGCGACTGTTCTGACGCGAAAAAGCCATATTTTGTTGGGCCACAGCGCCGAGGGTAACCGGCTTTGCGAAGTTCTAAAAATTCGTATGGATATTACTTACAGTAGGCTACATGCCTCTCAGTAAATAAGCAGCCTAACAGTAATAGTAAAAAAGTTAACTATTCAATATTAGTTAACCAGCGTACTGATTAGCACGCCTTATTGTATTATGTTGTATTACACCGCTGACAATGCTATGCCGAAAAAGCGCCCTTTTTACTGAGAAAGCCTATCATTAAAAATTGCGTAAAGTCTTAGGTGACACACATTGTATGCTTTTTTACGAATTCTGCGCATCTTAATTGATATGGGTGCATGGCTTTCTTAAGCGAAAGGTTAATGCTGTCGTATTTTGCGCCGCCAATGCTTTGAAGACAACTTCAATCTCACGAGTTTTTCGGGAATATATCTCAATTATAAAGGCTGCAGAGATTAGTTGACTGCAGCACGCGCAGGAAACGAGCTGGAGAGGCTTTGGTTCCGTGGCACGTTTGAACCTGGCTTCTGCGAACCATAAACACCACGCGAACGGCATTCGCCTGGCAGTATAATGGAGCTTGTAACTCTGCCCCATGAGAGGTGCCTTTTCACACTTACTCAGGGATATTTTTCTCAGACAGATGGCTCCACGCTTCACGTAGTACACCTTGTCACACTCACATCCACTTCACTCACATTTACTCATACCCACAACCAGTAGCATACCCAGTAACACTCACTTTCAACTCACATCCACTCAATCACTCACCCACACACTTCCATCAGTTCATGTACGCACTCACGCCTACACGCTCACACTCGCAGATTGAGTGGACAGGCCTTGTCCTTCTATGAAGCGGCAAAGTGCAACTCAAGTTTCCTGTGCAATTTGGAACAACTCCCTTAGAGCTTTCCTCACGAGGAAAACTCAATACAATGCATGTTACCATTTCACCGGAGCTTCGCGAAGGCAATGCGTGATATACGGCTGTCTTTTCGGATTACCTATAACGTGGAGAATATTGTACACGTGCCATGGCATGCTACGCTTTTGAGATTAGGCTATGCTTGCATCTAGCAACAACACTTTATTTGTTAAACAACGTTTCCTCTAATCAATGTCAGTGTTATATATCAAAGTGTTCATGGTATTGATGTCGGGATGTGTTTTGCATCCACAATTTGCTTTAGTGTGACTGGAAAGCGCCAGAGAAGTCATGTTGCCCATGCTAGTGCAATGTAGATTGGCACCGAGGCTGTAATAAAGAAAGACATACCACGTTTTTTTTTGCTGCTTTCGTTTTTTAATACTACTACCTTGTGGGAAAACCAGCGGACAGTAGTTCACTTGTGGACCGAAGTTTCTCTTTCCTAACTCCTGGAAGGCTCGTTTTTGCATACGCACTTCTCCTGGTAGCTGATTCCCAGTGCCACCATGGACAAATGGCAACTGCACTGAATTTGTTCTAATTAATTTCACTACCACCTGCCACAGTGGGTAGGCTTCCCATCTGCTTTTTCGTGACACGGACGGACGGACGCATTAAAAATTACTCACCTGTAGCAAAGTAGTGAACAAGCGCATACGGTAAAACAATGGCCTAAAAGGGCTCACTAAGCAGTCCGCACGTGTGAGACGCCCGTAGAAGAAAATAATGTAGGACAACATTCCAAGATTATGCTCCATCAGTTATGGCCGCTCTAAACGGCTTAATGAAGCCGCAGGCATGCGTGTTACTCAGCCGACCCTTACAAGAGACTGCAGATGCTGTAGGAATACGAACAAGGGAGCTGTCAGGTAAATTGAGACATTAGGAAGCAGCTAGAACTCACTCTCTTGTTTAACCCATTAATCTCTAGACTCCCCAAAACATTTCCCCGCCCTAACTGTGCAGCGAGATTCTCGTGGGATCTACTATGAATACTTACCCCAGAAGAAGCGCTATTACAACCCCCCCCCCACCTCTTCAACGGAATCCTGACGTGCGTGCTATACATTTCCCACAACACCTAACTGTGGTTACACGGTCATCAACTTACCCTCAATGTACCGTGAGTTTACCTTGGACACAAAAGAGAATAAAAAATATTTTCAGGAAGCGACCAGCGTTCGGACCCACCCTCTACCTGCGCCCGCGGTTATTCCTAGCCGCTTCCACCAGCGCGCGCAGTAGTGATTTGCATGAAATTTCGCGCAACCCGGCTCGTTCGTAAACGATCTCCCTCGGCGCAAAACTTCCCTCGTCACGAGTTGCAGCGGACCGCCCCGAAAACGCATTTACTCGCAGTTGAGACGCAGTGAGGGAAAGAGCGCTTGGCGATGCAGCGAGGGAAAGGCAGCGGAACGCTCCGTTTCCAACTGCCCACCCGCAAAATGTTCGCGGGGGAAAAATGTTGATACAACGGTCCGCACATTCACAAACCCCGCACGCGTGAGAGCAGGCGGGAGTTTGAAAGAGGCGCTCGCTTCGGCGTAGTCTGCTTTGTACCACACCGTCTGCAAGAGCGCGCGCGCGCGGAGCACGGGTTCGAGGCTATGTTGCGTCCGCCAGCGTTCACCAGTGTTCGCCACCGCAACGCGCCAAAGGAGAGGCGGTTGATGGACGATGGAGGCGCCGCCTACTGGCGGGACGATTGGGGGCGCCGCGCGCGCTAAAGGATAGGTTATGGAGGGAGGCGAAGGGCGGAACCCTCGCGTGATTCGGGACGACACGAGATTTCCCGCCGCTTCTGCTTCTGCTCGTGCTTGGCGCCGACCCGTTTTCATGCCTCATCACGGGAGTATATATAGTCGTTGTCGTCACGGCTATCCTTTCTAGAGCCTCCTCTCGCAAAAACGCGAACGGGAAAAGTGGGGAAGCAAGGAAAAAGGGGGAAAGGAGAATGCGTCTTCTGCTACCAGCTAAACATGTTTTGCCTTTGTGTGCTGTACATAAGCGAAGAATGCTTGTCTCGGTCCGTGGGATTGCAGGGAAGGAAATAAGAAGAAAAAAGGAATGGGGAAACGGGAATCACAGCCTCCGCTAACGGAGTGGCGGAAAATGGTGTGGGCGGAGTCAACATCTGGCGGCGTTCCCGCAACATCGACGACGCATTCGCGGTCTTGCGGAAAGCTGGTTTCGGTTTCAAGAACCCGCTTTCTCTCTGCTGGTCGGGGAACACGCCGCGTCTCAATCATGAGCTGCTGCGGAGTATATTAAGCGGTCGTGTCGTTTTTGAAAGAGGCGTAAACCACTTTGAGGCCTTTCGAGCCGCTGTTTTCCCGCGTCCCGCAATCCCCTCTCTATTCCCTGCCCACCTTTGCCGAAACCCTCGCACGTTAAGGGAGAATTACCGAGCCAGAATTATTGTGAATTGATTGCTTCCTTGCGAACTACAGGGGAGCAAACCGTGTGCGTTTTCTGCAAATGTTTCGGAACAGGGGAATGATTCAGAATTCGGGAAATTAGGCAGACTGGCGAAAAAACACACACACAGTCTAAGGATGGAAACACACACTAAGGAAGTCCCCCTAAGTTACAGCTAATTCAGCCATTTTCTGTACCCCCCCCCCCCATTTTTTTTGTTTTAGCCGATACATACGAAAGGGATGCACGCAGGCATGCCGTTCTATCTATTCTTGTCTAATAAGTGCAAAAAGCTTTATGGGCTAAACGTTGCGTACCACTTTATCATCTCGTCAGAGACCACCTTCCACTGGAAACTATAGCCTCAAAATCTTGCTCCTGAATGCTGTTACGGATCTGCATCTCATACTATAACGGCACAGTAAACATTTTTAAAAGACGCACACCCAGTGCTAAGTTCACTGATATGCACCAACGTTTGCTTGATGTTTGCCTGTCAGTCTCATTGAAAAGGTGATTCTAGTACTGTGTCAGTGAACGATCCCTGTGTATTCTTTCCTCGTCAACATTCGTTGGTCTGTGCCTCCAGAAGCTGGTTTGTCGACATATCGCCAGACGGCGGGCGCATAAATCGCACGCACCACGATCACAACATGCTAGACCGGGTGCCTGCCTGAACAACTGTGCAGTGCTCTCAGATCATTTCCAGCACCAAGGCGTTAACGGAGTGCGGTATTTTTGGTGGGCTAGTAACCAATGACCAAAGTTTCGTGAGTAGGAGGCGCGGAAAAGTCTTTATGGCACCGCTTAACTAAAGGCACATCGCTCCTATACCAAAGTCTGGAGGGGTCAAACTGACCAATTGTCGGCACCTAACGTTCCTCTGTTATTACGCACAGCAAAAGGCAAGGGTGTCAACAAAAAAAAGCTAGGAGTAGGCAGACCTTTCAGGAACCTACGTCCCGGCAGAGGGAACTGAGGCAGGCTCTAAAGACTTCACAACCAGAATAGAAGTATGCAGTTTTTAGCGACGGAACCTTGACCGCAGAAACTTTGCCTTGTTAGATTCTAACATCAAGTATCATATCGGAAAAATGGGCGGTTTTGGCAGACTTCATGGTCACTGAAGGCTGGATCAAAGCAAAATCTCTGTTTTGCAGAGACCACTAACACTACCAGTGCAGGAATAGGGGCTGGTTGGCTGTACATATTGACGAAATAAACGCGCTACACTAGGAAATAGACGACAAAACAAAATGAGATACAGAGGACAAGTGCCCACTGAGAAGTAAGGTTTATTTTGCTAAGAAGGCGCATAAATTCATTCCATGCACATGCTCAATTCATTTAAAAACAAGCACATCATTGCTTGTTTTTATACGCAGAATAAAAACAAGCCTAGAGTATCGCATTCATTCCGCCAAAACTAACACTAGAGCTTTGGCTGTTTGACCAGCAACTGGAGGGCAGAAATACTAAGAGAAAACAAAAATAAATAAACTGCTTCCTTACCTTGCGTACAAACTGTTACGGCGCTCCTCTGTGTCAAGGACAAGAGCGTAGGTATGCCTTGGAGTTCCATTTTTACTAAATTTATTGCGAAAGAAATCGAACTAAATTTTTGCGCAGTAATTGCCGCGATCAAAGCGTTAACATCGCGCATGAGAACGCCGGCGATGCGTGTCGAGGTAATGCTACGCGAAACTCGCGTTAAATTTCAAAACATAGCAAACGAGGAAAACGCCTCAAGGAGCGAACACGAGCGCGCTCAGATTTGGCTACGAAAAGCACTGGCGCTAAACTGCTTTAGTTCCTGCAACGCCCTCTTTCCTCCCTTTTTTGCACGGACCGCAAACTTTGCGGGGAAGATCGCGATCGTAACGTATTTTCCGCACCGTGGATCCCCGCCCAGACAAAACACCGCCGAAAAACCCACCCCGTCCTCGTTCACAGCCTGAGGCGTTTTCTGTAACAGGTGGCTTCCGACGAGAAGCAGGAAACGAACATTTAAGAGCGGCGCCGACGAGAAAAAAAAAAAACAAAAAAATTCTGAGCCCTGCACAAAACAATTTGTTTACTTCACAGACAGATTCAAAAGAAGAGAGGAAATGCACAAGAAATTAACAGAAAAACGGATCATCAAGCGGCGTCGCTGCGGGCGCCGGACGGAGGCGCCTTCTGGTGGCGAGCAACGTCACGATACGCTCTCACGAAAACGGAAGCCATCGAAGGCTATCCGCAGGATGGAGACCGGCGGGCGTGCGGTTTCCGATTGCCCGTCACCTACGCCCTCCCACTTGCTTTCGCGTCCTCCTCCCTGGGCCCAATTTTTACCCGCACTCCGGTAGAGAGCGCGGGTCTCACGCGAACGCGTCGTCGCTTCGCTCCGCTCGCTCGTCTGCTGCCCACTTTTCAGCGCACTAAGGCGGCATCCGCCAATTAGGCCTAACGTGTGGTGGCGCCCGAAAACCACCACGCGCCCGCGGTGTAGTCGGCCCTGCGTTACGTCATGCGACAGACGAAGAAAATTAAGAGTGTTTCTACGGCTACTTTTGTCGGTGTCGTTCGTCTGCATGCGGTTGCCGGGCCTTCTTTCGTGATCAGCCATCATAAAGCCATCGTCGGCGAGTCGCCTTTTCAAGTGTTCCTCCTGTCGCGTCTCCTGCCTCGTCGTGTGCGGACGGCGCCGCATATGTGCAAGCATTAGCAGCCTGGTCGAGAATGAAAGGCTGGTAATTTGACCCGCAGTTTGCGGCCGGACTGAAGTTCGTAGGACTAGCACGCGCGCCCTCCAATGACACCTGGTGCTACCTTCTCTCCCACCTTCCTAGCTCTGTCTGTTATTTCCTTAACGGTGTTCCTTTGTTCTAGACGTCTAGCATCGGCAGTTTGACGAATAGCAATCTGCTTCGCCTTCAGTGTAGTCTGAAAAACAAAAAAAAACCCTTAGTTTCAGAGTTAATGCCACTATTAATTTGTTTGTTGGAAGGATTGAGGCTTAATTCTACCACGCCCTTCTATTTTCATCCTTTTGATGAGGTCGCCTGCTTCGGAACAGCAGCAGTCATTTTGATGATGCGTTCTTAAAGTCATTACGGGGGGGGGGGGGCACTGCCGTGCAGCCGTGCGCAGTTGAAAGTTGCTACATTGTTTGCATTGCGTGCGGCCCTAATGTATCCACGTGCCGTGAAGGGCTGCCATATACATTAAAGCGTTGTTCAAGGTCGGACGCGCCATTGACGGGCTCAGTGAGCGTAACGTCGTAGAGGAGATGCCACTCCCAGACCGGCAAGGCGACCGGCTCTAATGTGCCATTATTTTGTGTATTTATTTAATACCCACTGTGGCCTCGCAAACGACCAAGCAGGTGTTCATGTTTGTACAAATAAGATAGACATACACGACAGAAGGAGAAGCAAAACATGCCCTCCTTCGCAAGCCAGATTCGAGAAAAAAATCTAACAAAAGATGACACTTTCACTGTAGGAAAGCATGATGACAAAGTTGAGGACACCAGCTGTTGTGAGCAGTTTACGTAATACTTCGTTGATGAAAGAGCATCTATCGCGGCATGGAGTACGTGCAGAGGGTTTTTAGCTTTAAACTTTAGTGATCGGTACACGGAAAAATACACTTTTGCGAATAACTTGAGAGGGCCCAGTAATAATATTATGCGGTGATAACGACACTGCCATTGAAGCGAGCGAAGAGTCAGGAAAAAAAAACTGGTTATGGAGTTAACTTGGTTCCACAACGCTGGAATGAAACACAGCGGCAGTGATAGTGAAAGCGACGGTCGTCGGTACCTGACACTATTTAAACCTCACACTGTGGCTTAGTGGTTACGGCGCTCGGCTGCTGGCTCGAAAGACGCGGGTTCGATCCCAGCCACAGCGGCCGAATTTCGATGAAGGCAATATTCTAGAGGTCCGTGTACTGTGCGATGTCAGTGCATGTTAAAGAACCCCAGTTGGTCGAAATATCCGGAGCCCTCCACTACGGCGTCCCTCATAGCCTCAGTCGCTTTGGGACGTTAAAGCCCAATAAACAAACAATGAACAAACAGACACTATTTAAGTTGGACCGATAACTTTCCGGATAAAAACTTTTTATCCTTTACAGAGCGCCATATCGACGTAAATCACAGTGGTTACGATCACACACAGACAACCTAGTCGCTACAACTTGATCTTCATCACCATCAGTCCGATAACATGGAAAGGTGTCTCCAACTTATCTCCAATTAGCACTGTCGTTCGCTAGCCGCGCCAACCTTATGGATCATGTACGAAATTGCCGTCTTTCAACTCTCCATTTGGGGCGCAAAAAGAGTACGGAGTGCCCTGTCCTGAGAAGTGATCGAAAAATTTATATCTTGCACGGTG
This sequence comes from Amblyomma mixtum, assembly GCF_055824585.1. Taxonomy (NCBI): domain Eukaryota; kingdom Metazoa; phylum Arthropoda; class Arachnida; order Ixodida; family Ixodidae; genus Amblyomma; species Amblyomma mixtum. The sequence goes on along the minus strand of NC_143015.1, from coordinate 79,286,743 downwards.
GTGCTAAAGAAACCTGCTGAGAGAAACGTAACAGTGTTTCGCAATAGTATTTTTGCATGCTGATGAACGACGCGGCCTACAAGGACATCACTAGTCCACAGAACTAAATGTTCATTGTGATAGATGCAACCTCCTACGCCCAATTCTTTGCCCGTTCTCCTGATCGACCAACAAGGAAGTCGGTAACAGCAATGTGGAATTTAAAAGGCACATTTTGCACTGTTAGTTTACTTATTACTCCACTCATGATTCTGAAGCACCGATTGAAGAAATTAAGTTGAGCCAACACTATGGTGCAGGTAGCAACTTGAGCGCGAAACCGTGCCGACAGTTTTGGCATTAACACGACTACAGATATATTGCAGTCACCGTTCTCTGCAAATGCCAATGTCCACTTAGTCGCAAAAGACAAAACGGAAATTGTGGACAGGGCGCGCTTAGCCTCCCAGTAAAGAGAGTTGTTTAGTCAGTGATCGTTCCCGCTCGAGGCAACGGCTTGGATAGGATCGGATTGATTAAAAAAGCAGGCCATCTCCTCACGCGGGCGTCCTTCAGCCCCGCGCAGCGCATGCGCAGTGATCGGCACTCTGCCAAGTACATCTTTCCATCTCCTTCCTTCCACGCATGTCGCCGCCGTCTGCGTTCCGCCATTATGCAGGGGGCGCTTGCCATTCGTTGTCTCGTTGCTGGAGCGATGCACGAGGAAATCCCACTCGCTGCCTCTCCTCTGCTGAGGGAAAGCTGATTTAATTAGGTTCCGTAATGCCGACCGTATCTTCACGGCGCCGCAAGACATCCCCCTTCTCGTTAAAACAACCCTGAAAGCAAAAGAAAAAAGAAAAAAAGGCTACCCTCCCCGTTCAAAAGCTGCGACTTCTGAATCTCAATTCGCAGCACAGCTTCTGCTCCCTTCGTTTTCTCTCTCGCTCTCTCAATTTCGTTCAGTGGCCTCCCATTATAGAAGTGGAACTGCACAAGTCTCCATATACGGCAGAACAATCTTTCTAACAAAGATGTGGGAGTTACGGAACGCGGTGCATTGTACGTCCAGCTCCTCTCGACGCTAAGCCTAACGAAGGAAACGGCCCGAACTATAACACGCCCTGTAGTGTGCACTGTGCCTCAACAATGAAAAACCAAGTGCAGAAAAAACTTAACCACGGATACGGGCACTTCGTTCCTGAATGAGCGAATATAAAGTATAAGGGCCAGTTAAAGCGACGAGGAGGTTGAAAACGGCGAGGCTGCCTGCAAACGACACGCGAGGACTGCAGATGGGGAAATGAGGGACGCGAAGGGGTAGGCAAATCCCTCACTGGGTTCTAGGCGACGGGAAAGAGCAATCACGGCTGCCTCCCTGAAACACTACAGGGTTTTAACATCCCACGGACAGCGGGAATCATTCCTTGGAGGTCGCATCGTCTGCCGAAAATGAACGCTTGCGCAGGGGACGCCGGGGCACTGAACAGAGGGCGAGAAGGTAAGAAGAGGGAATGAGGGAAGAGCTTCTCCCGGAGCTTCCACTAACGGGGTCCCTCTTCCCATTTGCATATGCAAATGAAGTCTTCATCCCAGACGAAGCCGCCTTCTCCATTGTTTAGCGCAGCCAAGCCATTCCTCTCAACTGCGCCAGCCCCGTTTCCCCATTCCCCTCCCGTTCCTCCCGAAAAATGGCACCGCTTCGCTTCGGAAGCGAGCACCACCAGCGGCGCTAGCGTCGCTTGTACGCCCGTATTAGGGATTTCGGCAGCGAACCAAGACTAAGGTAGGGAACCCGACGTTATATGCGCCGACGCAACGGCTTTCCCAGCAACGAATATCTAAATTTGGATTGCGTTTGTCATTCTATAAGGCATCAGTAATATTAGATGATGGATAAAGATTCGAAATTAGACAGAAGCTATTAGTTTGCAGAGACCGCTTGAACGGGGAAGTTAAATTAGAGTCGTTTCCAGGGGTTCGCGTCATTGTCACTTGCGTGGTTAGTCTAGTAGCAGGATTAGTTTTGCAGTTTAAGCGGAGCAATAGTAGCGGCACTAATATGATTGGGAATAATGGCAGTACTACCAGCCTTAGTAAAAGTATCAGCAGTACTTGGCGCGGGACTAAACTCTTGTGATCGCTTTGCAACCTAATAGAACGAAAATTAGCCGTGTTCGCTGGATGGGGGATGGGAATGTAATTCGTCAATGTGAATTTATGCTGACCGTTTAATTATATTTTTTAACGTCTGGGTTGGGCGGGAGGCGCTGTACAGTCACTGTCGTTTATTTGTGGCGTTGAGCGATATGTCTCGTAGCTTTTTTCCGCAACCTATAGAGCACTGGCACCGAAAGTCTTTGTCACAGCCCAATCGACAGCATGATTGCGTCAAGAAGCTGACACAGAAATTGTGACCCATGGAAATTTTTTGTGGCTCGTGGTCTTCTGCCATACTCACACTAGCACAACGGTCATCACGCGTTCGCTGCCACTCGCGAGGGCAGTTTAAGCGAACTCAGTTTGCTCCCTAGAGATAGAGTTTGTCGTCGGCATCACTTGAAGGGGCGATATTCTCGCAGCGGTCAAAATGGGCATTCCTTGAGTTCAAGGCAGCGAAGAAGGAATGAACGTTTCATTATTGTTTACCGAGTCATTTGTTAATTTATTTACAGATACTGCCAACTCTCATTTGAGAGTAATTACAGGGAGGGAAATAAACGGAAATTATAAGCAAGAATAAAGAGCCAGACACAAAGAAGTGTATGCACATGGGCGTCCGGAGGGGGGGGGGGGGGCAAGGGGGGGCGGCTGCACCCCCCTGGAAAATCACTCACTCTAACCGTGAGTGATGGCCGCACACCAGGGGCGGCGGTGCGCTCAGCAAAAAGAGTAAAAGCGGCCCCGCTTCCAGCTTTGGGTCACATCTGCGAAGTGCCGCGTCCGGGGACGCGTCGTTGCAGACATACAGCGGCACCGGCGAGCATGTGTTTCGAGGCGTCTTGAGATGGGTGCCTGTTTCTTTGATCTCTAGAGAGATAGCCACACGGAGGCAGACAGTGCACAATCCGGCCACCGATGAATTCTTCAGGAGGGAGGGACAAATCAGCCGTGTCCACCCCCGCTTTGTCGGGCTGCTCAAGGGCAAGCAGGCGATGAGTTGGCGCCGCCGCCGCTCGCTGTCTCCTCCGATCCACGGGAGAGCGCAGTTCGGTAGAAGCGCCGCTTTCAGAATCTTCGGCAAAGGGGATTAGCAGTTGCTTTTGTTCACGGCGACGCAGTCTCCAGAGGCGCCCCCACACCAGCGTTCCTTGCATCTTCTCCGGAAGCCAGCGCCTTTGGTCAAGGCAGCCCGATGGCGCCTGCCTGGCTCGCCTGGCTCGCCTGTCACCTCTGGCTGGGCCTCAAATCCCAACAGCGCCCATGTACTGTGCGATGTCAGTGCATGATAAAGAGACCCAGGTGGTCGACATTATCCGGAACTCTGTACTACTCCGTCCCTCATAGCCTGAGTCGTTTTGGGGCTCTGAACCCCATAAAAACACACAAAACAAATTTTCCGACCGGAGTGGCGAGTGTCCCTTCCCCTCGGAAGTCGCGAGGCGTTCCTTTCACCCCCAAAGTGCTATTAGGAACGACGACAACAAGTCTCGCCGGGTGGCCGCCAGCACGCCTGTTTCTACTGTGTATGGCTGCTAGCGACTTGAGGGTGATTGCTTTCGGGCCTGCCGCCATGGACCACAAGCACCGAGAGGACCCAGGTGCCAGCTGACTTCAATTACGGAGTTTGCCCGGTTGGAGTGCAGGAACAAAACCAGACCCCCTTCACAAAGTGCCTGCACGTGTAGAACGCCGCCGCCGCCTCGGGGAGACGAACGTTATCTTCCCCATTTGCCGTGACCGTGCCAGGGAACAAAGGGCCTCGTCTCCGGTTGCTCTTTGGCGTGCCCAAGCACCGCGACAAGCTGGCGGGCCTCATCTCCGACCCAAGCACGAGGAACCACTTTCGGCGTTTTCGTGACCTCGCGTCTGGCCTCGAGCGGCGGGTGGCATTTGATGATCAACAGATGTCGGTGACCCGCAGAAACCTTCGGCTGGCCGGAGGCCATCACCTACCGCCGTCAACGCTACCTCGACGACAACCTTCTTTCCCTCAGACTCCACATGTGAAGGGGGCGTGACCATGAGTGCAGTGTCGTGTGTGTGCGCACAGGTGAAAGCTCTAGGCCCCTCCCACTCCGGCAAGGGCGTCCTCAACCTAGGGACTTTAGGGAACAAGAAGGATATAAAACTCGACAACGGATGCGGCAGAATCGTCTCACTTCTAACCACCAATGTAAAATGTAAATAAACCTATTCTCCTTTCGCCATCTACCTCTTCGCTCAGCGGCACTCCTGTCCTGAACCCTCAACTCCAACAGTGCGTATTCGGGGATACTGCGGCAAGTAGGCCCTTGCATGTGTGCGCGCCTCTGTGTTTGTGCTTCGGTATTTTTAGTGGCCGGTTGTCAACGAAGCTGAGAACAATCAAGACAGCGGACGAGAAAACGACGAGCGGCGAGTAGTGTGTGTGCAAATACTCGACTGTGCGGTTGCGCGAGCAAGATGGAGCGAGGTGTATGAAGCTGCGAGCGTGCATTTATCTTGTAAATAAGTTTTCGTTGTATATATAGTCATTTTTTGTTTTCAACGTACGCATTCAACCGTTTTTTCAATCAATGTGTATATATTTTTAACACTACCAACCCCGAAGAACTCCATAGCCAGCTTTGTCTCGCGCGGTTCCGAATGATGGACATTCGGCGCTTCTTCAAGCGTCAGCGGTTGTCTGACGAAGCGTTATCCAAATGCGCCCCTGCAGATTCTGGTGTGATATGTGACAACGGTGTAGCATTTGAACAGAGTGATGCAAGCTTTTATCACCGGACAGTAGCTGATGTCGTCGACTCCATGGAAGGGACTCTGTCAACAGTGAGTTCAGGTAATGCAGCAGGCCGAGATGATTCCATTTCTCCTTTCTTGGGATTTAAGTCCGGATTTGACCAGAGCGATGCAACCTTTCATCACCGGACAGTAGCCGACGTCGTCGTCTCCATGGAAGGAACTTCACCAGCGAGCTCCGGTCACGCAGTAAGCCGAGACGATTCCCTTTCTCCTTGCTTGGGATCGAAGTCCGGAGACAACATCAAGAAAACAAATAACTTGCCTCAAGAATATGACTTAGGAGAGTTTCTAGGCAAAGCTAAACTCACTGGCATACCGGACTTTTTGAAGTTACGTCTTCTTACTAAGCCATGGTCACCAAATGTTACATACGATTTTAAGAAGGATGTAACACCTGGAAAGAGGCCTTTTCGACATCAATGGCTGGGAGATTACGCCCCCTGGCTTGCGTACTCAGCCACAGCGAAAGGCGCTATTTGTCGTTTTTGCGTCATTTTTCCTCCACGTGTTCACCGGGGTACTCAAGGAAGTTTTATCGTGCGCGCTTTCAGTAACTACAGAAAAATGCACGAGGCGTGCAGGGATCACGTAAAATCCCAATGGCACCAGGAGGCAATGACGGCCTCACAGAACTTTATGGATGTGATGAAAGGCAAGCAGCTACCCGTTGTAGAGCAGCTGAACAGAGCACTCCACGCGCAAGTTGAAAGGAACCGTGAGAAACTATTTCCAATAGTTTCCACCATTGTCTTTTGCGCGACGCATGACTTGCCAATTCGCGGCAAGCAGTCCGATAGTGGAGTCTTCAATGATCTGCTTGACTTTCGTGTAGAAGCTGGAGATACTCTACTTCAGGAGCACTTCGCTTCTTCTGCTGGCAATGCCAAGTACACTTCTGTCCGCGTCCAGAACGAGATCATCACAATCTGTGGCGACATCCTGAAAGAGCAGATAGTTACCGAAGCTAACAAAGCGTTTGCTTTTTCCGTTCTTGCTGACGAAACTGCAGATATTTCAGGAAAAGAGCAGATGTCTATAGGCGTTCGCTTTATTGACAAGGCGGGAGCCGAAGTGTGCGTTCGAGAGCAGTTTTTGGGATTTGTAGAGCTGGAGCAATTAAACTCCGCTTGCATCGCCGCGGCAATCTTGAAGTTTTTGACGAATGTCGGGCTGATTCTTTCGAACCTCGTTGGACAGGGGTACGATGGATGCTCTACAATGGCCGGAAAAGAAGCTGGAGTGAACAAAATTATACAAAAACAGTTCCCGAAGGCACTATTTTTCCACTGTGCAAGTCACAAACTAAATCTCGTCATCAACGATCTGAACGACGTCTCTGAAATTCGAAACACAATTGGCATAATCAAACAAACCATAAACTTCTTCCGCGAGAGCGTACTCCGGAGAAAATTGGTGCCGAACATTCCGATGCTGTGTGAGACAAGATGGTCTGCAAAATATGAGTCTATTAGGATCTTCTCTCAGCATTACGTGGCCATAGTCGAAGCACTCGAGGAGCTCGCGTCCACGGAATCATGCTCGAACGCTGCAACTAGACAACGAGCTCACATCCTCTACTGCGCAACAACAAGCTCATCTTTCATCGTCTGCTTGCATATTGTAGCGAAGTACAGCGCTCGGCTCGAACCAGTTACGAACATTCTGCAAGGTGTATCCATGGACTTCCATTCTGTGCATGACCACATCACTGAGCTGCAACGTATTTTTCGCGGCCACCGGACGAACGCTGTAGAGGAGTTCTCTAACATCATGAATGCAGCAAGGGAGGCAGCCAATCACTTAAATGTGGTGATATCTGTGCCAAGACAAGTCTCTCGTCAGGCCCACCGAGACAACTACGGGATTCAGTCGCCGGAGGAATACTACCGTGTGGCAATATATGTGCCGTACTTGGACTCCCTCACTGCTTCTTTAGCTCGGCGCTTTTCTGAAAGCAATGAGAGGAGCTTCAAACTTCTCCAGCTGCTGCCATCAAAAATGAAGCACTTGAGCCGTGTTGAGTTCGCTGTTCTCGCCGAAGAACTCCAGTGCTTTTACGGCATCGACAACTTCAAGGAGGAGGCCATCTCTTGGTACGAGATGTGGTGCAACAAAACTGGGGACCCATCAGAAATAACTTACTGCGAGCTTCTACATCAGGCCAAGACATTCTTCCCTGGTGTTGCAAAAGCCATTGAGGTGGCTCTGGCTTTGCCAGTTACTACCTGTACCGTCGAACGCTCCTTCAGTACAATGAGGAGAGTGAAAACGTGGCTACGCTCAACGATGACAAACGACAGACTGGACGGCCTTTGTATGATGAGTGTGCACCGAGAGCGTGTAATGAAGCACAGGAATGAATTTATCACCCGTGTCATCACGCAATTCGCCCAGAAAAATCCGAGGCGTCTACAGTTGCTGTTTACTGACTGACTGTCGTTGCGTGTTTGTGAACATATTGTGCTGTGTGCTGGTCATCAATCCGTGTGTGGAGAACCCGTATGCAGCAAGACTGAGCACTCTTCTCCACGAAGTGATAGTATCTTTTTGCATTTTTATTAATTTTAATTGTTTCTTCGTTGATAAACTCCAATGTATCTCTCCTAGCCACGCTTTAATTTGCTGTTTCTAATTTTTCTTTAATGTGTGTATTTTACTTATTTATTTTATTTATTTATAAATAAATAAATTTACTCCGCAAATAGTGCCTTTTTGCTACGAACATAACCCCCCCCCCCTCCGGCGCCAACAGCCAATGGGGCCCCCCCCTGCAAAAAATTCTGCGGACGCCCTTGTATATGTATACATGTGAATACTGCTACACAGTCATTATACAGTACATGACAACCTACACAGACGTCAGGCCATCGGGCGTTAAAAGTAATCTGCAGTTTCTAATACACAACATCTTTTCTAACATGGTTATGGTTTCAGTAATATTCGTCAATTGAATTTGCAATTGACATTTGCAGTAGAATGAAGCGACCGCATCCCTATATGTGATGCAGCAGGAAGAAGAATTACGTCATTTTCGAAGACAATATAAGAAAGAGGTTACGCTGGTGTGATGGGGAATACATTTTATTCCACGTTCACCACCGCCACCACTCTAACCTGTTTCTGCTCCTGAACCCTCTATGACGTTCAGTAGCAGAGTCGCTTGAACAGAAACCAAAATGTTTGGATCGGAAGTGTTTCTCAAAACGAAATTTTTAATGTACCGTGAAATATACTAAATCCTATATGCTATACGAATTAAAAGGTGCTACGTTTTTCTGGAAAGCCACATACCCGTAAATGAAAATTCCATGGGCACACCACATAAATGCATTCGTTCCTGATCTACCTGAGATATATGTCAAAATTCTCTCGGCTTTCTGTGGAACACGTGGAGAGCACTTTTGCTGAAAGCTTTTTTTTTTTACGTCAGCCTTCCTATCCTTCGTTCGAACCCTGTGCGCAGCAGAGGTTAAGGCATATAAAGCAAGCTTGGAATTTAATGTCATCTTAAACCCGTAGCGTTCTAAAAGTGCGCGGGGCCTAAAAAAGGTTGACTCCGGAATGCTAAGTGCCTTCTCTGACGCAGGATGTGATTAACTGCCTGTCATCCACGACCAAAGTGCATTGTTATGAACACATAGTGCACCGAGAGCTGACCAGTGGTGCGTATTTCTCACATTCCGTCCCTCGGTCAATGCCCGAACCCCGAGGTTCGGGTGCCATATAAGAGTATATGGCTCCCGTGAGAGAAAAGCAAAAAGGTTGCGCCTCTCGTAAAACTTTCGAATCGAAGGCGAAACAAAACAAAAGTGCGCCATTTTCTCACTTAGGCCTAAAGAGGCGAACGATGTCGTGAGACAAACAGATATTCGACAGTCGTGGGATTTACAAGCGCCAAGATGGTTCGTAAAGCGTAACGCGCCGAAATCGTGGAGCATGAAACGTAGCGGACAAATAGCTTCCAGTTTTGGCGCTAGGGGAACCCTAAATAATGAACGCGCAATCCCGGATCCCGCCAGAGGCGGGCCTGAAAATGGCGGCGGGCCAGTAAAGTGCGTGAACGTACCCGTTGGGGGTGACAAAAAGAATTTTTTTCCCCACTTTCTCCCGCTTCACCATTTTACGCCGAATGCCGCTTTCGCATGCTCTGCTTTCAACACGTAAACGGCCAAATAAGAGTGGAGAAAGAATCAGTGAACAGCGAAGCGAGAGGTCGTAAAAACCGTGACGCTGCCACCTCCGCCAGATGGGGCTGCAAACGACAGCGGCCGGAGAGCAGACGACATTTCTCCGTGCTCTGGCGAACGTGACGACTCCACTTTACGTTCAAAGCTAACGAAAAACGGCGCATTTAGATTGGCTCTACGGGCGTGCTCTTTGTCTCCTCATAAGAAGGCCGAATGGGTTCTATGCTTTGCTGTTTTTATTGGCTCCACTATCCCGCCCTAAATAAATAAACCGAGCTGCAGGTTGCAGAGAAGGAGCCGAACCAAACGACAACGGTGAGAGCAGACGACGACCCGAGGTGAAGATACCCTCGACGACGCAGACGGTTATAAAGAGGGTCGTCTGCTCTATTTTCCCCCTATTTATACGGTCGAGAGCAAGTGTTACGTTCTTCGCGGAATTTTGTTTGTTTCCCCCCTTGTGTTCTTTTCTTCAACCTCTAAAATCTCACTCCCCGTCTGGAAAGCCCTGGGCCGTTTACGGCCTCCCCTTATTCTTTTATTGAGAGCAGGCGGTGTCAATTGGCACGCCATAATCGTTAGGCCTAATGGTGCCGAGGCGTTGCAAAATAAATGCTCAGAGCGCGGCGCTGAATACTATTAGCCCTGCGAAGAAAGGCCGCTTGCAAGGCGCCCTCTTTTCCGCACCCACCGCCATTTTGTTGCTCGCCGCCTCGACTTTGTCTTGCTTTTTGGAGGGGGATTTTTTTAGCGCGGAGACAACACGACAGCGTGAACAGGTCATTCGGGCAGAGGGGGCCGAAGCGTGCGATCGCTTTTCTATTGCCATTCGATGGTACGCGTATCACGTGACCTTTTTGCCGATGCGAAAGCGTCGTTGTCGCGTCCATTTGGAGGAAATGTCGCTGCCCATTCGCGGAGAATTTTGCTTTTCGCTCGCCGCTTTCTCCAAGTCCTAAACGGTGTGTCGTCGACCCGTCGATTTTAGCTGTCGTCTTTCGCGTCGTGTACGGGCGCTTGAACTATTCGTGACTGCGATCGGCGAACGTTTTTTGAGACATCACTTTCCCCTCCGCTTGATGTCTCTGCTTTTTTGTTCAACACCGCCTTCAATTTTTGAACTCGGTTCTTTGAGGCCTGTTTGTTCTAGCCGTCCCTACTGAAGTCTTGCTTATGTCTTACAGGCTTCAGAAAAAAAAAACAGATAGAACGTTTGCTTGGACGGCTTTTTTATTCTTTTAAACGCGACACCGCGACAGCATAGAGAATAGCGACAAGTGCGGCAGTTTGCAGCTTAAACGCCGCTGGGGGATCCCCTGGAGAACGTGAGAGATGCCCGAGAAGTGCGCAGAAGACGAGGAATCTGCAGGCGAAATAAAATCAGCGGCGTGCAAAACTTGGCAGCACACTGACGACGGAAGAGTGAAACCGCTTTGGTCATAATACAAGCACGAGAACAACAGGAAAATAAATGAATAATAAAGCGAAATGAATAGAAAATGGAAAACAAAGACGATGCGTTGTGAACGTCAGAAAGAAAGCCCCTCTGCGCTCGAGCGTTTCTCCGGTGCTCTCAGTGTTCGGCGGCGATGAGCAGACGACGCTCCGAGCAGACGACGCTCCGAGCAGACGACGCCTGCGCGTCGGCTGTTCGCGAAATGGAGATCTATGACTCCGTTTGAAAGGACGCTTGTAAGCGGCAACATTCAACACGCATCCCGCGAGATTTTGTCCTGCACTTTCCCTCCTCGCCACTTTGGTACCGCTTCTTGTTTTCAACTTATAGCTATTGTTTTTTTTTATATTTCTACGCCTCGCGTGGCCGTTTCTTTTTTCTTCCCCAGTGACAGGGAAGAAGTAGAGGCGGCTAGGGATTCCTGTGCCTTTCTACCCTACCTTTTTCTTTTCAAATCCCCTGTTGTTCCTTTATGCCATTTTTGTAGCGCAGTACCCGCCTCTAATGCTCCGGAAAAGCGGTGTCATCTGCTTCTAAAGCTGCCCACTGTAGTTTATTTTTCTCTGTTTTTTCTTCTGTGGGCTCAGTCTCTCTTCGTGCGCAGAGTGAGGGGAAGTGGGGAAGGGAAGGAAACGGGAATAAAACATGGAGAAAAGGGCACCAGAAGGGAACATAATGTCCAACACAAATCAAACGAGCTACAAGCAAGAAAAGATGGGCAGCGCTATGGGCAACGCCATCATCCCGATGTTCCGGACGTGACGTGGCGACCTTATGTGAATCAGCGAGGCAGGGAGGTAGGTGTCTGTCGTCCTCTGAGACGGGTCGAGTGGAGAACAGCGGTAGCGTGTGTCTGGGCAGGCATTTTTCCTCTCTCTCCTAACGGGAAATATAGGTCCTGTGTGTTTGATCTCGTGATAAGAACTGGCCAGGGCGCTTTCCTTTCGTGTTCACTTTACCTTATCAGACGGTCTATCCCAAGGCGGACACATGTCAGCGCAGAAACACATAGGCTTGCACAGAGAGAGTTATGTGATTATTTGGGTTGCGAAACTGGGAAAAAATAAAATTCAAGGGGCCACTTTGTTGACCTAAACTGCGGTAAGGCGGAAGCCTTAAGCGCGGTGCTTGTGTCACTGATGTGTGGTTAAAATGTTAGTTAAGTACAAAATTGTCTATGAATCTTACCTGCTGGAGACACTGGAGGGCGTTTGGGAGCCATCCGTCTGATTCGACGCCTTTCTGCAAACAATTTCCAGCGTCCTAGACAAAGAGAAGTCTACATATGCGTTGGCAGGAAGTAGCGTAGCCATTAGCACGCTCGGCTGCGCAACGGAAGGGTGGTGGTTCGAATCCCATCGTGCACAGGGATTTTATGCGAAGCATACTACTTTAGCTACCACTTCAGCCCTTCACAGTGGTTATGCGCCTCCAAATCACGTGATACATGACGTCACACCACGTGACACGATGACGTCACGACAGTAGAGAAACGGAGGCCCACCTCGCGCCGTCGCTGTGGTTGTGCGCCTCCAAATCACGTGACACGATGATGCCACACCATGTGACACGCTGACGTCACGGCAGTGGAGAAACGGGGGCGCACCTCGCGCCGTCGCTGTGGTTGTGCGCCTCCAAATCACGTGACACATGACGTCACACCAAGTGACACAATGAAGTCACGACAGATGAGAGACGGGGCTCCAACTTGTGCCGTCGCTGCGGTTGCACGCCGTGTGAATCACGTGGTATGGTGACGTCACACTCCCGCGCATTTCGAACGCGCGTTCACACTCGGTGTAGGTGAAACGCTCGCTCCACCGGGCAGGCGGACGCGGCTTCCGTGGCAATCCAGGCGCTCACCCAGCGCGCATCTCGGGGTTAGTCGGCGTTCCGCTGTAGCCATGCCGTTGTCTTCCCCCACGACGAAGGCTTCTAGTAGTTGTACTAAATTAACCAAGTATTCAACCAAGGAAAGCCATGTATTACCAAGCCTAGCCATCAATATGCTTCGCATCTGACTAGGCTTAACCTTAGCTAAGCCTCAGCCATTTTTTTTTCTGGTCTGACTAGAAAAAGCGTGACACCTCTGCTGACAACCGTCTGTTGACAACCGTCTGTTGACAACCTTCTGTCGACAACGATAAGCATTAAAGGCTCTCGCCTTAAAAAACATCCAGGTGTTACTTACGGTCGTCCTATTCAGGCGTATAGTGCAACGACAGGACATGAAGTGTAACGCAGTAATAAGTACAATTGCATCAGAACGAGAAAATCGAAACTTCTGAGCTCAGGCAGAGGTTTTCCAGTGGTACAGTCAGCAACAGATTAAACGCGAACAAGACAATGAAAATGTAGAAATAGCAAGCGGAAAAGATTTTAGCTGAAGGAGAATGAACCCAAGTGCGTGCGGTTTTCACTTTAATGGGACTAAGGCCGTTGCGCTAAATTTTTAATCACCCGAAGTTCTATTTCTTCAGCCGGACCTGCTCATTTTTTTGTTCTTGTAGTATTTTTTTTTATTCACGTTTCAGTCATCTTGATGGCGTTTGATTCGACGCTGATGGTACGCGTTCATCTAGTCAGAGACTAGGCAGAAAATGACGGCTAATACCTAGACTTGCAATTGGAAGACATCTAACAAAACAGTGGGGACGGGTGCCTTTAAAAGTGATTTAGTCGGTGCCTGTGCCTTTTTATGTCCTTCGATGCTAGCGCGTGAACACATTACTTTTACGTTAACTTCTGTCGAACTGCAAGGGTTCAACAAGGCTATACTTTTGTCCCAGGGATGTTATCAGCGTCTCGGGTCTCGTAAAAAGTGTCAAAACTTTCTTGATTTATACCGTATGCTGTTATCATTATGGGAAATAAGATATGCCCTTCGGTGCCCTAGGATTCAGTCTTTGGTGTTCGTGAATTTCGGTCTCAGGTATGGTGTGCTGGAGTTTCGGTTTCGGCAACGCAACAGCCCGCTGCCAGAGGTCAGCTCAACACCGCATGCGCCGAGAGCATGGTCCCCTCTTCTGTGTACATAGCCATGTATCCTCATTGCGTCTCCGATAAACAAGACGCACTCAGTACAGTCCACGAGTACAATGTATAGGATACAATACAATGCAATGCAATACGATACAATACAATGCAACACAACACAACGCAACACAATACAATAAATACAATGCAATTGAATGCGACACAACACAACGCAGTACAATGAAATGCAATGCAACACAACACAACAACGCAACACAATACAATACATTACAATACATTACAATGCAATGCAATGCAACACAAAGCACCTCAACGCAATGCAGCACAATACAATACAATGCAACACAACGCAACGCAATACAATACAATGCAATGCAATACAATACAACAGAACGCAACACAATGCAATGCAACACAATACAATACAGTCAAATACGATACAATACAATACAATACAACACAACACATTTTATTCGCCAGTTTTCCATACACATAAGTCTGCTGGTCAGCATAGGCATATAGCGCTTCTTGGATGAGCTGGAAATTGGTGGATCCAGTTGATGGAGAAGTGTGCTGTGACTCATTTTGTTAGCATAACTACAAAATCAATGTCACTGCTTCTCAAGATGTTAAAAGCTCGCTGCCCCGTGAACACCCACAAGTACGGTCCTTCTCGAATTCGCCCGACGTAATTATGAAATCAGCAAAACTTCACATCGTTTTCGTTCATACAGTTTTCAAGCCCAAAAAGAACCCCCCCCCCCCCTTTCAGCTAGCCAATCTCTGAACTCAGTGCTCTACCTCGGTAACGCAACCAGGGTCAACGAAGTGTCTCCATGCGTTTTAGGTTTTCCAAGAACACTGTACTGCGGCAAAAAAAAAAAGAAAGCAATTTCATCATATTTGGCGCGTGCTCGTTCGATTCACTCCAACATGCGCTCTCAAGCTAGCGAATCAGAACCGCCTCGAAAAGATCTCTAATTCGTTTTGCGTCATTGGCGCCATCATTTTTCCTCTCTCATTAGGTCTTTACGGCAATAAGTAACGCAACGTTGTCTCCCTTGTGGCATATGTGCGGATAGGGTATACAACGCAACAATCTCGCGGACTTTATGGCAGTGCTGTTTGCGCAAACACGCGCCAAACAAAGCCACGCTGAGCCATTTCATATGTTACCGCTTCCTGCCTGTAACACATTGGGATCGATCTCTTCGAAGAGTCGATAAACGAGTCCCGCTGACAGCTGGCAGTAAAATGCTCAGCGCGCTGTTTGCGCCGTTAGAACCAAGTCGAGAGAAACAAAAGGCAGAGAAGCGTCGTTAACTGACCAGGCGCGTCCGGTTGCTCTGATGGTTTCCTAATGTGTTGTCTCTGCGCCGCGGCCACGCCCACAAGACCAACGCCGGGACATGTTCCTCTCTATTGACACGGGCCTGTTCAATGGGCCGCTTTTGATAAGCATCGCCGAGATACGTTTGCCTTGCTGCGAAAGGCATGTGTATACGCTTTGCGCGCGTAGAAAGAAAAAAGAGACGCTGAAAGTGAAAAGGCTTAGCGATGAGTCCGCGGGCTGTCATCCGTCCGTCCTTTATGACCGTTGT
Organism: Amblyomma mixtum; assembly: GCF_055824585.1. Classification (NCBI taxonomy): domain Eukaryota; kingdom Metazoa; phylum Arthropoda; class Arachnida; order Ixodida; family Ixodidae; genus Amblyomma; species Amblyomma mixtum. The sequence goes on along the minus strand of NC_143015.1, from coordinate 79,271,579 downwards.
TGATGACTACAGGGCACGCGTTTGGTGGTGCTCCGGTTTCGCTGCGTTTTTCGTGCGTTGCGGTTACGTGCAATTAAGCAGCTCATTATTAAACTCCAAGCGGGTGGACGGTCACTCCTCAGTACTGCGAAAAATGTGCATCAGCCAGTAAAGGTCTGAAAATCAATGTGAACTTGATAAACATTTTTCTGGTTTTTCTTTAAGTGTGACCCTTATTCTATCCCACTCGGCAGCTCTAATATTAGTGAAGTAAGGCAGTACAATTCTTCGGCGGAAACAAAGGGAAATTCGGGCCACGCCATTTAGTGCTCGTAATGCCAAGCTTTATTAGGCATACTTTTGAACGCGTGTTTTAAAATCAACTACTGTACTTTTCATCCACTACGTGCCTCTCTGTTTTTGGTTTATTAGGGTTTAACGTCCCAAAGAGACTTAGGCTATGAGGGACGCCGTAGTGGAGGGCTCCGAAAATTTCGACCACCCGGGGTTCTTTAAGGTGCACTGCCATCGCACAGCACACGGGCCTCTAGAATTTCGCCTCCATCGAAATTCAACCGCTGCAGCCGGGATCGAACCCGCGTCTTTTGGGCCAGCAGCCGAGAGCCATAACCACTGAGCCACCGCGGCGGGACGTGCGTCTCTGTGATCTAACGACTATGCCTCGAGCGGGTGCCATCGGTAATTATCCGTGGCTTCTGTGGACACGCGGCAATATATCATGTTTCTTGAGGGCACACTTTGGGTTAATTACCTGCCTTCCCCATATTTGCTGCTTTTTGTCGGTTATGCAAAAGCAACCGCCGATTTGTTCATTCTTTATCAGTACAAGAACTGTTTTCCCTCGCTCCCACAGTTTTCCGATGTCCACCTGTGTTGGCCCAAGAAAGTAGGACTTTAGAGAACTTGGAGAACGAGCGTGATGTATAACCTATAGTAAATATAGATATTGTGTGCACAAAGCGTAAAAATGCTACTTAGTAAGAGCAGACCACTGGTGCCACGATTTCACTCTGCCTGTGATCTGTCTGTGATCTGTGATGCTGTGATCTAGGCCACATGCGTTTTGTAATAATAGAATAATAGTGAAGGTTCTATAATAATAGAATTATTTTCGCCATTTTGCCGCACAAAATTCTCGTATATTCCTCGAAGGTGCGCAGGATACTGACTCCGAACGTAATAAAAGGAAGCAAAAAGAACAATCTGCCTTTCTGTGGTGCTCCTCCTTTCAAAACAGTTAATGAGTTCATCAAAACAGGTAAAGTTTTCTTTCCCAGCTATCAACTGTACCATGACTGCAGAATGTACTCGATTTGTTACTTTTGCCCTCCTGCAATTTTTTTTTGTAACTCATGATCTCTAACTGTAGTTTTGTTTCCTTTGTTCCACTGTGCCAACTAGAACTGTATAACAATCACTTAAGTGTACTTTGTCTATGGGAAAAAACAGCGCTAAGACGAAGTACAAAGAAAAGAGGACAACAGGGCCGGCGCTGACTATCAACTGAAAGCTTTGTTAGAAACAACACGCAATATACAGGGTGTCTCACCTAAGACTTTCTGCAATTTTTAAAAATAAGCTATTTGAATTAGATGCGCGCTTTTTCTGGCATAGCATTGTCAGCGGTGTAGTACATCATAATGTAGCTAAGATGTGCTAACTAGCAGGCTTGTTAACCAATATTTAATAGTTAACTTTTAAACTATTACCGTTGGGATGCTTAATTATTGAGAGGCATACAGCACACCGTAAGTGATGTCCTTATCCGTTTTTAGAATTTCAAGAACTCGATTATCCTCGGCGCTGTGGCCCAACAAATTTTGGCTATCTCGACGAATTAGGTTCACTGGAGAGGTTGCTTTGCCTGCAAGCTTCTCAAACCGCATGTATTCTGGCGCGATGTAGGCGAAATTTGTTGGGCTACAGCGCCGAGGATAATCGCGTTCTCGAAATTCTAAAAACGGATATGAACATTACTTACGGTGGGCTGCATGCCTCTCAATAATTAAGGAGCCCACCGGTAGCAGTTTAAAAGTTAGCTATTAATTATTGGTTAACAAGCCTGCTAGTTAGCACGTCTTAGCTGCATTATGATGTACTACACCACTGACAATGCTATGCCAGAAAAGCGCGCTTCTAATTCAAATAGCTTATTTTCAAAAATTGCAGAAAGTCTTAGGTGAAACACCCTGTATACTCCATCGACAACCAAGAGCAACATGTACCAACTAGCTCAACTCTCCGTTGTATTGTACATTGTCTTACTGTCGCTTTTCTCCCCTTGTATAATATGCCCCAATCTTGCAACAGCCTCGGCATGAGGCTGTTGCATAAAATAAATAAATAAATAAATAAATAAATAATCAGAAAATGCCTTTGTCAACACGTTTCTTGCCGAATTGCATTGGATGGGCACTGGTTGTTCTACCTGTGGTGTTCATGGTTGGCATATGCAGGACAACAACTGAAGCGTATGTGCTCTGAACAATAATGCGCCTACCTGGTGGTAATAAGTGAGTAAACTCTTTTATCAAAGGCTGTGCGCTGGAGTACAATTTACTCCTTTTTAAGTCATTTCTGTTTAGAGTGCGGTGCGATTACCACTACCTACGAAGCGTTCTGCATGCATGCGCTGTATAAAATTTAATTTTTTTTCCGTCTTGCTTCGCAGCGAATCCGACCTAGACACTGTGCGGCACTTCGTAGGCGGCAGAGATGAAACAAACCACAGCTAGGGAATTGAAACATTCTTCCGGCATTACGGGCTAGCCGCTGAACGGCTTTTGCTTCTGTCCGGTACAAAATTAATGGGGGGCATGTAATTGCGCGAGGCGAAACAGAAAACTGAATACGCTCGCACCCGTTCTCATTCCCGACTACGCCCCGAGACATGCGTCATCGCTCGCTCCGAAGTCAGTAGGGGGCGCTGCCGGGCACTGCAGACGACGCGGAAGCACTTGCCTGCCGTCTGCTGGCGGTTGATGCGAAGTGCGACTACGTGAGATAAAAGTAAAGAAGACATGAATATAAACCAGATACAACGCCAAAAATAAAGCTTTTAGAAAAAGAGATGAGAGGAAAGATGAAATAATCGAATCCACCATGCTTGGGGAGTAGCGATGCGCCTCTGCGGGACATCCAGATAGGAGGAAAGACTGTACACTCGCCCAACCACTCCTCCGCGGAGAGTTGTTAATCATTTCGGTGCTGTTATTGTTCTGGTTGTTATCGTTGGCACTTTGGCCTCTCTTCTGAGACCAAACAACTGCTGTCGTTGTTTTGGCACGCGTTGTCTTGTGAGTGGCTCCTCTCAGAAATTTGGAGGTTGGAGACAACAAAGAAAAAAAAAAACGGTGAAAGTACCTAAACAACACCTTCCAGAAAGTCCTTCTAGTTGCGCACGTTTATTACGGCCGCGTCTGAAAAAAAGTGCCGGCGACGTGGCATATATTAGAGCATGCTTCAGGTGGCAGAAGATTTGTGCTTCGCCAGTTATGTGAAAAATAGCTACTTTTTGAGATCGATGACTTAACGCCTTTTCGTTTATCCGTTTAGCGTGTCATACATGATACGGTGAATTTTCTTTGTCCTAACTAATCATGAACGGTAAGAAAGTAAGTCTTACTTATTCAGTATCAAAGTGCGCAGTGTCGGGAAGCCGCGCCCACTGTAAATAAAAAAAATGTCCAGAAGATTTTTTCGCTGTTTTTTTTTAATGTACGTGGAGGTAGCGTTTACAATTTCTCTGCATTGTGCATTCTAACAGTGCGTAGCGCTTTCAAAGATTTATGAGACTGCGAAATAGCACTGTCGATTTGTGACATCATCTGCAGCGCGAAAATCCTTTTGACTGCATTATGAGAGGTGTATTTAGTTGCGTATCATGTATGACTGAGCTTGCGGTTGTGGGCAATTTTGTCACTCTACGCCGTTTCATTATTCCAGCTGCAGAAAATAAATTCTGTACAGTCCAGTGATTTTGCATACTCTCGCGCTCATAAGATTACGTACCGTTTTAATTTGTTACTCGTCCTAATTAAACCTGCGATAGAAAAAACTGAATCGGTTTTTGAGTAAAGGAAATGGCGCAGTAACTGTTTCACATCTCTGTGGACACCCGAACTACGCCGTAAGGGAATTAGGGATTAAGGAACCGCCGCGGTGGCTGAGTGGTTATGGTGCTCGGCTGCCGACCTAGAGGACGTTGTTTCTATCCTGGCCGCGGCGGTCGCATTTCGATTGAGGCGACATTCTTGAGGCCTGTGTACAGTGCAATGTCAGTGCACGTTAAAGAATTACAGGTGTTCGAAAATTTCCGGACCCCTCCACTACGGCGTCCCTCATAACCTGAGTCACTTTGGGGCGTTAAACACCGTATATCGGAGACCATCATCATTTCCATTTCCTTCTACGTTGGATCTGTCCTCGCTTCGGCGAGTGCGGCTTCGGCCGCTTATCGGTCTTTTAGCAGCGTCCGCTCGGGCGGACGCAGTTGTTGCTGCGACGCGCGTCTTTTCTTCCCTTTCTCTCTTTCCTCTGATCTTTTAACTCTCCTCTATCTTCACGTGGCAGCGGTGGTGGCTTGGCTCGAGCCAGTAGGCAGGCCCGTGCAATTTCCTTTTCATCCTTCTGGCAGTCGCAACAACAACTTCTACGTTAACTGTCGCCTTAGTTGCCTTAGAGCGTTAAACCACATAAACCAACCAAACAAGGCAGGAAGGTGGCAATGAAAGAAATAAAAGAGAAAAAAGTTCCGTAGTGGAGATCTCCGGGATATTTTCGAGCACCTGGGGATCTTTAACGTGCACTGACATCGCACACAACACGGGCGCCTTTTGCGTATCGCCTCCATCGAAACGCGGCCGCCGCGGCCGGGTTCAAACCCGGGAACTCCGGCTCAGTAGGAGAGCGCCCTAAACACTGAGCCATCACGGTGAGCTCTCCACTGCTGACGTTCTACGTCTGTTTCCGCAGCACGTATCACGCTACCGTTTCTTGTTTACTTTTTGTCACTGCTGCCGTTTTTCCTCTACTTCACTTGGCCAGGCTTCATAGAGACGGACACCGCTGAAACACGGGAAGTGTGGCTATAGAAGTGGTTTTGCGCTATACGTTTTACGGTAAGCAGTCTGTGCCCTTGTAGTAGTCCAGCAATATCATGGCGCACAGCACACTTGCAGCTTCGTATCAGGTCCTGGTACCGAGAGCGCGTGTAATGTTTTCCAGCCATCGCCAAGATGCATTACCTGCATGCGTTTTCCAGTATAGGCGAAACAGAATCAACACGCGAAGCAGTGGTGGAAGTGCTGACTGTCAAACAACTTCGGTGCACAAGCTGGACGTTTTATATTCAGTTCTCTTTTTTTTATCAGCTAACTCTATTCTGCTTCAAACAGCTTCGCGGTTTTCTTTTTAACCTGGATCAGAGTCGAACGTATTACATAGCTCCGCATGCATTTCGCGTTTTGAGAATCACTCCGTAAAGACTAAAATATGTCATCGCAGCACGGTTGGTCTTCCCTGCGCTATGCGTCATCGAATTTTGAATTGCCTATCGCGCATAGATGCAGTTATCCGGAACGAAATATGATTGCTGGCCATATTCAGTTTCCCATCGTCGCGTGAAAGTGCGAAGTTGGATACAGCCATCTTGACTTTAAAAAGCATGAGGAATAACAGTGATAAAAAAAAATTCGGAAGCAATGCTCCACGGCCTTAGGAACACAAAAAGGAAAGCCGACAAGGATTCTCGTGATGTTGCTACTCGGTTCATTCAGCATACTCAATATGCGCAGTTTCCAAATTTGCATATAAATTTACCCCGTACCAGCCAGGGATTCACACACGCCTGCTAGCTGTTCTCTAAGGCAGCGCATATTCCCATTCGACACCGTAGTTTTCTTGGATTTAGCTCCTTTTTTTTCTGTTTCTCCTAAAACGCGGGGGAAGAGATGCGGGAAGGGAGTTAGCTCGTATATTTTTCGCTCGAATACACCCACACGAAATGCACTAGATGTACATAACACACGAAAAGGCCGAACTCAGCGAACGCAACGCACATTGGGTGCATCAAGGCCCTTAATGCGATTGAAGCGCCTCTTAGCGGCAGCGCCGGGAATCGCGATGCATGACGTACTGAAAAGAAAAACGAAACCGTATGGGAGGCGTCCAGTGCACCGAGCATACGGCGCTTTGATTCATCCTGTGGGAACCGAAAGCGTTCCCGCGTTTCTGACGACGACTGTTGCCAATTTGCACGTAGTGAATTATTAACTCTTGGAAAACGGCTCGTGGCTGCTTTCTTCGCGCGAATGCGGTTGTAGACGAGCGCGGTGTTGTTGATGCTGCTGTTGTCGCAATATTCACGACCGCGTCGTCGGATCGGATAAACAAGATGCACGTGCGGTTGAGGGAGCGTCGGCGGAATTGCGAAGTTCCCGCCGACGAAAAGTATCGAGGCGTGCGCATAGCGTGGGTATGCGTTTTCAGAAATGAACACGGTTGTTGTTATTTATTCGTTTTTCGTTATTTTGTCTCTTTTTTTTGTGGATGATGCCAGCTCGTCTCAAATCGCGTAAAGTGTGAATGCGTGTTCGCTTTCACAACCGCGTGGTGCAGTGGAATTTGGGAACGCGTGGTGAACTGTTGCCGCCTGAAACAACTTTTCTTTGATAAAGTGTGAGGAATTTTTGGCTGGGAAGCATATTTAGTTGTCTATTATTATTTTTGTCACGGAAGTGAGATTTGCTTGAGGACACTTCGCTACGGCGCTAGAAGAAACTTTGAATGTCGAGTTGTGTTTTCCGAAAAACGAAATTGCAGTTGAAGGGAAATGTAGTTTTATGCATGGACTTTTGAGAAAAAAGGCACAGAAATGCTCTGTTGCGGTGTTTCTGAATGATTTTTGCATAATGGAAGAGGCGTGACGATAGTTACCAGAGAGGTATATACAAGCGAAGGTCCCTAGAAAAAAAAAACGTCTGTAGCACTGAATCATAATTCGCAGCGTCATTTCGCGAATGTGCGTCCAACCATATGATGTCTTTTCTCTTTCGCCTTGTTTTTCCTTTAGTGAAGTGTCGCCATCACGAATATTTTGGGATCGTTTTAACTCCCATCACTGATAACTTCGCAATTGAAGGCAGGGAATTATTTCTCGCAATCTATAGCATCAAACTGTCCGGGCCGATGGGCGGTCTTCCCTGCTAAGCGAGAAATCTTGCTTGGGAAAAATATGCCCAACCCATTTTTTTTTTGCACGAAAAGGAAGAAGAAACATATGGTTGAAATGTGACACCCCATCCTCTTCCCCTGCCGCCCCGCAGCGGTGGCTCAGGGGTTATGGCGTTCGGCTGCTGACCGGAAGGACGCGGGTTCGATTCCGGCCACGGCGGTCCAATTTCAATGGAGGCGAAATTCTAGCGGGCCATGTACTGTGCGATGTCAATGCACGTTAAAGAACCCCGGGTGGTCAGAATTTCCGGAGCCCTTAACTACGGCGTCCCTCATAGCCTGAGTTTGAGTTGCTTTGGGACATCAAACCCCATAAACCAATATTCCCCTGCCCCTACTCACAAATTTGCCCCCATTGTCCGGACGAAAGAAACATTAGGTACTTCTGGCTACACACCTGTAACCTGCGTCTGTTGTTCATCCCCTTTTAATCATCATCAGCTGTGTATTAAGAATTTTCACACACAAAAATTTATAGTTGTCTTCTCAACACGAGAGTTGAACTCGCATTTTTAAGGGCTTTCATGCAGGGTACCAATTAACAACATTCGCTCGGCGATGAATTTTTGACAGGATATGCAGGCTTTGCATTACGCAATAAAATAAATTAGCGTTTGCCTCGCCTATCACGTTTTCGAACACTGTGCAGATACATGCACCTAATTTCGCTCTGTCATGTTCTCCTGCTCAGTTTTTGTATCTAGTGGCAACATATTCACTCTCAGCCGCATGGTTTAAGTCTCTGTATCGAAAAATAGAACAGCAAAATTTCTGTGGTCACAACAGATTTTTCAGTAGTATTTTGGGTCCTGACAACAGAAGTTCTTGTTGTAACAACAGGATTGTCTGTAGTGTTTTCTGCAGTCTGCTGTCGTAACGACAGACCTACTCCTGTCGCAAAAACATCTTCGCAATACAACAGAAAATTTGTCGTAACGACAGAACGATAAATTTTTTTGTCGCATTTTCCCAAAATACAACACATTTATCGTTCTGTCGTTACGACAAGTTTCCTGTTGTATTGCGAGCATGTCTGTCGTAACGACAGACCTACTCCTGTCGCAACAACAGATATCTTCGCAATACAGAAAATTTGTCGTAACGACAGAACCAAAACAAAATTTTTTGTCGTATTTTAGGACCGGCACTGTCGCATTTTTCTGCGGGAGTTTCCTGAATACAAAGCAGATTTTCCGCATTAAATCGTTCCTGTGCTTTTGCCTCGCAACTCTTGACTCAGCAGCGGAGACTACGAGCACAAGGCGACGAGTTTCAAACGTATATGTCCCGCTCGCGAGCGCATTGGGACAGCGCTCAAGTGGGAAATCGTCCCACGGCGACTGCGGCCAATTTGGACCAAAGTTAACCAGAATTCCGCACTACCGTGTAAACTGTGTCGCTTATAGTACGTTACCGGGGGGTTTTCACTCGTAACAAAGCGCATGCTTTGCGGCACTGTTTTAAATTTCCAGAAAGCTTCCTTTACAAAAATTTGTTTAGACAGTCTATGGACTCTCCATAGACTTCTGCCTATAAAGCCTATAGAATCTCTATAGGCAAATCCTAGAGTATAGTCTATAGGCAATACAAATGCTATAGGCAGTCTATATACAATCTATAGATTCATGGCCATATACTTTTAGTAAACTTTTGTTGCGAAAGCAACACTACGCGAGTCGCCGAGCCATTTCGGGGAGATGACGAAAGGCCATACTGCGCATGCGCGAGGAGCAGTGACGTCACACGGCGCACAGCTCACGCCGCCGCCGTCGCTGCGCGGGTGACTCAGAGGTGCCGCCGCCGCGCTCCCCAGTTGCGCGTGCGCAGTAGCGGCGCATGGCTGGCGTGCCGGGGCCGCCGCCGCTGCCGCGCACTCTCCATCGCCTCTCTCTTTGTCTTAGTTATTTTCGCAATCCTCCAGGTTTAACCAAAGCGACACTACTGCCAATTTTTCTATAGACCGTCTATAGAATATGCATAGGCGAAACGAAATATCTATAGGAAGGGAATAGAGTCTATAAGAAGTCTAAGGGTGGGATGAGTAATTACTCCCTTATTCCAAATCTACTACACCTCGGGGGATTCCGCTAAAAATTTGACCTGTAGACCATTTTTATTTGGCTTACATGTTGCATCCGCTCGATCTTTCGATTTGGGCTTTTCTGTCCTCGTAACTGAAATCGTACCCTGCGCACTGCCTTTCCCGTCCCTTTCTCATCGGTAATGCATGAAGCTGTTTTTCAGTTACATAGGCTTATTCGCTGAAACACGGGCTGGTATGGTTGTGTGACACGCCATGGTGTCGGGAGGATCGTTAAACCATTTGTTTCGCCAACGCGCTTAACGCATGGCATGGACAGAGACATTTACAGCCGGACAGCAATGAGTAAGAGTCCATTAAGCTAACCACAACGCAACGTATTCGCGCTATAACCCCAGACTACAACGAGAACGAGTGTCACGAAACGCTGTTCTCGTATTACTTTTTCGTGGTTGGCAAATTTCTCTTGGCTGCATTCACATATGCGTGATGAACGTGCGCGTGACGTTCAGAAGCTTCGCATGGGGCTATAATGGACGCTACACACTAAACAAGAATGCGCCTAATATCACTCGCTTTTATAAAAGGGAGCGTGCTAGAGGACTACCTACTCCCTTTTTTCCTCCATCCTGTTTAGGGTGCATAGCGGAATGCTCCGATATAAATTTCACAACTTGTGGTTCCTTAATGTGCGCTCAGAGCACAAAGTTAGCGTGCTTGGTTTTAGATTTCGCCTTCTTAAAATTGGCCGCAGAGGCTGAGATGGGACGTGCCGACTTTCCAACAGCCGGACACGATAAGAGCAACTGGTCATCGGGCAGGTCTTCAAACTGCTCATACTCATCCAAAGAGAGAGGGACAATTTTCTCTACACTGCCTTCTGACAAAAACCAGAATTCTGTCTGGTAACGCTTGTGAGCTTCGCATAAAGACATTCAGCTGAAGATAAAAATTTGTAACATGTTCAAACCACGAAGGGTGGAGGGGAGGGGGGGGCAGCAATACAGTTGAATACAAAAGGGTAAAGGGGAGCTCCGTAAAGGACGCTTTCGTGAGTCCCATAGAACTTATGCTGTCGACAGCTGTCGCGGTCGGACGCGAGCAAGGTGTAACCTTACCGGCTATCACTCTATCGATGGTTTAGAAGAATTTCTTCACAAGGGTAGAAAGTTGGGCGAGTCGGTAACTGTGATTCTTGGTATGTGAGGAAGCGCAAAACGTGACAAGGGACAGAGAAAGACGCACACAACACAGGCGCTGTGTTGTGTGCTTCTTTCTCTGTCCCTTGTCCGTTTTGCGCTACCTCATATACCAATTTCTTATTGGACTAGGTGGTGCATGCTATAACAAAAGAACTATAGGGAAACCAAGACGAACACAAGGCTAAAGTTTAGCGCTAGTCCTGTGTGGTCCTTTCTTGTGTTTGTCTTGGTTGAGCTGTAGTTCTTTTGTTATAACACTGTATCGAGTCCTATGTCGCAGTACGTCCTTTTTCAAAAGTTTAGAGGTCAGGTGGTTTGCTTCTGAGCCACACGCTGTGGCTTGTAATGCATCCGCACCGTTCCAAATCGCCTGAAGGTAACACAATTTCTGGTCCTGGCTCTTCCGATGGGTAGTAATCCCATGAATGCTACAGAAGCCCCCAGTGCACGGCTTAGATGGAAACCCTCTGCACAAAAAACTTTTGACAAGGGCTGTACACGCTCATACGTGTGGTATATCACGCGCTTCGTTCTTCGGGCACGGGTTTTGGCTGCGACTAAGTATACATCCTGAACACGAATACGCATATATTGGAGAAAAAAAAGGAGTAAGTTGTGTTCTAACGTACTCCCTTCTATAAAACAGAGTGCGCTAGAGGACAGGTTAGTCCCTTTTTACGCCTTTCCGTTGATAGTGTACGTACCTGTGTATGTTTTTTAGATAGAGGTGCATCGAATGAGTGCGCCTTTGCCAACACTCGCTCTTATCTTAGTCCGTCAGTGGTGTGTGTACACTCCGACACGGACAACTTGTTCGCTCCTTGCGCCCCCTTCCCCCCCGTTCCCCCCCCCCCCCCCCCCTCCTCTCCAGCCACCTTCTTCGCTTCGATGGCTCTCGCAATGAAATGAAGCCGTGAGACAAAACGATGTTTCGCGCCTTGGACGGTTTCATTAACGGCTGGGCGCACCTTCTCGGCACCCCTCCCCCCTCTCCCACCGCCCTGTTTCATTTTGTCTCACTCGCTCTCGTGTGCACGTTTCTCTTAAGCAGCTCAGCGAAGTGTCTCCCTTCCTCTTTTCCCCTCCCTGGTTCGGCGGCGTCCTAATATAGAGGCGCAACCGCAAAACGAGTCGAAAGGCGTTTGCAAAGTGGACTCCCGCAGAGGGTCCGCGGAGGCGCGTCGGAATATATATGTACACTCTATAGAAACAGCGGGGGAACAGAGCATGGAGGGAGAGGTGAACGAATGAGGAACCGGATTTTCACGCCTATCCTGCGCTACCTACCCCCGGCTACCCCTGCAGCTCACTCTCACGCCACGGGGCTCCGAAGCAAAGAGGCGAGGTGTCGGTCTGGCCGCCGTAATGAATTTTTTATGTCCGTCGCCCGCGTCGTGTGTTATTTCTTGGCCGTCCGGGCAGCCACAGACAACCAGCGCTGATTGTTTCTTTGCGCTCGGGCTGGCAGGCTTGCCCTTTCTTCTGTTCTCCTCACTCGACACGTCTAGCAGCGGTCTTGCCCGCTCGTTCACTTGTTCGTTTTCTACTTGCGAGCTGCGGCCGACGAAGACGTATCATCCACGACTCTCAGCCCCCGCCTCCTTGGCAAGCCGCCGCATCTTACTATGCTCAGTGTGTGTGTGCTTTGCGGTTGCGTTGTGGTTTCTCTTTTTTTGTATTATTATTTCGTCCGGGCACGCACGCGCGGACAGCAGTGGCGGCGTGAAGCAATCGGCTTCTCTCGGCCTGGCCATGCGGACACTGCGTGCTTAGTAGTTGCGTGCAATGACCATGGATACAGAGCAAAGGGCTTCGCTAACGCGTTTCTCACAAATTCAGGGCTCGCGGTTTTGCACAGAACTCCTCCGTATGCCTGTAAATAGACCTGTACATATTTTTTGCAGGAGCTAGATCCCAGCAAACCAAAAACCTCTCTGAGACGTCTAGCTAGACGTCTCTGAGAGGTTTTTGGTTTGCTGGGATGGTTAACTTGCAAGCCTGAACGCTCAGAATAGATATAGTCTAAACACTAAAAGAGTAAGAAACGAGTAAGCTGACTTTTAGCACACATGTTTTTAGGGTCATGATATTCTGCTCAAGCCCTGGAGTAGATTTTCATCGCAAAAGTGTGGAATGCTTACGGTTGGCAACGGGAACAAATTCCGTCTTCAAAACTGTGGAGTGCTAGCAGTAACGAAGAGGGAGAGGAGAGAGAGAAAAGGACGGAAAGGCAGGGAGGTTAACCAGGCGATGCCCAGTTGGATACCCTACAAAGATTTCAATTGAAGTTTCAGCCTCGTCTATATGATAACGTCAAGACCTCCGGTGCCGAGTTTAAAAGCCGCCTCCGATTGCTAACTACATTAGGTTACTATATATGCTTTGCAGTGGGAATATACGTCCGTATATATATATATATATATATATATATATATATATACATATAGGGGGAGGGGAATTGAGAAACGCTTCATTTAGGATATATTATAACTTCGTATAGTTAGTGATCGAAATCTACTCCGGGAGTGGGGCAGCATACCCTGCAAATAAAAAGGTGTACGTTAGAGGATCGCTTATTTTTTACTCCCATATAGACGTACTGCGTTTAGAGTGGGGAAGCACGAGCTGAAGAAAAGCTTTCGTATGTTTCTGGAATTTACCAATTGTGAAACTAAATTGTAAGGCATGCCGCTTCTTTTGTAAGAAATCTGTCTTGCAGTGTCAGGTATCCCGCGATGTTGGTTCGCTTGGTACGTAGAGTTTGGCAAGGCTTGAATGCAAGCTCTTAGCTTTTAAAAGCGGACATGGAAACCACATGTAGAGTCGGGAGACAACGCTTTAGAGTGGCCGAAAACTCGTGGTATACTAATAAAAATTTTAATAACAAAGCGTGGAACATAACACGACAGTGATCTTTAAATTTCTTTTTCGCGCACATCAAATTGTTTTTGAAGTGGCTCAACCGCGTGAGAGTTTATCCAATTACTGAGAGGAAAATGGGTACATAATGCAGGTGTAATATGAATTAACGACAGGCACGCAAGATACGTACATTTTTGTGAAAATGACTTCGATTTGTTTTTTTTTTAGTGAAAACTTGAGACCCAGAAAGCCAAAACTTTTGAACAACCCTCGTAGATATCTGTTGAACGCATGCAGCAGCCTCTATGCGGTCAGTGTGTTGCTGTGTGCTTGTAAAAAACAAAACAAAAAAGAAACTTTGTGCATGTGTTATACATGCATCACGGTGCAATCTTCAGAAGCCATCCTCTACATCGGTTGAGCTATTGGCGGTATGATCGAGGCGGCATCAAACCACCGCTGTCGCATAACATTAGTAGTTTGTTGTATAAAACGCTTATGTCAATGAGCTGATGCTTGAGAACAAGAGCGCCTATTCACGAGACAAAATAAGAGAGAGACTCGATAAACTCACCAGAACAACCACGGACTACTCAGTCCGCACATCTTACATGTTATCTTTATAACATTGTGGAAATATGCAGCAGTATAGAAGGCCACCATACTGTACTCTGCTGTATCGGTAATACACAGAAACGTTGTTTGGTGAACACCGCTTTATGATGCACGTAGCGCGTTGATGCCGATACATTGTTCAGGACTTCTATATCCACCGCATCGATGCGTGGCGGGATTCAGGTGTTCCACCAGAGCGAGACAGATACGGCGCCCTTTTCTTTCTTTGGTTCAGTGCCTAATCTTCCTGTATGCCTGTTCCTTGTGAGTTATATACATATAGCGAACATCTGAATATTTCTGTTCTTCGATTGAGTGTCTGCGGTGGTCAGTGCAGAGACGGCCGCTCTGTTCACGCCAGCGAAATCTTTAAAAATCGAATCGAAATAAGAAAGAAAACGCTTGCGCAGTCTTCCACTGAAGCGTCAAATGCGTAGTCCGTCAGTCCGGAATGCAAGAGGGACATACTTTACTAGTTATTATTTTTGTGGCAGATTTTTGCCTTATAAAAATGGTCTATGGATTGCCTATAGATTTCTTATCTACTCTGTTGCCTTCCTATAGACATTTCCTTTGGTTTATTGATAGTCTAGGAAAAAGTCTGCAAAAAGTGTATGGTCATAAATCCATTGGTTGTGTGTAGTCTGCGCGTGTTGTCTATAGTCTAGTCTATTGGATTTGACTATAGACAGTTTTACTGTTTTTCTTATTTTCCTTGTGGCCCTCGTATCTGTGTTATCTAATATGTATTTGTTCTGCTTGAATCTGTCTGCAGTTTGTTTAAATAAAAAATAAAAAAGTATACTAAAAGCGTATCGCCATAAATCTGTTGGTTGTGTGCTGTCTACGCGTGTTGTCTGTAGACTAGTCTATAGGACTTGACTATAGACAGTCTATAGACTTTACAGACAAAAGCGTCGACAGTCTGTAGACTATCTAAATAAATTTTCCTCAGTGTTTAAAAGGACAGTGAGGACAAAAGAAAGTTTGCGTGTATCAACCAACTACGGCATTCTAACGACAAACATGGGATTGTCAAAGAAAACGGAACTTTTTGAAAAAAGCTCCAATTGCGCAATTTGAATGTATCCATCGACACCAAGTTTTTCCGGTGATCTTACAGGCCACGCAAGGCACTGCCATTCACTTCAATAAAGCTGCAATAAGTGTTTATCAATGTGCAGATACGAGTCTGAATAAAAAAGCAAAAAAGTTCTTGAATTCAATTTTCGCAGCCATAAATGCTTCTTTTTTTTCGTCAGAAAACGCTAATATACTCAGAAACAGAGTACACTGTGGGGCCAGTTGGTCATACATAATCTGAACGAACAAACGTAGCGTTTAAAACAGGACACAGAAAGATGAGGACAGGACGGGGCTACAACTTACAACTGAATGAAATCGATAAACGAAAGACACATCCCTTCTCGAGCAAAGACACGCATGCGCAAACTTGAAAGAATGACAAAACTGTGATAAACTAGAAAAAACCGGTAAAAGAAAAAGAAAAAGAGATGAAAAGGCGTGGAATAGCCACCGGTCATGAAACTGTTTACAAACATTAAGTGCGTCTTAGAAAGTCTCTTTCTTTTTCCATTAGATAAATAGATGGTGTGCTAATGCACGTGTCATTACCGCGTTGTGATATTTCATGAGCTTCCAGGATTTCCCTCGCCAATTGATCTTTACCCCTTCCTAAAATCTTCGTGCGGTTCAAAGAGGGAAAGCAACCTGGGCAGCTCTTGCAATGCTTTGGCAAGTGCTCATCAGTTTGCTGACGAAGCGAAGATGAGTGTTCACTCAGCCTCACGTTTAGATATCTGCCCGTCTGCCCATTGTACACACTTTCGCAGCGTAGAGGGATCTGATAAACAATATCTGTGGCGCATGAGACGTGTGGCTTCTTGTGTTTTGTGCTACACCCTGAATTCTTGGCGCTGTCATGATCTGCCAGAGCGCAAAGCTTTGCAAGCTTGAGGGGAGCTGAAAATACTACATCAATACCAAATTCTGCTGCCACTCTCTTCAAGTTGTGCGAGAGCCTGTGTACATAGGGCATAACTTCAAACTTCCTTTTCTGTTGTCCGGGTACATTTATCTTAGATAACTGTGTGTGTTCTCTTGCTTTGTGCAACTTTTTCTTTAGAGTTTCTGCGACAGCCACAAGAACATCGCCAGGAAATCCTGCTTCTTTAAGTCTTCGAACCTGGTTGTCAAAACTACTACCAACTTTGTGCGGACATGACTTGAGTAGCGCCGACCTGAGACATGTGGCTGCTATGCCTCGCTTAATGAGCTTCGAATGAGAAGAGTCGTAAGGTAGAAGCGCTTTCTAGGACCGTGGCTCGTAAGCCCAGCAAAAATGACCAACAGAATTAAAATACAGGTGAATATCTAAAAACTGAATGGAATCGTGAGCCGGAAGTTCTATGGAAAAATTCAGTGACTTCATGATACCTTTGAATCGGTTTAAAATCGAGTCTGCAACTACACTCAAGTCATCTCTAGACGAAAGGTTGAGAAGAACAAGGAAATCATCTACATATCTAAAGACACGTACAACGCGCTCATCGTTCAACTGAGACTGAAGCAAACGTCCAAACTTGGCCAGAAAAATTTCACATAGCACAGGGGCGACACTTGAGCCAATGCATATCCCACGTTTCTGGACATAGAAATGTCTAAACGTGAGGCTGAGTGAACACGCATCTTCGCTTCGTCAGCAAACTGATGAGCACTTGCCAAAGCATTGCAAGAGCTGCCCAGGTTGCTTTCCCTCTTTGAACCGCACGAAGATTTTAGGAAGGGGTAAAGATAAATTGGCGAGGGAAATCCTGGAAGCTCATGAAATATCACAACGCGGTAATGACACGTGCATTAGCACACCATCTATTTATCTAATGGAAAAAAGAGACTTTCTAAGACGCACTTAATGTTTGTAAACAGTTTCACGACCGGTGGCTATTCCACGCCTTTTCATCTCTTTTTCTTTTTCTTTTACCGGTTTTTTCTATTTTATCACAGTTTTGTCATTCTTTCAAGTTTGCGCACGCGTGTCTTTGCTCGAGAAGGGATGTGTCTTTCGTTTATCGATTCATTCAGTTGTAAGTTGTAGCCCCGTCCTGTCCTCATCTTTCTGTGTCCTGTTTTAAACGCTACGTTTGTTCGTTCAGATTACTCAGAAACAGCCAGACAACCAGCTTTCACTGAGAACTAAACTTGGATGGACTCCTCGATGCCCCTGGAGCTGTTTGTTGGCTGTCTGTCCCGATTACGTGATATCACCAGGAAGGGTGATAATGTCGACGTACAGGAAGAAAGAGGGACAGAGAGAGAGTATTTACTCTGGAAAACCTGTAAGGTCGTCTTTTTCATTAAAGATCAGGCTTGCTATCGAGCAATGGGAGAGAATGTAAAGAATAATCTCCACAAAAATTGCGCGGATGATAGCGATGTACAGGGTGATACACGCAATAATAGCAAATTCTGTTTCACAAGCCGTGGCTTCGCGCGGCTTCACAGATGTCCTTATCGCCTGTACAGCGTATGGTGGGAAAGCTGAGCAATGTGACCACTTGCTGCTAAGACGGTCACCCAAGCGAGCCTGCTCAGAGGTTAGCCACTGTTAAGCATACTACAGTCAATGCCGCGTCCACTTTTATCAGCCGTGAGATGTTTATCTAACTTAGCTTTGGCGCAAGAATTATGTTAATTTTCATCCGGGAGACTGCTCGAAGTTTAATACAATATTGCATAATTCGCCCAGCAAAAATTATGCTTCATTGGAGGATGCATAGAGACATAGGATAGGCGTTTTTTTTCTTTTTGCATATACTGCGTTTGCATATACTTGTATATATGTTGTAAGTATATACTTTTGCATATACTTCTTACTGTGGGCGAATAAACTTGGGTTGTGCATTTGTGGATCATTTTATTTAATTGACTTGATTTCATTTATTGGGGCTTAACGTCCCAAAGCGAATCAGGCTATGAGGGACGCCGTAGTGAAGGGCTCCGGAAATTTCGACCACCTGGGGTTCTTTACGTGCACTGACATCGCACAGTACACGGGTCTCTGGAATTTCGCCTCCAAGGAAATTCGACCGCCGCGGTCGGGATCGACTCGATACAGCCACCTGTTTCATCCCCTATAACAGCTAGTTTCTTCTGGAGAATCAGCATTAAATGTTTGATGGCTTCGGTTGATTTTTGTCGTTATTTTTGCTTCTTTGATTACATATGGATGCCTTCTTTCCGATGCACGTGACGTCTTGTTAGAAACACTTTGCTGTCCCGCTCCAGGAGGATACATATGCATCTGTATAAATACGAGCACTTAACCAAGGCGCGGATACACACGCGCGCAGACAGACAGACAGGCACAGAAGCATACAGCCATACGGACACCCGCATATACATACAGACACACGCACGCACGCACGCACGCACGCACACAGACATACATACAAACACGTGGAAACACGAATACTGAAGTCGGATAGAACTTAAGTCTGGAGTGAAGCTCTGCCCACATTTAGGACCGCCGCACAGAATATCCTCCGTCAAAAAAAAGTAGTCCGTTGTCAGTACGTTTCTTGATATCTAAAAAAGAAGCCAATCACAACAGATAATTATAGGTAGTAAAGTTTTGATTGGTTTGTCTTGTTTGGTATATAATCAAATATTAAAAAGCTGATTTCGTTCACTGTTGTTATTGGTAAGCGGAGTAATACAGGATGACACGTTCCATATCCCATTGTTGCGAACTGCTGCTTTTAAGGAGAAAGCCTTTAATGGCTCATAGTCCGTTAGCATAGGGTGTCACACCTTTGGCAGGGTTTAACTCGTGTTAACCCGGGAACTAAAAAAGATAAGAGAAAACGAATGGTTGCTTCAGATATAGAAGGAAAAAATGAACCTAGAAGCCACGTTTGATGACTGTAAATTAATTAGTTAATTTATTATAGGCAAAAATGTCGACATTGCGTCGAAATATCGCGGACGTCGATATAGCCACGGGAACGGTGTGACGTCACATCCACCGGACGTCGTCACAGCATAGTGAAAATTGTCACGGAATGGTCGGAAAAACGTCGGATTTGTGTCAAATTAGATGGGAGAATGTGTAATTAAGCGTAATTAACACTTAAGATCCCCGAAAGATGTATAATTTGGGCATCAATATAGCCACGGGGACGGTGTGACGGCACATCCACCGGAAATCGTCACGGCACAGTGTCCTCGGCTTTACGCCTCTCAACACTTTAGTTGCCTAAGTGTCTTCGCAATTTTTTATTAAGGTGCATCCTAATATAGTGCGCTTCATATCGGAAGAGCAAACATGCCGTGGATGTACCTACAGCGTCCGCAGTAAACACTATTCACAGCTTCTCCACTCTACCCATTCCTGGCGTATATGACTGCATCTCCCCAGCCAAGAACAGATTCCGCTGCACCCAACCTCGAAGACGCACTTCGCTGCCGCACGCGAACCGACGGAGCAGAGAGATATAGACCGCTCGCTGGGTTGCCTCCATCGCAGCCGGCTGTCGAGCGGGGAGAAAATATTAATTGAACCTGCCATGGGCGCGAGCCGCCGCCGATGCTCCCGCTTCCATCTTTCTTGCACCTCGCGCCGCGTGTTGTCTTAATACGCTCAGGGCCTGCAGCTCTTTCAACATTCCGCCGCAATCTCTCTCGGCTGACTGCTCGCGTCGGCAAGGCGTGAGCCAATATGGCGGCGGCTCCTTTTTACGGCGCATAAAAGGAGCCCCGGTGCGAGAGGGGGGGGGGGGGGGGGAGAGGGGGGAAGCAGCCGCGTCATGATTAGGCGTGGCTAAAACTCGGTGATTAAAACGTCACGGTGATTAGAGCGGCGGCGTGATTAAAAGTTTGATTGAACTCGCACGTCTTCTCGCGCGCGGCCCTTTTAGTCGGCGAGGAGTGAGAATGTGGGTTTTGATTCGAAGGCGCTAGGGTTGTATTCTTAGTGCTACTGGCTGCGTTTTTGTGACCTCTGCGTGGTACACGAAAAAAACTAGGCTGGAGTGGTAGTAAAATACCTTAGAGGAACAGAGAAAAAGAAGCGGTACATTGAAAACTTAGTCTGGGGCGGTAGTACAATACCTTAAAGAGAGAGAGTGAAAGAGAGAAGCCTTCTTTGTTCTGTACCATGTCCATTTCTTCTGTATCATGTGCCGTTATTCTGCATAACGTGTCTTTCTTTTGTATTTTCATCCCCGCCCTTAAAAAGCCAGCAAAGGGCTTACAGTATTGTAAATAAAGAGGAGTAAAAAAACAAATTCAATTATGTCGTGGTCTAGCTATAGCGCTGATCACTCGTCGTACCCTGAGGGTAGAGGCCTTAACTTTTTTTAATCTTTTTTTTTGTGTTTGGTCATGGTAGCACAGAGACGTGAGAAATATGTTTTGAATAACGCCGGCGAGCCCAAATGTTGCTCCTGTCTCGAGATAAGAAATGCTCCCGCAAATGCTCTACAGGAAAACTGCAAAAAAAATGCGTTTTTGCTTCGGGATTACGGGTGTGGGAATGGGAGCATATGTACCCTATTACTGCAGCGTAGTATGATTGTGGCGGCGCGGCTAGACTGTGCGAACAGGCAATTCTTAAGTAAGCAAGTCATTTTTTTTTTCACTTTAGCCTAACAGCCGTCAATAAGGGTCTGACATTCTACGACGCCAATTCCTTCTATTCCGATGATGGAAACGAATAACGAGAAGATAAAAAAACCCCTCCCATTACTCTGTTTACCGAACCCGCCGCCATTTATTGCCTGGTTCTCGTATACATCCCCTGCTTTTCCCGGCAGGATTGTTGGTCACGGTCAGCCCTCGTTTGTGAGGCAGCGCAAGATTAGCTCGCAAAAGAATCCACACGCAGGCAATTCAGGAACGGAGAACTGGCGTCTGATTGAGTCTTTAATTTTACGTGCACCGACGCCTGAGGCGGGAGGACACCGCAGATATCGGCAGATCGCTAACAGTGATGTTTAACTCGCAAAAACAAAAAGAGACGTAGTAAAAGCGATTATTCGGTCGGTTAATCTCCGCCCGACGTCGCATTGTCTTGGGGTAAACGTTTGTCGCTGGGTATAATAGCTAGCGGCGACCGCAATGCTTATTCCCATGGAAAAAAAAAACACCGGTGCCCTGAATACACTATCACGCAGATTGTGCCTCGCCTCATAAAACGAGGACACACGGAATAGTCTTGAACGACATCTTGACTTTATTGGCGCTGAGGTAATAAGACAATGGATTTTGTTAGAATGACGTAAGGAAATAGATGAACCGCGCACGCTGAAAGAAAAAAAAAAGAATGCTGTCTTTACTGGGGGAACGACCGCGGTCATTGTGCCGGCTACCCCGGCATAGGAAAATGATTTTTTTGAAGTTTACGCACCGAAGAATAGAGTCTGAAACGTGCGCTCACCGCTGGATTCAGGGTTCTAAAGACTTCATGGAGCTCATTCTGTATGGCGAATCTGAGTGCACAGCAAATAAACGAGAAAAGATGAGCGCAATGCTTGTACTAATTAAGCCGTTGCTGATCATGGTTATCGGAAAAAAAAGAAAAAGGAAAGGTGCCTTGATGCAGAGTTAAGGCTGGCGTTAACAATCCGCGATAGCTCAAAAAGGTTTAACTAGGCAGACCTGGTACGCAGTAACGGAGTTGGTACAGAGCTAGCAAAACGTCAGGGCGGCTGTAAAGGCAAGGATCAAGCTATGTACGGTTAGGCTTTCGAGAATAAAATCAAAGCAGCAAGGCTTCTGCAGACAGGGCATTAGTTAGGGGTCATGGCGAAGCGTAAGGTACGTACAGGGTCAATTACACTTAGAGGGAACACGGCTCCGCGTGGCTGCGCACACGCGGAGCACTGTTGCGATTAAGCCGGTGACAAACCCGTACAAAGGGGCAGATGACACGAAGCACCACGTCGAGGTCACTCTTCTCGTACGACACTCTGCATAGATTCATGAACGGGTTAGAGGCAATGGCACTCCGCAGGTACGTGGCCACGCGGAGCCGTGTTCCTTATAAGTGTGATTGACCCTGTACAGGGGTGATAAGAAGTTCCCCAGACTACACGGTTTGATTTTTATCGATACATCCTGGCACTTATGACGCCGATAAAGCTATCCATGCTCTCAGAGGTGAGAATGATACTTGTTCCACCTTGTACAGATATTTTGAGCTTCGAGAGTATCTTAACTGCCCGTCAGTTCTGCTAAAAAAAAAAATGTTGCTTGGAAGTTTTTTAGTAACCCTGTGCGTCTACGCAATGACACGAGAGCATGTTTTGAAGCACACTGGCGTGACAAATATTTGGTTGAGTCAGGGTGCATACGTGTCGGCAACCACTGACGTTATAGGTTTCACATTTTTCATGCGCAACGTTTAAATTTCATGATCTTAGTGCGCGAGAGAGAACCGCTTTACTGAAAAGCAGAGATTTTAGCCGGCATGGAAAATTCGCTGATGACAATATTGCACAGTGAGGAAGTTCGGTATACCGAGCACAAAATTCACTCGTCTAGCTTAATTTTCACCAGGAATTCCGGAAGTCTCTTTAATTTTGCCAGAAACTATGTTCAGAGAGTTTGTATGCATTTCGCGTACAGCAAACCCACTCGCATAGCGAGATGAATGCTGTCCGAATGATTCCTAGAGCGCCAGTCGTAAGCATTCAGCACTTTTCCGAAGCGGATATCCAGGCGGCCAGCCTTATTCTGTCACTTCCACAAAAAAAAAAAGGCAATATTGCAATCATTCCTATAACTAGACGCGCTACATGAATGCTTTCCACAGTGAAGTACTCCCAAAGGCCGGACTTATCACGGCGTCTTCACCTCCAGCGCCGCGGAGTGGATGCTTGAAAACCACAAATTGTTTACGGTTTATGGAGGTTTAACGTCCCAAAGCGGCTCAGGCTATGAGGGACGGCGTAGTGGAGGGCTCCGGAAATTTCGACCACATGGGGTTCTTTAACGTGCACTGACATCGCAGAGTACACGGGCCTCTAGAATTTCGCCTCCATCGAAGTTCGACCGCCGCGGCCGGGATTTAACTCGCGTCTTTCGGTTCAGTAGCCAAGCGCCGTAAGCACTGAGCCACCTTGCGGCGAAAACCGCAAATTGCGAACACAGATGCAATTCTTTTTATTTCGCACACTTGCCATAAAGGAATAATTTTGCTTCGTTCCATGCTAATTCGAGGAAATCATGTAAGCTGTTTTCATGCAGGAACCGGGGCAGGCGCCTGCTCTTATTGCGACGCAGTTGTTAGGCCTGAATCCGTGCCCCGACCGCCTTTCTTCTTCAAATGTACTCCTCCAGCTTTAACTGCTTGGTGCAGTCTGCATATTTGGTTAACACATGCTTCAACGCAGGAGATATGAAGCGCGAAGATAGAGCTCTGCACACGAGTTGTCAGTGATTAGCGCTTACCCAGCCGCAGAACACATTCCCATCTCCGCCGCATCAGTGAAACGCCCGCATGTGTAAATGCACACGGAGCCCTCTGGGGGCCACGCTGTAAAGTGTTCGTAGGGGCGTGGCCCGCGGTGCCGGCGCGCTGCTGAGATGAAGTGACCACGTTCAGCGGGAAGCCATAGATTGAACAGCGGGTAGCACATCAGAAGAGGAGGGGAAAGGGGGGGGGGGTTCGATGTAGGAAGGTCATTTCTGCTGCTATATACAGGGGGTGGCAAAGAAGAGGGATGCTAATAGAACTGTTCGAGGGAAGGCAAAAAAAGAGGATAAATAAAACAGAAGGATGCAAACAACAGCAGCTGATGGTGTCAAGCGCGTAATACTATTACGGCCCGGCACCGGGAGCCTTTGAAGACGGGCCGCGACGAAGATTGTTTCGCGCGCGCGGCCTGCCCAACCCCCCGTGCGTCCTGGCTATAGCTGGACGTGCGAAGAGGAGGGAAAGGAGGAAAGCTAAGATTGAGAGAGAGAGGAGGTGGTGGTGGAAAGGCGGCCCACTGGTTTCGGAAACGCGGGCACTAAAGACCCCGGGGATGGAAGAGGACGCGAGGAGTCGAAGTGCTTTGTTCTCCACACAAAGGTACAGTCGCCGTCAAAAGTAAATGGAAGGCGGCTTTGCGAAAAAAATTTAATTTCTTCAAATCAAAAGCATAATGGTCCATGTTTGTTGGTGCACAGTGCAACTCGCACAATAACTATTAGGCTGCACATATGTATTCAAGGATGCATGATTTGAGCGGGCAATGATTAAATTTTTTCGTTAATATTGCCTTCCATTTACTTTTGACGGCACCTGTACATATCGTCTCCAAAAGCGCCTGGAAGACTTGCAACCATACTTTTTTTTTCTAGACTCTCCTTTTAGCGACCACTATATGGATTCATTTTTTTTTATAAGCCGTGTCTTAGCAGATGCAAACATAGTCGGTAGCGAAAACCCCGGTAAAGTGTAGAGATACCGACGTGTTCTATCGAGCTCTTTCACCAAACGAACATCTTTGAAGACGTGCACAAACTAGAATGAATAAAATGTAATGCTGCAGATTGCTATAAACTGCGCTAATTTCCTTAAAGGGCAATTACTGTATGCCCAGTAGGTTGCCCAAGGTATCATAATTACTTGAAATTACTCAACAGATATCCATGGCATCTCGTTGGATGCTCAAGGCTGCGGAAGGCGCATTCAAACATAGCTGCGACGCCATCGTAGACTACTGAAATTTTCACTTGCGTCTTTGGCGGCTCATATGAAGCTTGGGGACTGTGGCTCTGGCTGGGGCAAGACAGGTTAATTAGAGCTCATTTTCTTGAACATTGCGCCAGCAGATGACGTTGCTGGGGATGATGACGGTGACAAAAAACAACTTTGTCTGATGTACGTTCGCCTCGCTGGTGTAAAGCGATTGCAGACTAATGTACAGAGGGAAAAACACATGTCTAGAACAACCAAAATGTGTGCTTCGCAGCTTCCAAAGCCGCTGCGACCAGGAAGGTAAAAAATGACACTGAAATCTTATGAGGCTAACTGCACATGCTTACATCCATACCAGGCGCGCCGCGGTGGCTCGGTGGTTGCGGCGCTCGGCTGCTGACCCGAAAGACGCGGGCTCGATCGCGGCCGCGGCGGCCGAATTTCGATGGAGGCGAAATTCTAGAGGCCCGTGTGCTGTGCGATGTCAGTGCACGTTAAAGAACCCCAGGTGGTCGAAATTTTCGGAGCCCTTCACTACGGCGTCCCCCATAGCCTTAGTTGCTTCGGGACGTTAAAACCCCTATAAATAAAACATCCACACCATTTTTAACCAAACTGTATCGCTAGATATCGTGTGTTCAGCCCGAAACACGCCCAGAACGTGTTCTAGACAAGCGTTTTGCCCTCTGTACTGTCAATAATGGTGTGTATTACTATCGTTCTTTTTAATCGCCGCTTCTTGTACAGCTGCCAGCACACCCGAACTTAACAAGCATCACGTTACGATGTTGTTTCCTTTACAAACAGAGATACAATGTCAGGCATTTCAATTGAGAGCAATAAATTGATAAAGCTGAGCACGTTCATATAGGATGTGCCTAGGGTAGACGGCAGGTTGGTCGCCAATGCGCCTTCCATAAAAGAATAAATCCCTTTTCAAGGGCATACGCAAATGAAGTGCGTGGACTGCAGCACTGTATACGTACAACACGGTTCACGCTGCACCCAAACGCTTCTCTTCCATACCAGGCGGCGCCACGCAACACACCACCTCGCGGAGGCGCCGCCGCTGTCTGAATGCCAAGCATAAAGCGCGCGGCTAGCAGTAGCGGCAGCCTGCGCCGAGCTCATCGAGGAGCGAACCGCGTGCGACCCGGATGACCGTCGGCCGAGGATGGCTCGTTCGAAGAGAGTTTAATTAAGACGCCGGCGCAGCTCGGCAGGGCATCGCAGGTTCGGCCGGCTTTGAGGCGGGAAGGAGGGTGGCTTCCATTAACGCCTCCAGATGGCGCGAACGGCTCCTTGAAAGGGGACGGCCGCGAACGTTTCGGGCATCTGTCTATTTATCGCTTCGTGCACGCTTCCGACCCCCTTCCTTGTTTTCCCCCCTTACGGCTGCAGACTTCCCAGCGCCCCGCCGTGGTGCCTCTTGCGTCTTCATCTCGCCGTTCCATTCATTTCCTTGGACTCCGCCTTCTTTGAACTGCTCGTTCCGAAAGCTCTGCGGCGATGCTCGAGTGGATGGGTGCCTCCCATAGACTTGCCGATGCTGTTTCGCTCGCACGTTAGGGGCAACGATAACACAGCGGCGGCATCGCCCATTACAAGCCACCACTCTCTTTCAGCCGGTGTTTAGAACCTGCGCGCTCCAAAACCGCTGTGGTTTTGGCTTTTCCATCGCTCGCGATATTGTCACGTTCTAGTGACGGCAGTCCAGCGGTCAGGAAGACACCAACAAAACTTGGAAACGAAGCTCTTCATTTGGGCTGGCTTGCGCCCGCAAAAGAAGCGAATCACTCGGCGGCGGCGTAAGCAACAAACGTGCTCGTCAGTCGTCGAACTACGAATGCCCGCCGCTCGCGGCATCGCTCAATTTAAAGCCAGCAAGGAAACTTCGAGATAACACGTCAAGATCATCTACACTAATCTGGAAAAACGTAGATGCAGCTCTTCATGGCTGTGATCAATCGAGATTAGTCTGGCCGCTTCTCGCGTCGCGAACAAAAATGATAACACCCCTTTCATGCGGCCTTGAGCGCGAACGAACGGACACTACAGTGATACGTGGCAATATTCAAAGAGCTGCTCAGTACCCGCGTACAGGTCAGGAGAAGTAACATGGCGAGCAGAAAGCATAAGATGGCTCTGCGCAACACTGGGTTTTGGGCATCGCATAATCGTCCTCGTCGATGGGAACCGTGCATTAAGATTGCACTCTATACTATGAAGCTTAGGGGCCGTGTAAAACATGAAATAAACGAGGCTAACGAGCACAATCTCTTTTATATAAACGATCGCGTGATGAGGTCTGATTGAATCAGTGCGGCCTATAGTATGACAAATGCGATGACTTAAATTTGCGAAATACAGTACCCAGGTGCATCTGACTCACGATAACGATTTATTAGCGGCATGCGCTAAAAGGTGTAACTACCCTGTAGGCTGTACTCTGCTGAGTTCAGGTTTTATTACGTGTGAGCAGCCAAGGCTTTTAGGCACCAGACGCAGGGAAAAGCATGAGGTTTTCGAGGTAAAAAAACCTGGCAGCTTTTTTAAAGTGAAAGTTGATTGAAAGATTTCTTTCTTTTAGGTAGCTATAAAGGTACATTGATTAACCTGGAATTGCAGTTCCTCCTGAGAACAAGCTTGCGTGGAAAGGATTGCGATAATTAATTAACTTTTGACGTCAGCAATTGTGTAGTTGTAGCCGGCCAGAAGCGTCTTTGCTTGTTTAATATAATGAATGAAAAAAAAAAGAAGGCTGCTGATCTGACGTTTGTTGCAGACGTTTACAGGTGACCAGCAGTAAGTGTGGGCTGAGAGCAGGTAGTACGAGCACACACTGAATCTTCTAATCCAAGACAACCGCTATGCAATCATTTGTAGTGAAGATTGCAAGCTGCAGCTTTAGTCATTCATTGGCATTTGAGTGCACCAAACGGTGATACTCTCAGTTCGAGCAGCCTTGTTCACCAGTCACCGAGTGTTTCACAATTAACTGCGTCGTGTCATATCCTGCTTTTCATTGTATTGCAGTTATATTCCCAATTAGCATCATCAGCTTAGTTTTTCGTTCAAGTCATTCAGTTCGACGCTTAACTCTAGGCTTTACAGTTATAAGCACGGACGACAACTCTCAGACATATTGGGTACCTTACAATACTGAAACGGAACGAGCACAGTAAGATACTGTAACTCGCATGAAGGATGTGGTCAATCGAAGAAGTTACGATCAAAACAGAGAAGTCACAGAAGTTCCAACGAGTGGCCCGCCCAAAAGCAGTTCCAGCATAGAGCCAAGTCTGAAGGCCTAAGGAACAAGCTTTGTATTGTGGCCCTTACTAGGTTCTCGTCACCTATACCGTTCACTTGTGCAGGGGCCTGGTTTAGGTCTTGTTGTGGCAGTTCCTAGTACCCTTCTGCGTGAAAACGCCCGCGCGAATCCATCCTGAATGATTGAGTATCTTGTTACGGGCTTCAGTGCGAAAACCTCCGCGCACCGATATCCACAGCGTAGACGAGCTTACCAAGTCACGCGTGGGAAACCTAGACCGGCTAACTCGTATAGGACAACTCCTCTTCTCAGCTGTGGTAGCTCGCTGAGGAATTAACCGCCTCGAGGTGCATCTCTAAATGTCTAATCGTGTGTGCAAAGCTGCCAGCATTACCCGGAGGCGAGGTTTTTCTCGGGCGACCGTCGGTCATTTCTTATGGATGGACCCAGAGGCCTGTTTACCCGAAAGAACCGGTTGTGCTCTCTCAGCAGATGTGGATCGGGCAATTTTCTGGTTATTCGCGGCCGTCTCTTCCCGAAGACTTCCGCTGAAATGGTTTTGTTCAGCAGCCTTGGGCCTCAGTTGGTGAGCCAACCGTGCAAGAAGGGGCGTTACGCATCAATGGCATGTGCTAAAGTGTGCCACGATGATCTGTTTAAACCAGCGCCTTCCCTAATAAACTGTAAGCCTAACATATCCGCATTTCCAGGAGCGTCTCGGATACAGACACAGTAAAGCTGATGTGGTGTCTACGGAAAACAAACTAAGTACCCAGACCAACAATTATTTGCAGTCCCCGAACCACAATCTCTACGCCATGAAGACCCATGAATGTCCTTTCACGCTGCTTTTAATCCTAAAACAAAGGAAAACAGTAACCTCTGCTAAAGCGGGTGTCAGGGGTTTTTAAGTAGAAAGAAGATTTCGTGGATCAGAATTTACTGTTTGCAAAGTTATCACTATGGGCCCCCCGAAAGTCTGAATACCCATGATTCTTCCTATATCACATGTTCCTCATAATATTTTATTTTTAGAGCGTGTTGAGGACGCAATGGCTTTTGCGTTCACCGTAAAGTAAGCTCTAACCCGTGTTCTTAATTAGCGCCAGTGAGTTTTGAAAACAGTTTACGGCTAAAAATAAATAAAATGCCTTGCTTCCTGTAGTTACGTTATCGAAAGAATAGCTTTGTCCTGCGCATTCAGCAGGAGGATCACAGAAGGCTCAGATTGCCTTCTCAGATAGATTTATTCTGAGGATATAGATTTATTATTCAGTGTTGTTCTGAGGAAGACTGGGCCGCGTAATTGGTGGCGAGACTATTTTTCGTTTGCATTAAAGGCGATGTGAAAGATCAGATAATCAACTGAAGTGAGCTGAACAAGAACCGTCTACGTGATGGTACAACAGAACGTAGTATAGGCGGCCTAACATTGTTTG
This sequence comes from Amblyomma mixtum, assembly GCF_055824585.1. Classification (NCBI taxonomy): domain Eukaryota; kingdom Metazoa; phylum Arthropoda; class Arachnida; order Ixodida; family Ixodidae; genus Amblyomma; species Amblyomma mixtum. The sequence continues at coordinate 79,242,205 of NC_143015.1, read as the reverse complement.
TTTTCTTTACATTCAGCGGCAGCCTAGACCTTGCGGAACCGGTCAGTCTCGTCCTTTCCCAAATGCACAGAATATGCGAACAAATTTTCCTGGCAACGCCTTTTGTAGCTTATGCGTGCAAGAACGAATTAGAAAGTGTTAACGCTGACATATATACAAATATGCAGACAGGTTAGACGGTCAGATATGACAGGTTTCGGGGTGCTGTGTCTTCAGTGTGACGGTAATGACATAGTTACAACATCGCAAATGACGATGAACAAAGAAAGGGTGAGAGAACACGGCACTGACTATACCAACTGGTAAAAACAGGAAAAACTAATAGGAACAAAGGAATAAGAACGTAGCCGAAAGCGAAAGTCCAACTTGCCCATGCCAGTCATGCACAAGGATACGACGCGCGTTCCCACTTTAGGACCAATCAGTCAGAATATGCGAACACAGATTATAACAAAGCAATCTCACTTTTTCGGACGTTAAATGATGGATTCACAACGCAATTCTCTCCACCTTTTTGAACGAAAAAGTCTGCCGCAGCTGCAAGAGGAACCTGATTCCTATTTTTGTAAATTAACTGCATGCTTTTAAGACACTGATGAGAACGGCTACCCGGTCCTTCAGAGGAGATCGTAATGTATGCGGGTCAAAAGTAAAAGCCATATGTGCGAAACTTTCTAAAAGGAGGCGTGTATTTTTTCTCTCCTACTGCTACATGAGATGTCTCCGGAATGATCACTTTATTGGATGTTGTTCCTTCTTTCCAGAGGTTAACTGATAGCTACAATGCGAAACTATGAGTCCATACTAAGCAACAATTACCATAGCGAACTACATACAGTCTTTGTCAAATGTAACGAGCTGCACGTTTTCCTTCCCTGTCGTATATTAAAGCTATTACGCCAGCCCTCAAGCTCCAAATCTCTGTATGGTTAGAAGAACCCCTTTCCTCACCTTCAAATAACTTTTTGATCTTTAAGTTAGCCTTTAGGGCTCTGCTATATGAATGACAAGCCGCCGCGGTGGCTCAGTGGTTACGGTGCTCGGCTGCTGACCCAAAAGACGCAGGTTCGATCCCGGCCGCGGCGGTCGAATTTCTTTGGAGGAGAAATTCTAGAGGCCCGTGTACTGTGCGATGTCAGTGCACGTTAAAGAACCTCAGGTGGCCGAAATTTCCGGAGCCCTCCACTACGGCGTCTCTCATAGCCTGAGTTGCTTTGGGACGTTAAACCCCATAAAATCAAAACCAAACCAAGCCTACCAAACCATGAAGCCTGGTTACTTTTGACAAAGAATGTACATATACCGCTACTGCTTTGTCCCCAGAACGGCTGCCAGCCTCTTCGGTAGCCATTCCGGCAAACCACTGCTTCGTGTGCCCTAGAAGACGAACAAGAAAGAAACGAAACGGGTGAAATTTAATCAGCGCAAATGGTTGCCCCTTTTCGCCGCCGCGCTCTCGACCAGCGCGCCCAGAAACAAGTGGGCGTGATCTATTTGTGCGGCCACAATTTGTCCCACTTTGCCGACTGCCGCCACTCGACCTCCGGTGTCGTGGCCTGCGCAACCGTACAGCTCTCCTCGAGGCCACGTTCTCGCCCGCGCCGGGTCGTGAGAGCGCTCGCGATGTAGACGACGATGGATGAGCGGCCGATTTTCTGCCGCTGTATACGAGGTACCGCTGTCGTGGCGTTTCGTATCCGACCCGCACTGCGTACGTGTGCGCATACAAGCGCTCGAATCGCTTGCCCTGTGCGCTGTGGAGGTCTATTATGTGCACTACAGCGTTTGCGCAGGCGACGTTAGAGTGCGCGATCGGAAGCGTTGCCTTGCGTCCTCTATAGAGTACACATCGCTGGTACATGCGGGCTACAAATGGTCTTCATTATAGCCATAGTAAACTTATAGACATCGGTAGTAGTTGTGCGCTACAAATGGTCTTCATTATAGCCATAGTAAACTTGTAGACATCGGTAGTAGTTGTGCGCTACAAATGGTCTTCATTGCAGCCATAGTAAACTAGTAGACATCGGTAGTACGTGTGCGCTACAAATGGGCTTCATTGCAGCCATAGTAAACTAGTAGACATCGCTAGTAGGTGTGCGCTGCAAATGGTCTTCATTGCAGCCATAGTAAACTAGTAGACATCTGTAGTACGTCTGCGCTAGAACTGGTCTTCATTATAGCCGTAGTAAACTAGTAGACATCGGTAGTGGGTGTGCACTGCAAATGGTCTTCATTGCAGCCATAGTAAACTAGTAGACATCTGTCGTACGTCTGCGCTAGAAATGGTCTTCATTATAGCCGTAGTAAACTAGTAGACATCGGTAGTGGGTGTGCGCTACAAATGGTCTTCACTGTAGCCATAGTAAACTAGTAGACATCGGTAGTAGGTGTGCGCTCTTCATTGAGGCCACAGCAAACTAGTAGACATCGGTAATAGGTGTGCCCTACAAATGGTCTTCATTGTAGCCATAGTAAACTAGTAAACATCGGTAGTAGGTGTGCGCTACAAATGATCTTCATTGCAGCCATGGTAAACTAGTAGACATCGGTAGTAGGTGTGCGCTACAAATGGTCTTCATTGTAGCCGTTGTAAACTAGTAGACATGGGTAGTAGGTGTGCGCTACAAATGGCCTTCTTCATTGCAGCCATAGTAAACTAGTAGACATCGGTACTAGGTGTGCGCTACAAATGGTCTTCATTGCAGCCATAGTAAACTAGTAGACATCGGTAGTCGGTGTGCGCTACAAATGGTCTTCATTGTAGCCATAGTAAACTAGAAGGTGTCTGCATGACTGGCGGTCTACTAGAATCTGAGAGCAAGTGCCAGCGAGGAAATCGTAACTCAAGTTGGCTGAGGATCAGACTGAGTGACGGAACAGGGAATTTGCTATTTGCTAGAATCCATTCTCTCTTGTTCTTTGCCCGACCGGCCACTTGTCTGTCCTGATGCAATGTTCCGGAGACGAGGCCTCGTCAGGCGTGCTTTAAACGCGTTTTGCCTCGTCGACCTTGGCAGTGCTTTAAACCCATGTGTGATATTCGGCCCTGTATTGTACACCCAGTTCTGTCAAAATAAAATGAACAAACAAACGAACAATGACGTAGCCGCGGCCGGCACAGAACATGAATAACTGAAGGTCGTTCAGTAAGGCCCTCCTCCAGCCCCGGACCCAACTCTGTTGATGATGGTGGCGATGGCGACGTTGAAGCGGTTGCATAAGGGAGCTCTGAAAATCAGTGCTGAGTTGTTTACACCGGGACAGAGACACAAATTACGTGACGTAAGACCTCGCGATGCCAGAAGTGACTGTCTGGTCGACGCCCTGGAGGTGGAGCGTTTCTGTGATGTGATCGTTGCAGCTATATGAGGCCGAATTAGGTTGCAAACTCGGAGGACACTCGCTGCCTGGGCTCGTGATAACCGCTGGTCCTAAAAGGGTAACGGAGTGGATTCCAAGAGAAGGCAAGCGTAGCAGGAGGCGGCAGAAAGTTAGGTGCGCGGATATGGTTACGGAGTTTGAGGGAATACGGTGGCCGCAACTGGCGAAGGACAGGGTTAATTGGAGAGACATGGGAGAGGCCTTTGCCCTGCAGTGGGCGTAGTCAGGCTGATGATGATGATGATGACATATACTGCACCACCATCTTCATGTTTCCTCTTAAGAGAATCTGCAGGTGCAAATCCGTGTACTCCCTTGTCAAAGCAACTCGCAGCTTCCGTCGGATACAAACTTTGCTTATATTAGCGATCTGGATTAAAAAAAAGTGTCTCTAGTATAATTCCCCCCCTCTTGCAGCCAGCGTGCTGTTGAGAGCATCCGCTATGCTGCACGGATTTACGGGGCCCAGCTGTTGTTACCCACATCCTTCCTCGAGTCCCTCTCGAGTGCGCATGCTGGACTACGTGACGCGTGGGGTGCGGTTGGGCTCGTTGGAACAATGACAAATGCGGCCACGTCACATCTATGCGGATAACAGCCGGAGCTGTCCTAGCTGGTCGCCCCTCACTTCACATTGAAACGCGACTGCCGCTGTGTGCAGGGCAGGCAGAAAACATGGTCACCTTATTCGGGTGACCATGATGGCGCTGCGATCGGTAACCTGGTTACTTATTGGAGCACATGGTTTCGTTAGGTGGCATAGCGTCCGCTGATAGCAGCGAGCGACGCACAACGAGCTCTCGGGTTGCACTTATAAAGGCTCGATTTAATGTCATTAATTTGGCTGGCAACAATACATCCAGACCCATGTCGGGCTACGTGTACACTCTGGTACATGCTCGTATCTGAGAGCAACGTACGTGTGTGTGTGTGTGTGTGTGTTGCCCTTAATCATCGCTGACTTAGGGAAACGGCTTTTGTCGTTTTTTTAAACGTACTTATGCCCTTTGCACATGCGTTAGAGGGAAAGTGGATGCTGATCAAGGGGAATTCTGGCCATTTGAAATGCTGCGCATAGGTAGGTTGCTTCCTCAGGTACACTTTTCTCCCAGCTGCATTCGGGGAGACAATAAATGTACCGTCGTTGTCAAAAGTAACCAGGCAGCCTGGTTTGCTTCTAGCTCGTACAGTGGAGCTCTTACAGCTTCCCTGAAGCTGAAATGGTCGTTAAAGTTAAGGACTGGGGTCTTCTTACCTCCCAAAGCGTTTTGATGTTTAGGAAAGCCACAAGGGCTGCACTATACAAGCTAGAAGCAAACCATGAAGCCTGGTGACTTTTGACAAAGACGGTAAATACCTGCCGTGTATTAAACAGTCGTTCTCCAAAAGTAAAGTCGCTTTGAAACTGGTCTTAGTGCTCTATTGATCCGCGAACTGAGATACTGTTTCACAAAACCCTATGGTGCAATCCTGCTTAAGGAAGTGCGTCTTCGTATCAATGGCAAAATAAAGGAAGTGTGCGTTGCCATCAGCTCAGACCTTCGCACAGCCGTGAAGCATTGACAAAACGTCGTATTCATTTCGAATAGCGTCTTACCTATCTCAAGCATGGTCACCGGTACAAGTCTCAAATTTCGTTGCCGGTAAACAGTCATCCTCATGCTCCGCTATCCTGAAACTGGGCGCTGACCGGATATAACTTGGAAGACCTCCACACATGGCTCAGATACCTGGGAATTGTAAATCTTATCAAACTTTTGCGTTTTCCCTTTATGTGAAAATATTTTTGGGAGAATAAGCAATTTTCTTGGCGAAATAAATAAAAAAGGAAAAGAAATCTAACAACTTCTGTTCTCGCTCGAAGCACCGAAACGATAGCTCCCCGCGTATTTCCATCACATGAAAGTGCCAGCACTAGTGTCCGTTACTCGCACCTAGCTTGATTACATGACCATGCAGTGAAAGCGCTTTAAACAATAAGGACTCTAATGGCAATGCCCACGACCACTGAGCATTTAAACCACCTAGAGGAAAAAGACACAGGACAAAAGGAAACAGAATACCTGCCAGCCAAAGGAGACAGTGGCCGTTAGTCACGTGTATAGAACGTAGCTCTATGTTTCTAACCACAACCGTACTGAGCGAGGCACCCCCCTCCCCCACCTTAACCCCCACACACAAATAGACCACTGGCATCTAGGCACGCCTCGAGTTTTCTACTCGAGTGGTCCGTACTGGTGGCGGCGGCGTCCGGCGTCTGCTTTGGCCGCTGACTGATGAGGGCTGTCGGGGCTCGGAAGCCCGTCCCGTTCACGCACGTCCGAGCACGCCTCAAAACAAAACACGCATGCGCACACCTGCTACCCCCCCCCCCCCCCCACCGTCCCCCCTCCCCCAATGCCACCTTCCACAGGCATCCGCCCACGCTGCACCATCCCCGGGGCGCCGCTTTGGCTGCTTGCGACACGGCCGCTTCTTTGTGTTTTGTTTTCCTTTTTGCGCTCTGTTCGGTGGTCAAACACTTCCTCTTCCGCGCTTTTACTTCCACTTTTCTTTATTTTTCGTTCTATCACCAACAGAGGCGCTATACCGCGATTTGTTGCTCTTCCGCGTGCGCTTGTTTTCATAATATTTGTCTGTTTTCATTTCGAGTGGGCGGCGTCGAGATTTGTAGTCTTATTGCGTCGAAAAACCTTTTATCATTCTTTTCTTTATTGCTTTTTGTATTTTTTCTTTAAATAACACCTTTAGTTTGTCGGTACTGTCGCGTTCATAGCATAATGTATAATTCTGGTAGACCCACCTGCCACGGCCTATAGAAAATGTCTTGTGGCGCCTATGAAAGCCACCTACTTGTTCATTTGCCTGATGGAACCTGTTCACTGCTAGTGCTGGTTCACACAATGATTTGGTCTTTCACACCGCTAACTGCTGACCATCGTCCACCCAGATGATGGCTCTAAAGCATCTAGCTAAACTGTGCAAGTCGCGACACGGCGGTCAGTTTTAAAATCGGTGCTATTACTTTTCCTAGCCTAAGAACAGCACCCAGAACAATAACACTCGCAGCGGAAAGGGTTTTGATTTGTCAAGGGGGTACTTATAGCTTTGAGAGGATGTGGTTCTCTTTCTTCGAGAAATCACCAATGCAGAGCAACATTAGCCTTAACTGCCATGGACTCAAATATTAATTTAAACTTTACATATCGTCATATTATGAGAAATAAACCTAGACGCACGAGTAGGGCCGCGTTGGTATCAAGTAACTGTGCCCTAACGACTGCATCAGAGCCGTTGCGACTGGCATATTCAACTCTCAAACAGGTGGCACAGGATATAAAGAGGAGCTTACGGCGCGTAATAGCCAAAGTAAAGCCGAAAGGTGATCAAGTTAGTGAACGGTCATGACGTAATCTACAGCGCAAATGAACAGTCTGCGTCATCATGTCCGTCTTTCGTGTCTACTTCGCGCTATATTTTATATTATGAAGGTAATAGCCACACATGAAAGTCTTTCTTTGCTTCACTTTGGATTCAAATCACAAGCTTATTAATGCGAGAGCATTACATAGCTACGTCGCGTCATCGAAACTTCTCCGCATGACTGTGTCGTTCAGAAAAGATAAATGTACAAAAGGTTAATTGTGTTCGATTGTGCGTGATGAGATTTTGCTCTGGGAGAAATTTGATTCATGAGTTGCAATTAGTTAATTAATTACACGCGGAGATTACACTCGGACTTCAAAATAACCATGGACGTCGATATAGTGCATTCATGTCAGAATAGCCATGGACGTCGATATAGTATGTGGGCGCTTTGCTTTCGAAATGCTCCAATGGGGGTCACTGGCCGCCTGAATGAACCTTTCTAGGAATAATAATAATAAAAAAGCCTTATCTTAGAACTGTCTAATGACATACGCGGCTAGACACATCTGACAAGAGCCCCGCAGCGGTGGCTCAGTGGTTACGGCGCTCGGCTGCTGGCCCGAAAGACGAGGGTTCGATCCCGACCGCGGCGGTTGAATTTCGATGGAGGCGAAATTCTAGAGGCCCGTGTGCTGTGTGATGTCAGTGCACGTTAAAGAACCCCAGGTGGTCGAAATTTCCGGAGCCCTTCACTACGGCGTCCCTCATAGCCTGAGTCGCTTTGGGACGTTAAACCCCAATAAACAAAAAAAAACCCAAACATCTTACAAGAAGTCGGAGATATGCATATCTTTACTCAATGGTTTCACTTCCGCAGTTCTAACCTTTACCGCAACGGTGGCCTAATAGTTTGAGCATCCGCTTCGCATGTGGGAGGTTCTGGGTTCGATCCCCAGTGCCACCGGATAACCCACCGGTGATACAATGGGTACAAACTTTCCCCTGGCCTGGTGCTCGGATTCTTGAGGGTAAAATGCTCGGGAAATGGGTCTTTGACCCCACCTTCAGTAGAATCGAATACCTTGTGCCATGGCGCTCTCTGGCCACAGATGCACTTGCGCCATAAAAATCCACCACCATCATCAATTCATCAATTTTGAAATTCAAGAGTGGAACAGTCTGCCAGAGGATGTTGCGCATGTTGACTGCATAGAACTGTTTAGAAACAAAATTCGCCAACTTTTCTGTGCATAAATCTCCCTATGAATGCGCTGTGCTCTGTGCATAGAACTGTTTGGAAACAAAATTCGCGAGCTTTTCTGTGAATAAATCAGCCTACAAATGCGCAGTGCTCTGTGGCAGTGATGCTTTTAGTGACCTCACTTTAGCTGTTAACGTACCCGTGTACAATGTTCGCAATGGCTCACCCTTGCCTGCATTATCAATTTCGCAGTGTTTCCTTCTACTGTATTTTGTGCTTTTTTGCTTGGTTTTTCTTTCTTGCTCCAGAATTGTCCAATTGTGCTATGCTTTTTACTGTTTTTGGACCATTCTGTTTTTTAAAGCGAAAGCCTTTAATGCCTCATACTGTCGTGACCAAGGAATGTTAGCATGTCCGCGTTTGGCGCGTCACTAAAAAATGAACTGTGTCGAGGCTGGGAAACGAACAAGGGACTTTGGTATTTGAAGTGGAGACGCTACCACTCTGCTACGAAGGCTCATGGTTAGAGAATGAATGAAGGCGCATCTAGTGAATGCATGGGTTTCGTAAATAAAATAAAAGAAATAAAAAATACAAATGAGAAAAGGAGCAAAATTAAAAAATAAAAATAACAAAGGAAGCAAAAGTAAAAATAAAATGAATATAAAATATGAAAAATAAAAAGTAAATAAAAACAAACAGTGCGCCAGGAAAAGCTTTCGCCTTGCAGCACTTTAGAGAGCCAAAGTGCCCCCTGAATTTTTGTTTGTCTGGTTACTCACTCCTGTATGTGCCTGTAGAGGTTTACAGTATTTCTAAATAAATAAAATTCTAACCGGCGTTCCTCTTCCGCAGGTGTGGTTCCAGAACCGCCGGGCCAAGTGGCGCAAGAAGGAGAACACCAAGAAGGGCCCCGGCCGGCCGGCGCACAACGCCCACCCGCAGACCTGCTCCGGGGAGCCCATCCCGCCCGAGGAGATCGAGCGCCGAGAGCGGGACCGCAGGGAGAAGAAGCTGCGCAAGCAGCTAGAACGCCAGGCCAAGAGGCTGCAGCAGGTCAGTATATAGTATAATAAATTGAAATCACCGATTGAATAGTTAGTATATGATTCGCTGTCTATGGTGAAGAAACACTGTCGATAAAGCTGGCGTTTCTTCCGCCGGAACGAACCTTTCTAGGAATAGTATAAAAGTCATACCCATAGTAAACTAGTAGACATCTGTAGTACGTCTGCGCTAGAAATGGTCTTCATTATAGCCGTAGAAAACTAGTAGACATCGGTAGTGGGTGTGCGCTACAAATGGACTTCATTGTAGCCATAGTAAACTAGTAGACATCGGTAGGAGGTGTGCACTCTTCATTGAGACCATAGTAAACTAGTAGACATCGGTAGTAGGTGTGCATTACAAATGGTCTTCATTGTAGCCGTTGTAAACTAGTAGACATCGGTAGTAGGTGTGCGCTACAAATGGCCTTCATTGCAGCCATAGTAAACTAGTAGACATCGGTAGTAGGTGTTCGCTACAAATGGTCTTCATTGTAGCCATGGTAAACTAGTAGACATCGGTACTAGGTGTATGCCTTTTCGTACAATTGTCTAATGATATACGTCGGTAGAGACATCTGACAAGAAATCGGAGATATGCATATCTTCACCACTCAGCATATCTTTGCTGAGTGGTTGTTTACAAGTTAACCGCATGTTATTCGTTACCGGTTATCATTATTGATATTGACCGAACAACCTCGGTTCACAAGCCGTTGCACTATTATGTACTTTCTTCTTGAAACTTGGCAAAAGAACGACACCTTGGCGCGAATAAATTCACATACACAAAAAAGGCGAGGAGAGAGCGGACAGTCGCCCGTCCGCTGTCTCCTCGTCTCTTTTGTGCATGCGAATGTATTTGCGCCACGGTGTTTTTTGCAAATATTTTTATACCAACTATCCCGGAAACATTCCTTGCTGTACTTTCTTTGTTGCATTCTGTATTTTGCCCTTCCTGCGATGATCCCGATTGTGATTGGCAGTATTTCTAAATAAATAAGCAAATAAGGTAGGTTATCTTCTAAGCTATTATCAAAGTTCATTTTGGTGCGCCAATATTTCAGAGTTAATATGTGTCACAAAGCTGTTTAGATGGGCCATAGGAGTCCTGTTGCTAACGCTTTCCAGACAGAGCACAAATAGTGTTTCTTTAAAGCGCATGCATTTGCATTCATAAGCTTGAAAATCAGAGGGAACTGGATGATTTCAGCAATTATGATTTCAGAATTTAATTATGTAAAGGCTCAACCTGCAAGATACTGATTCAGGAGCAGGAATAAGAGACTTGCAGCGGTCTGCTCCAGTGACAGAGTTGAGGTTTAATACTTTCAGGTCAGGAGGTTCGCGGGAAGGTTCAAATGAAGAGGCGTCATTAGAAGCTTGCTTGCATAGGGTGGCAGCGCTGGAAAATTCCACGGCCGAGCAGGAAGTTGACCTCCGTGCTAGTAAGGAAAGCCGAGTAAACGAGTAAACGTTCATCCAGCAAAAAACTTAAGCCTACAGATATGATTTTAACTGGTTCACTAAACATCAGACCATGTTTCAGTGGGCCTAATAACGCGCTTAATAGGCCGAAGATCTTCCATTGCTTGCTTCGAAAATATGGTCAGCCGCTGTTTGAAAAGTCATTTCAGTTTGTTTGAATATAAGTGGAGATCTCGTCCTTCCGTGCCCTCAAAATTCCGACGCAGGAGAGTGGGTATATTTTATGCTTGTTCTATGCTTTTGCTGACAACTGCTAATATTTAGTGATCAGCGACTGTGGTCGATTTGCATTACTGATAAACTATTATGTATGTATTCCTTTCCGCAGGCACGCCTCAAGCCTGGCGTGAACCTAGCGAGCCTGCGCGAGACCATTCAGCAGTCGTTAATGGAGCTGTGGAATGCCAACCCGACCAAGGAACCTCGGGCCCTGGTCGGCCCGGACACGTTTCGCCTCCTCGAGTCTCTGGGCTTCGACGTCCTCGAAGTGCTGTCCCGGGCGCGCTTCGAACCGCCGAGGCGCCAGGATATGGCTCCACCCTCTAGGTACGGCACTATTACAACACTCTTTAAGGTCCAGCAGTTGGCTTTGGCATTGCAAGACGCAAAGTGAGATCAAGATGTTTCGTAGCTGTATACGTCTCGCTGGACAAAAAAAAAAGAAGCAGGATCATCATTCATGACACTGGTACACATTAAAAAGACTGTCTGTGGCAAATGGGGTTAGCAGCATCAGACGACAAGAAAGTGTAGTTCGCCGAAAAATAAGAACTCCTTAAATAGCATCAGGCAAGTACTCCTAAGTTATGATTAACGCCTTATAGGTGCCATTCAGGAGTAGCGTGTAGTAAAGGTGTTGCATATCGCTACTCGCCTCTGCGGCCAAGCCTTCGAGGCTACGAAAAGTCCTGCATTCAGATTAAGGACAGCGCCGTAAGTCTTTTAAGGGAAAGTGATAGTTAACTGCATAATTATAACGGAAATGGACTAACGGCATTCAGTCAGAACGGAACGTTTCTGACTTACGTTCAGTGCAGTTAACAGCCAGTCGGTGATCTTTCATGGTATTACTGGATAACTAGAGAAAGGGGAGGGGAGGGGGGGGGGGGGTGTAGACTGGTTACAAATGTCCTGAAACGGAAAGGGTGCTAAGTCTTGAAAATTTGCTGGGACACGGTGTTCGCTGCCGTCGCAGTATGACGGTAAAAGCATACCAACCAGAGAAGCTATCATTTTGCAGTGGACACAATATCGCACATCAGAATAGTGGTTCATAAAACCAGGTGTTTTATATCGGGACCGCGAACACAACTTCGTCCCTCGTCGATGCAGTAAACGCCGTTAAGGGTGCAAAAATTTCCAGTACAGCGCGGTGCTTTCGTCTCCACACTGGTAACTAAGCAAAGAACTCATTACTCCTGAGTTAACTGGTACACCTTCACTAAATGTTTAGTTCTTTCTAACGAATCAATGTATCGATGCACATCTCTCCCTGTGGACCCCAGGACACAACTTTGGTTAGTTCCAAGAGTGGACTGAGCTTGCCTTTTTTGGTGATGTTCTGAACGGCCGCCGTGCTGGAAACCTGTTTGCTAAAGCTACCAATATCTATTAAGAAACGAGGTACTCAAATTCGTGTCATGCTCTGACCATGCTTTCTCCAAAGAATCTTTATCATTACAGTGTATTCTTCAGATTGGGCTGTTTCGATCTGAAAACTGAGTGTAATGAACGGTCTTTAGCCATGCAGCTTCCTGAAGCACGCTTCCAAATCGGCTGCCTCTTCTGATAAACTTTTTATTTATTTGCTTATTTACTTATTAGAGGGGATTTTGATAAGCCTTGAGCTTTATTGCGAAAAATGTATGGTACAGGAATGAAGCCTGCCAGTTATTAGCATATTCCCCTCGAAGGAGAATGCACTTTCGACACCGGTCCGGCAGCTTCTCAAGGCGCTTGACGAAAAAAGACTGTGGGCAAGCATCAGAATTCCCATTTGCATCAGCTGTGACGTCTACATGGGCAGAAAGAATGTGTGCACCCTTTAAGTGTTTCTTGAGATTCGGCAGTAGATGAGAGCCGCTGGAATCTAGACGGGGTGAGTGAATGTTGCACTATTTGAAATCTGCTTTTGGTCAGTTTCAGAACAATTATGCAAGCTTTGTGTACTGCGGCATTGCCATGTAAAGCTTTGGGAATTTTTTTCATCGAGCTGACTCCGGTGTCTCTACAATCCTTAGAATTCACTTTGGCCTTTGGATCATACAAAAAATGGCAGTGGCTTAGCTCAGCTAGGCCAGGATATACGCAGGTAGAGTACGCTTAAACTTGATTACACCTTGTCGTTCGTATGGCCTTGACCGCACTTATCGAGAAGTGTCTGTCGGTCTTTGTTAACTTGTATGTAAATATGCGATGTAAGTTTGCAAAGGCAAAGCTCGTCAATGGTATATAACAGGTATTTTGCCTATAGTAATATAAATTCTTGGTGTTGAAGAACCCAATTCTAATAGTGGCTTTCTTCTGCGTCATACTCGACCGTACATTTTTATCAACCTTTTTGTCCGATATCAAAAGGCCGCACTACCCATGAAACAATACAAACTATATCTAAACCTGTGATATATCTGTGTATCTAAATAGTGGCGTGGTCATCAGTTTATATGGCTTCGGTTTCATGTTTCCTTTCATGATAGATTCTCTTTCATGGTCCTAACGTGCTCCTCCCATGATTAGTGTTGTTGAAAATAAACAGCGAGGAATTACATCAAGCCAACTGGTGTTAAGCCTTCGCATGATGTTGGGTGGAAACTTTGCATTTGAACATTTCCTTTGTTCATAAGGGAAGTTGTAACTCGCTCAGTTCCTAACTTCCGATGCCGGCTTCCAATTAACCGCTTCATATTTACCTCCTGGAATAGGATTAAGTGGAGAGATATGGGAGAAGTCATTGTCCTCCAATTGGTTTTGCGAGACTGTTGACGATTATGATGATGATGATTTACGTTCCAGAGCTGCGCAGCGGGCTATGAATGCCGGGCAGGTGCAGGGCCATTGATTATTTCTGATGACTGACAATATAACGCTTGCCAGTATTGTACGTTAGCGGCACTCCTGCATGTGGCACCGACTGCGAAAATAGCGCTGGTACCTTCAATTGTTGTATTTCCTACCTTTTATTTACAGCAACTAACCAGGTATTCGCTGGACTGCAACGATAGGAACCTGTCTTCATTGTACAGAGGACAAAACTCCTGTCTAGAACAGTCTAGAACACGTTTGGGCGTGTTTCGGGCTAAACACTGTGATATCTAGTGATAACATTTGGTTTAAAACGGTCTGGATGTAGGCATGTGCAGTTAAACTCACAGGATTTCATCGTCATTTTTTGCCTTGCTGGTCGCAGCTGCTAAACATGCGTTTTGCCTTCTGTACATATGAGGTATATGACTAAGCACCTCCCAAGGAGCACAGTTTATCGGACCAATATTGGAAATGCATCGGTAAATGCCAGTCCTACAATGGACAAGAGTTAAGCCATCTATTTCCAATGTTGGACCGATTACTTGTGCTACTGGGGAGCTGCGCTAGGCTGCATGCACATTGAGGAATAGCGAAGTTCTACCCATAATGCATTGTTGCCCTTGGTTCCCGTTCTTTGTCTCAGGTCATCGGCGGACGACAGTTCCTCGGACGTGCCCGCCCACCGCTTCATGACGCTGCTGACGACCACAACGCCACCGGGCGGCGGCGTCGGTGGTGGCGGAGGCAACGGTGGCTGCAAGGCGTCCGCCTTCAGCATCGAGAGCCTGCTAGCGTCCCGTGGAGGCACCCGGGAGCCGTCGAAAAGCGCGGCAGCGTTGCGGGCGCCCATGACCACGACGACGGCCAGTGGATTCCCCCTCGTCGTCCAGCAGCCCATGGGCTTCCTAGTGTGCCCTGAACTGCAGCAACAGCATCAACAACGCGTAGGCGGCGACCAAGTCCACACGGAGCGGGCGGAAGGCCAGCGGCAGCAGCGGGACTGCTGCAGTTCCGCCGAGGATGAAGAGGAGTTCAGCGATCCGGACGTTACGGGCTGCGACGAACACGCGGCCGCCGGGGCCAACCGAGGACCGAAAGTGCGGGAAGACGATGACGTCAGTGTTGGTGACGATGACGTTCGCGTTGACGACAACGGTGACGCCGCGTTGCGCGGGGAACGGAACAGAGACGCGTCCGACGACGAATCGGTGTCCGTCCACGTGGCAGACGACGACGAAGGCGTGGATGGTGACGACGAAAGGGAAGCTTGGTAACGGGGGAAGAACCACCGCTGCGTGTCGCTGGTGACAGCGATTGTAGCTTCGCGGTTGTCATTGGGTAGCGCAAGGAAACGAAACGGCTATACCGGAAGTTTTTTTTTATGTCATGCATTTGATATACGGCCGCCATCCTTGAAACCCAAAAACAGTTTTATTCTCTAGTGCCTAAAAAGTATCGAGCTAAAATATGACAGTCGCCGCCGCGGTGGCTCACTTGTTACGGCGGTCGGCTACTGAGCCGAAAGACGACGGGTCGATCCCGGCCCCTGCAGTCGCATTTCGATGGAGGCGAAATTCTAGAGAAATTCTAGATTTAAAAAACCCCAGGTGATCTAAATTTCCTGAGCCCTTCACGGTGGCGTCTCAGATAGCCTGAGTCTCTTTGGAACGATGAAGCCCCATAAACCATAAACCGCAGACCATAAGACATTGTAGTCGATACTTTTGGTTAAAACAAGAGGCTAAAACCTAGCAGTCAATATTTCTTGTTAAACATGAAACAGATATATCACCGTTAGCGTCTTTAAATTCGAATTAAATTGAAATTCAGACGCTTCCGGCTTCGCATTAATTGCATGAAACGACGTCATGCGTTTCGCATGTCTAGAGAGAAACGAGTTAATGAGTTTCATGACAATCAGAAATGAGCAAAATCAAAGTTCATGCTACTTTCTTTGTATTTCCCAATGACTACCGCGAGAGTGCATGGTGGCTTTCTGGTCCTGCCCTCGTGGTCATTACGTGGCTTCACCTTGACGTCACGGGGGACATAGCGGTTCTTGCTCCTTATTTATTGCGTATACGCCTTCGTTCAAGTCCTCTGCAAGTGCAAATGTAGGTGCGGGTTTCTTTGGGGTAGGACCAAGGTTATCGGCTGTTGAAAATGTGAACTGACGTGTATGTTTGCGCCCGTACGTGTGTGTGTGTGGGTGATTCAAAGGACACATATGCCAGTTGTTTCTTCTCGTTTCCGTAGCGGAAGGCCCGCATTGTGATTTAGTCGAGAGAGTCCGCGTGGATTCTTCGGTGAATTGGACTGACTTTCGGGACGGTTGCTGCTATTTCTTTATGCTTTCTTCTTTTCTCAAGACGTGCCGGATAGGACACTGTTGGGGTACAAGAAGGTCTTGCCGATTCTGATCTGTGACTTCGAATGCATAGCCTTGTTTTTAAGACAGACGGAGAAACAGCGCGAAAAGCAAATAACATCATTGGCGTCTAAAATAAAAGGCCCTCTCGGTATGAAGCAAAATATACGGCTGACCATGCAGAATAAACGATCAGCTGAACAACTGGGCACCGCAACTGACACTTCTCTGAACGGCTTGTGTGGGGTTGCGCTTTGTCCAGGAAATGTGCAGATGTGATAAGTGAAATCGGAGCTTTAAACATTCTCCTTACTTATTTACTTAATTGTGGCTAACCATATTAGCTATTTTCCAAAACGGTTTTGTTTTTAGCTTGCAAAGCCGAGACATATAAGGATGAAGTACAATGCTTCGCTTGTTTCTTCACATTATCACTAAAAATGAAGCTGTAAATATAAAAAATGACCTCTGTAATTTATGGCAGTATAAACTTCACAATTAATGAAAGAAGACATCAAAAAGTTGATCTTTGTTATTATTTCTCTGAAAGTGAAAAGAAATCGTGTACAGGCCATCTGCTTAATAAAACAGTGCACTAAACAAAATGAAGCGCTTTAGCGCAATGGTTACAAGTGAAGACTGATTATAGTTAAAGTGCTGGCTAATAAGTTCTGTGGATTAATTATCCGCATACCATGAGCCAAATCTTGCGACCCGATTTAGAACGAACTGGTTACGAAGAGCTGGAAGAACGAGATGCTTAAGAACAATGGTTTTTATTCGGCCGCTTATGTAAAGAAAAACATTTCTCTTAGGCTTCAAAGGGTGCAAGAAATGCTCTTCTCAGCAGCTGTTTTTTTTTATTTTTTTTCGGGGTGTTTTTTGATTGTTTGTTCATATTACGAAAAAAAGATAACTTTTGTTATGAACGGACAGTGTGTTGTGGCAAGAGACGACTGGCGCTTTATTAAAGGGCCTTCACTATCAATGTTGTTGTGTTTTATTTGTTACGCATACATATTGTTTTGAAGGGCTTCACCTGCCGACGAACTACGGGTCCGGTAGCAGAAAAGAAGCTGCTCTAACTCTCTGACTTCTTTTATCCCTTTTCTCACTGCTTGGTTCAGGCGCTCACCAAGAGCATAAAAATTGCGAGAACACTTTGGCACCTAAACTGTTGAGAGGCGAAAGCCGAGAAAACGATGCCGTGACAACTTACGGTGGATGTGACGTCACATGGTTCCCGTGGCTATGTCGATAACCAAATTATACATCTTTCGGGGATATTAAGTGTTAATTACGATTAATTACACATTTTTCCATCTAATTTGACACAAATCCGACGCTTTTCTGACCATTCTATGAAAATTTTCTCTATGCCGTGACGACTTCCGGTGGTTGTGACGTCACACCGCTCCCGTGGCTATATCGGCGTCCGCGCTATGTCGACGCAATTTCGATAGTTTTGCCTATAATTAAATAACTAGCTAACCTTCAGTCATGAAACATGGCTTCTAGGTTCATTTTTTCCTCCTCTATCTGAAGCAGCCATTGATTTCTTCTATCTTTTTTTAGTTCCTGAGTTAAACGCGTGTGACACCCTGTGCTAACGGACAACAGTATGAGCCATTAAATGCTTTCGCCTTATTAAGGACTTGCTTGTCTCTAGCGGCTTTTCTTCTTCCTTGCAACTACGGAATTACGTATAAAGCGGCAAGAGGCGGGAAGGGGCTGCCTGGGTGACAAATTTTCTTGCAAGAGACCATACCAAATTCCATTTCATCATTCACGAGTTCCAAGAAATCACGGCGCAAATTGAACCGCTAGCCTCCATGGTTCACCCATAAATCCAGCACCGCCCTGTGGGACGTTGACAAGCTCACTCTGGAACATTAGATACTGGCAGTCAATTCTATAGAGCATGCAGGAAAGTCAACGGCGATGGAAGACCAATCAATTCACTCGCAGCTTACACATATGAAGGGCGAAAGCTGCAACTCTGAATTCGTCACAGATTCTGCGCAGAAACGATCCAAAGAAAGTTGAAAAGCAGCGGAAAGGACGCGTTCGAAAGGAGAAGTACACAGAACAATGCTGTCCAGCGTTGTCCTCTGTACTTCTCCTCCTTGTGAACGCGTCCTTTCCGCTGGTTTTCCACTTACCATGCACCAACTGGCCCAACAAGCTACGCTTCTTCAAACGATGCAAAGATCGTGAGACGCGTAATATAGTAGTCGTGCATTGGCTACAGGCTGCCGAGGGTGCTATCGGCGCCCTGAAAAATGGCGTCAGTGGCGCACCGCCTAATATCGCGAAATTCATTCATTCATTCATTCATTCATTCATTCATTCATTCATTCATTCATTCATTCATTCATTCATTCATTCATTCATTCAAGTAACCTTCCTTTACAAGGACTTCATTTACAAGTGCAGCCCCCCCCCCCCCCCCACCCCAGGACAGGATTTGATCCGGCGATGTAAGACCATTTGTCGTGGTACTACACAAAAGAGGGCGGATAGTGTTGTGCAAAGATCCAAAATCTACAAAGAATACGGCACGCGTCACTGAGCAATAAACAATACTTTTTTGAAACTATCAACGAGCAAATACGAAGTTGACAGGCAGACAAACACTCTATGCAAACATTTATCTCCCACAGTGGAATGCGATGAGTGCAAACTCAGGCGGAGGGAAAGGTACACATTCAACACTTCAAGAAAAGATGTTGTAGCGAACGCTATGAATGGATGTTTATCCAGAATGTAAGCGCGTTGTATGAATTCTTCCAGACGCAGCTTCTGGGCCCTGTTTAGCAAGATTGCTTTGTATAAAAGTAATGAATGCGGAAGCGAATCAAAAGGACAAGTCCTGGTGGGAACTTTCTTTAGTCGAAATTGAAAACTGTGTCAAGGCAGGCTTTAAAGTTAAAAATACGACGCTGTTGTTTTCTACGGTAATCGTCTATTTGATGTCACTATTTTCAAGCAAAGCTGCAATTGGCATTCGCTACAAACTCCGGCGTGCAAGCCCTAGTGTACCTGGCTTCATTCAGCTGTGGCTCTTGGGCAACATGTCCCAGCCCTAGATTCCGACATGCCTACCCCAGCCATGAAGACACGAGAATAATAATAGAGAATTTTAGCACAGCGGAGATGGTCTACCGTAGACAGATGTATACAGCGGATTATCGGATGCGTCTTGCACATGCGCAGTTGCTCCGACGGGCCCCACCCACACCACTACACTTCCTCAAGGGGCACCAGGTAATCCGGTATATGTCTACGCTAGTACAACCCCCCTAAGCTAAAATTAGCACCTAGACCCAGGTAACAAAAGGCTTTTATATGACCCCGTATCTTTTCTGTTCTATTTCCCGCACTGTCTCGACAATTCATGCCTCGTTGAGGCAGCTTAACGACCGTGGGACTGATTTCCTGTAAATTGTGTCTTTTGGTAAGTGGAAAACCAGCGGAAAGGACACTTTCACAAGCAGGAGAAGTACACAGGACAAACTAGCGTTGTCCTGTGTACTCCTCCTGCTTGTGAACGCGTCCTTTCCGCTGGTTTTCCACTTAACATGCATCGATTGGCCCAACTAGCTACGCTTCTTCAATACTTTCTTCTTTTAAACCGGCTGCTTACGTGTATAGAGAGCTACATCCCCGTATCCAGTTAGTACGACATCAGGCACTTAACGTGTACAGTGTTACCATAACGTGTACTGTCTTACCGTTGCTCTTACCGGGATGCAGGGAGCCCGCCCATCGCCAGTGCGAATGCGCTGATTGGTCCGGATGTAGGAGGCGTGAGCGCTCAGCTGCCGGTTACCTGGCGCCATCTGGCGCCTACAAGGCTTTCTGCGCATGCGTACTGACAACGCGCTGGCTCCCGGTACTCCCCTAACGGTAGCACGGTGCACTGTAAGTTAAACGTGTCTATTAGACAGTTACACTGAATACATATAAACTTTTCTAATGACGGACTGAAATAAAGAGAAGTTGAAAAGAAATCGCAAGATATAGCGGAAAGGAATGCAAGCGAAAAGAAGAACCAACGAAAATGGCATCCTACCGGAACGCTGAGCGGCGGTCAAGAGCCACCCGAATCCTAAATGACCTTCATTAAGATGATTAGCCCGGGCGAAGGACTCGCCGTTCCGGGCAGAAGGCGGTGCATTAATTAAGCGAGGCCCGCCGAGTTAATCAGCGCAAGCAGCATGAATCAAGATCGCGACGCCAAAACACCGGCACACGAAAAGGCTGGACGGCTCCAAGAACAGCGAACGGCTGCACTGAAAACTAACTCAAGAAAACCCGAAAAGGCACGATACGGAAACCGGTGGTACCAACGAAAATAAGCTTATGATTGCTTACACGGGTGAGGTCAGTGTAGAAAAAAATGTCTTGAAAAGGAAACGAAAAAGGAGGGGTTGAAAAGGAAAAAAGAAATAAAAGTTGAAAACCTGTACGAAACGAATGGCGCCCGAAGAGAAATGGCCAGTCTTCAAAGCAGGCGACCTGGGCAGGTCATGGTGTGCTGGTGCACGGAAGAAAAAAAGGAATTAAATGAAAAATAAAGCGGTCAAGGTTTAATAAGACGGAGGCGATGTATCATTAGGAGACGCTGAGGAGCGAAAATTAAAAAACCCGGAGGTCATTTAAAAGAAAGCAGGCGGAACAGGGTGTTTCACGAGTGCACGCCGGGCGAGAGATTGAAATAAGGGAACGCCCTTTTTTCACGCTCGTCTGCTTCAGAGCCTTATCGTCTGCTCGGCACCGTCTGCGAGACAGCGACCGCCGGGGCGCGGCGCTGTCGCTGCTTGACAGCATAGTTTCCCAAAACGGCCGACAGGGGGAAAAGAAGCGCCACCGTCTATGCGAGTTTCTTAAATACTGCGGAGTCAGCCAAGGGAGTGCTGAGAAATGTTAACTTTGTGTTTGGCACATCCATATACAGATTGACCGACAACTTGATGTCGTTTTTTTAAACACAGTGTCAGCTTGTGATCGGCGCTTCGCGCATAAGTTATTTTAAAGCAGGCTCTTTGCTTGAGACTTCATTAAATGTGTATTGAAAGCGAATGTTTGATCGTAGGTGAGCATTGGAACTAGGGAAGCATTCCAGGGCCAGTTGCCTCGAAAACCACATTGTGCTGCATAATAGTTTTGTAAGGCCTATTTCCGTTTCTCGTTTAATGGCGGTGTGTTGCGGCTTAATTAGCGGCCCGTGGAAAGCCAAAATGCAGCACTGGATGGACATCTCTGAGCGTATTTGCAGGATTTTCCGATGCGCCAGTACATTTGACATGATGAGGATGAGGATGATGAATACATTTGACATACTGCTGCGTTGGGAACGTCTCTGACTTGGCGACCTGTGAAACCGGTGATAACGCCTCTTGTCGGTGTTCTGCAAAAATCAGTGGCGCTGTTTCATACCATCAGTTAGAAAGGACACGAGTCATTTAAAGAACCAGGTGTCATGCGTGCCCACTTGCCACTAAAAGCGAGGTCGGGGTCCTGCCCGCCGAAAAACCAGGCTTTAGGAAACTGTAAAATATAAGAGTAACGAGGAGCAGCACAAAGTCTCACCCAGTAATTCCCAAATGCAGAAAGATAGTCATTGAGATCGCTCGCACAGCACACGGGGAAGCATCCTTACGCTTCTTCCCATTTCACCATGTTGATACAACTTATTTTGATACCTAAGAGCAATTCACTCTAGCAATTGTTCATGTGAATGATAGTAGAAAGAAGCGGACAGAGAAGGAAATACATGCAGCCTATAGCTCGTCGTAATAACAAATAAAGCTGGTATCATAGCGCTACGAATCTTCGTACTAATGTTCCAGGGAATGCGCTTGGGCGCTCATAAATGTTTCGTTGAAATACAGGTGCGACCATGTACATCTCCACCGCGCCATTCGGTTTAAAAAAAAGCGCTTAGCTTATACTTCGAAACTCAGCACAGAGTCACAATGTGGAGACAGCAGGCCGGGTCCACCGGCTGGTGAAAATGATATGCTGGGAAACGCAAAAAGACTGAACAATATTACATTCCGGCCTGCATCGCAAGTTCTAACCGGCTCAGTTGAAATATAATGAAAAGAAATGGCCAAAGAGAGGGCAAAGGAGAATTCGATACAAACTCAAGTTAAAAATAAAGCGAAAGTGAGCTACAGCAAAGCACATGAAAATACCGGTCACAACTGCACGTCGTATGTAAGTTTCGTGAGAGGCCATGCGATCACAAACCATAAAACAATCACATCACACACACATGCACTATTCGAATCTGTGACATCCTGCAGGATTGTTCTGCGCAGTATGAAGTATGTTCATATTATGCAATCTGAATAGATTGAGACGGATTACTTAGAAATATATTAAGAACACATTAGATAAGAAATCAGTAACCTGAAATGGACTTGCACGTGGTGTACGCCTGGCACAGACATTGAAAATTCGCCGTAACAGCATTTAAATATCTGTTGGCTGGCTAAATATTGGCGTGTGGGCTTCAGCGGGAATTTGGAAACTAAAATACATGTGAACGAAACAAAATATTTGGTCTATTGAAGAAGCCTGCTGATTAGAACAGTTAGCAGAGATCAGGTGTTAGCACAGAACAATATCATAATCCACGGAGTGCCGACAACATGACGTATGCAAGTTTTGCGTAGGTTGTATTTTATACGGGGTCTCACCCTTAGAATATTTAAGCACGCAATGTAGTGCAGTGCCTGCGTTTTAAAATACTCTCTAAAGGGAGTTCAGCTGCACCTATGCGCCTAAATTTACTATTTGCATGCACTGTAAAACCACAACTGAAAATAAACTTAAATTCCCAAATCTAAACTATGCTCGGCACCCAAAATTTTGTTTAGCAGCTGCTGTGTAGACTGAACATATGGGGTTCATGTTGGTTTCCTTTTGATTCAACACGAACTCAACAAGGCGTCAACTGAGGCTTAAAAGTCATTTTAGCAACCTACTTCAAAAGGCGCACTTCGTTTGCTTTTACAGCATTTTATGAAAACATACGTTGCCAATGAAATTGAGTACCTCCTGCGCACAACACGCACACAAAAAAGTCTAATTTCGTTATCTCTTTCCTACTGTCGCTTTCTGTTTAAAGTAGTGTAAAAGTACTTAGTACACTGAACAAGCATAATATACATGCAGAGGTATGCTGTAGAACTTTAGCACTGCTGTAATATGCTACAGTGTATACGGAAAACTGACAGTCATTAAGGAGATGCTGAGTGAGGTCCCGGGGAAGGGTGCTCTCCTATAGGTGCAGGTAAAATAGGGCTAAAGGTGGTGCAGGGCGGTTCTTCTTTGAAGTGGACGCGACCCTAGAAGTGAACCGAAAACTGCACTGTTGCTCGACTGAAGAACAATAAAAAAACGCAATGAAGACCCTGGCGTTTAGAACTGCAACACACTATATACAGGAAAAAAAAGCTGTAACATAAAAGTTGAATGCCAAGCCAAACTTGCGGTAAGACGTAAGAAAGACGACCAGAAGCCGCAGGCACTAAAAGAAAGATGAAAGGTAGAAAAAAGAACGAGAAAAATAAAAAAATAAAAAAGGGAGCAGCGGGAGCGGCGAGGAAATAATTAGGTTTTTACGCGTCTTCCGCAATTACTCACGCCTCGCGAAGCCCTCGTCCGAGCGGTAATTAATTTAGGATGAGTTAATCCCGCGTGCCGAGGAGATGTATATGCCCGGCACGGACGCGCTCACGCGACGTGGACTCAGGTGCCGCTGCCTCAGGTGCCGCGTTGCCCGAGGCGCCGTGGCTGCTTTAAAGGACGCTGTTTCAGTGGCGGGCCGGCTTTTCACGTGGCGCGGTGGTCGGGCAAGGTTCTTAGTATTTATTCTTTCTTCTATCCTTCTATCCGGCAGAACTGCTTAGACATGGCATGGACGGAAAGTGGCGGGTGGTTACGAAGCGATTGCGGCCTGGTGCGCTGCGTTCGTTATACTTGCCGTCATTTCTATCAGGTTTAACAACGTCCAGAAGGGCCTGTTCCTGTACGCCAATTTAATGACTCCAGGAGGGACTAATTAGTTTCGCTTCCTGGTTTGTGTGGGAACTAAAAAGTGTTACATTTACATGAAACTCGTTGGATAGGTAAAGCGAGCTAGACGGACGTAGCTTAAGACAACGCAGTGCACATGTCTATTCCTGGGTTAACGATTAGTCGGCCGTTAGTCCCGCTTTCTAGTAGGTTTGTAGACGCCATATTCTCTGGTGGAACTGAAAGGTGTTAAATTCAGATGAAAAACGTGCGATAGGTAAAGCGAGTTAAACCGACACAACGTAAGACAACGCAGTGCACACGTCTATTCCTGGGTTAACGATCAGTCGGCCGTTAGTCCCGCTTTCAGTAAGTGTATAGATTCCATATGCAACAATCTCGAGGAAAGCATTTCTGAACGGCAGAGAGTTCTTGAACGCAGTTTTTTCATATATTGTAAGATTTCACAATAATTATCAACATATCAGCAGAACTACTATCGGCAGGCTTGCCTCTTTTTTGCTATTAACGTTCTTGCATTGGTTTTCTACGGCAGTGGTTTTCTATGGCAGCGATGGAAAAACTTCAAGAGAAAGATCTTGCTACACATCGAAAGAATGGACTATTACCTTCAATATTTCTGTAACAGTACCTTACTATTCTCCAATATGCAAATTTTTGTCCAAGAATGCTGGGCATGGTCTCTCATTAGAATGTGATAGCTTTCGATTTGATGCCTTAATATAAAAGATAAAGTCTAGGAGCCTGAACTTATTGCATGCACAGTGCTACACAGGGAATGGTTGTGACACTTCGCCGATCTGCTCTATTTCTCCAAGGCAGCCGCCAATGTCTTTATCTAAACCTTACGCACCCCTGCAGGATGTGGTCACTGTGACTTGTTTCCTGCCAAGAGCGAGCCGTGACTCCTTTAAAGGATGTGCTATGCCTGTACTTTAGAGAAGCATACTAATTGTTGGCATCATCAGAAGCGATAGATCCGGACGACTTTTGAACTATTTTTCACCATATTTCTTGCAAGTGTCTGCAAAACCAGCGGATGATACTGAAAAAAGTTGTAGGCTGTAATAACCTCATAGAGATGTCATAAAATGTTATACAATTATCATACAGACATCATACATATGACATTAATTTCTGCAAAACCATAATAGTTGTCCTAAAGATGTCATACATTGTCATACAAATTGTATGACACTTGTATGACGAAGCCTGTATGAGGTTGAGACGACATTGTCTGCGGACTTAATGGCTTAAACACTGAGAAAAGTATAAGGGATTTCAGAGCACCAAAGAACCCATCTCTGTTGCCTCCCAAGTCCTGAGGCCCGGAAATAAAACGCTTTTTATATATTGGCCAGCGGAGTGGCAGGCACAACAGCCATGGTCAAGAAGGCTCATTTTCATAGGAAGCTGATTCTCTGCTGGTTGTAATTGAATCAGCGTTGCAATTAAACTAGTTTGGTTACAAGTGCTTCATTTCCCTGCTCTTGACAGTCAGCGAAAGCACGCTGGAAAATCATAAACGAATTCAAGTGCGATTTGCCATGCCGTAAAACACTTTTCGGCACCTCTTAATTAGCAGTCGTGCCAGTGGAATCAGCCCTTATAAGCACAGATCTTATCAGCGAAGAGAGCTGTAATTTTTCAGTGCCTCTCGAGAATTTCAGCATTTCCTTTTATTTGGGCATTGCTTGTCGCGCAGCCGAAAGTTTCCAACACACAAACACGGATATATTTCAGCCATATTTCTGCGCCCATTTCTCAAATCGCATATGTTGGAAAAAAAGATACTGGCGCCCATTTAATACTGCAGCCCTGAGAAGGATTGATAAAGAGCCCTGAGTGTGACAAAATCCATCATAAAGACACGTATAAAGCGTTACATCTGCTGTGGGAGATCGACGCATCATTGCTGATTGTTTCATCAGTTTATCCACATCTCAGAACGAATAGAAAACTGCGTGCGAGCGTCTAGGTTCTAATTTTCCGAGTGCACTCGAGCACAGCTAAGTGCGTGATATAACTGAACTCACCGAAGTTCGCACTCGGGTCGCAGTGCATTCAAAGAACACACTTTGAGTGCCGTGTAGGTAGCCTCGACGAGAGCGATTTTTGGGCATGAAATGTAATATATAACGAATTACGCATTCAAGTTTATTTTACCGGTTACATATATTCTTTGTGCAGTGGTTTTATGACAGCGACTAGCTAGCAAAATAGCACATTGCTAAAACCCGCTGTAATCCACCCTTTTGTTTGTCGTCCGGATTCTGGATGTGCTAAGAACTTGTCTTATACTATTACCATAAAACATTTAATGCAGTCATGATACAAAATGAAGTGGTGTTTATTTTTACGTGCTGTACTGCCCTAAACGAGCATAATTCTGAAGCTTGCGCTTACAAATCGCCCTTTCGAAAAAGTTTGTTTTTAGCCACCCGTCATGTTCGTATCGACGAGAGCACCCTGCTTCCCCGGTTAGCTCCGCATGGCGCAAAGTGCACAGCAAGGGTTGCAGTGGACTCTTCGTAAGTGCACGTCATTTGGCGCGCTTGACAGGGGTATAAGTCTGCGGGTTCGTGACTGACCGTATCTCAATGAAAGCGAAGTGAGAAATCGTCTGTGTATTCGTATGTCGCTGCAGGATAATGACGCTGCCCGGGTTAAATGAACCCGGAGCCGAAGTCAAAGCAGTGTTGGACAGCTTCGCCGTATAGGTGCGACTCTACGCATATCAGTGCATAATGTATTAACCCGACAGCCTAAATCGGTTCTCGACGGTCAGTTTGGAGTGAACTTCAAAAATATATTCAAATCCGAGTGAAAAATTGATCGCCTGTGTTAAACTGTGGTACAACCGCAGTTGTGCCCCTTTATGAATGCTCGGATGCCGCTTAAGGAACTTGTTTTAGTCGCTTACCGCATAATGCCTCATTTTTCAGATGGCGTTTTCTGTGTGAAAGGGTGATTAGCATATCCTCATTCTGTCAAAATCAGTGATCGGATGATCAGGCAAGGCACAGAGGCATCTTGTGGTCGGGGACGGTGTGTACAAACAATTACTACTCAGATTACCACTAGGTGATCACAAAACCACAAACGCTAATGCTGTGCACCAGGACGCTATTAAAATGTGGAAACTGCCCTCTCTACAATTCACGTTGCTTATGCATAGCCACGGCATGTCTGGAATAGAGCTGTCCGCCGAAACTTGTGTTGCCTGCCTTCCTGCCTGGCTGCGTTTCGATGGAAGACCAACCCCTTGACCCACACCGGTCCTCCAAACGCACCGTGTCGCTGCCAGGAAATGCAGGCGAGAATGCATCCCCAAAGAGAACCCCGACGGTTTCGCCAACAGCCTCTGGAGGGCGACGCGCGCGAGCACCCGGCCTGCGTACGCCTGCGGAGGCGATTAATTGCCTCGGCGGCCCAAGACCGGGCGCTAATGAAGTGCCAGTTTTTAATGGGCCGGAGGAGATCTCCGCGGGGCCCTTCTCCCGTCTTCTGCACCGTCTCTGCCGCTGTGCCACCGGTGTATGCGCGAGCCTCTTGCGCCTCTGCTAGGCCTAACCTTGAGCGTCCCCGGTCTTTTGCCGTGGGCGCTCCCCCCCCCCCCCCCCCTGCCTCCTGTCGTGTCGCGCCTCAATTAATCGTCGCCGCCTAATCGAGACGGTCTCCGGCGAGAACTCCTTCGTTGCTGCTGAAGACTCCGGTCTTTGCACATGCATTGTGTTGGTGTGTTTCTGCGAGTGTACCTCTATCGGAGACGGCGATGAATGGTGAGGATTCGTGGTTGCGTTGAGACCGGGGAACTAGTCGGAAGGCAGCCGTAGGAACTGAGAATGCACAGATTTATTTGTACGTGTGGCGCCATCTATTAGCAAGCATTATGAACAAGAGGGAATACTGCCGATCTGTCTCGGTCGTGGTTCAGACGAACGGTGAAGAAGGTGTGATGTGAGAATTGCGAAATTCTCCTTTTCGAGCAAGCATTATAACATATGGTAGACGAAATTCCCGGCTCTGCATTTACCAAATGATCAAGTACTCTAGCGTCACCTTGAAACTTCTCCGCACGGAATGGAGGCTTGTTGGCTAATCCGTACTACGCCTATATTAACCGAGTTCCAGCGGTGCATCTGTTTTTAAAGGCGTAACGTCTGGCTGCCCTTCCGTAAAGGCCGATTCACACGACGGACCGTTCGCCCGTGGCCCGCGCACTACGTGTGCATACGTCAGCACTTTCAGGGGCGCGCTGTCGGCCGCCATCCATCCATGCATCCAGCGCGCCTCTCAAAGTGCTGACGTATGCACACGTAGTGCGCGGGCCGCGGGCGAACGGTCCGTCGTGTGAATCGGCCTTAAGGGGCGTTCACATACGGGCCCACGTACAGCCGGCGGCAAAATAAGTCGGCGCACGCGACAGGCCGTGAAAATCAAGTGGATGGATGGATGGATAGATGGATGGATAGGAGCGTCCCCTTTGAAACGGGGTGGTGGCAACTGCCACCATACTCAGCTTTTCTTTCATTATTTTTGTTCAACTGTGTTGTTAATTTTCATTAAGATTCGCCTTCTTCTTTCACTACGGTTTCCTACACTTCTAACCTTATGTCATATCTCTGCTTTTCAGCCACCAATCCTCCAATCGCTTTTTGCTAACTTCCAGTGCAGATTTATTTACATGACCATTGTTACCTTTAAACCCTAGGGCCTCAGGAAGAGTGACTGCGCCTGCATCGACATCCGGATGGATACCATCCCATTTGAGTATGAGGTGTTCAATTGTTTCCACAGAACTACCACACACTGCACATGTGTCATCTTAACAAGTACAACTGCATCACCGCGCCATCTGGTGCCGAGATATCGCACTACGCGTCCGCGTCCTTTAATATTCGCAGCCGTGTCTTATTTTTCTCGCCTGCAGCGGACTATCTGATTGCATCTACCTTTTGGTGCCCGCCGAAGTGCGAGCGTGACGTAGTGAATAAAGAAAGCGACCCCTACCGCCCCACGCTGCAGATTCAAGCGCGTCCTTTCTCTCTTCTGCTAAATGTAACCCTTTCTTTTGTTCATATTCCTTTTTCTTCGCGTCGGCATCCGTTCAGGTGCCGGGCAGGCATGCATGCGCCAATTTTGGTTAGCAGCACCTTAATTTTCTTTTTTGTTGCTGTAAAATAATGTGCAAGCTAATCCATGTTGCGCCTTTATTCATGCCTACTTCATGAAAAGCATCAAAGTATCCATTCGTGCAGTCAGTGCCTTTTCGTCTCGCTTCTTTCTTCGGAGATCACATACGGGCCCATGTACTCTCGAAGGGTTTTACAACCGGCGGCAAAATAAGCCGAGGCACGCGACAGGCCGCCAGAATCAGACGAAACTGCATCGCCGCGCCATCTGACGCTGCACCTCTGGTGTCGAGACATCGCAGGGCGCCTGCGCGTCCTTTCACGAGAGTTGATAGCGTGAAAGGACGCGCAGGCGCCCTGCGATGTCTCGACACCAGAGGTGCAGCGGCAGATTGCGCGGCGATGCAGTTAATCGTTAATGGCGTAATGCCCATATCGTTAATTGCTTAATGCCCATATGTGCGGAACCGATCATTATCTTCTCTACATTCATAGATAACGAAAGAAGCCAACAGCCACAAAAACCAAGGGGTTTCTGTGGCTGTTGGCTTGTTTCATATTTATAACGAGCCCCTCATTCCCCTTTTCCTTGTCTTCATAGATAACGGAGAGTTCTGGCGCAGTGGTTATGAATACGCCCTGCCCTGCGATGACAGGCCCTATCACCGGTTAGGCTTATAAGACCCAGGTTGCTTATAAGGCAGGTTGTGATGACGTCACTAAGTCACTTACGTAGGTGGCAAAAAGTCCATCTGCTTTTTCTCGCACAACGCCGCCGCCACCAACGACGACGACACCGCAAGCAACGCCGTACTTACTGCAGAATGGGAGCCATAAGGCCTGTTTCAGATAAAAGTACGGAGTACAGTAAAGGCGCCAAAAACCACACACACACACAAGACAAGAGAACTGGACACAGCGCCACTCACAACTGTGGTACTAAGCATGGTGGACCTTTCATGAGATGTGCCGAAGGGGTTGTTTCTGAAATTCCCCTCTCGTGCGGTCGTTCTTATATAGGACAAACAGGGCGCTGCGTTAATGAGCGAATCAGGGAACATGAACGAAACGTAGAACAAAATAACGAGGGCCCTAATTTGCCGAAACATATCAGATCATGCCCTTCACGCTCTTGTGAGCCATGCTTCTCATACGTGCGGATCCTAGCCAGAAGCAGCAATATCAAAACCAGAGAACCACTGGAAGCGTTCTATATCAGTAAGAAAGGCAGTTGGTATGTCAGCGAAACATCTGTATCTCTGTGTCAGGCGGGAAAAAAAGTTTTTTGAGCGTTCGTTATCACATTGATGCGTAATTTTGTTCCTTGCGCAGGCGGTGGCTAAGCGTAAATGTGTATCTGGGTTCTGCAAAATAAACTAGTTATGAGTGGCGCTCTGTCCCGTTCTCTTGCCTTGTGTGTGAGTGGTTTTTGGCGCCTTTCCTTTACAATGAATTACCAACTAGCCCAGCAATAAGTTCTCTTAAAAGTACGGAGAGTTGAGCTAGTTGGTGCATGGTAGGATTGAACAGCGCACACAGGACGAGGACACAAGAAAGAAGCGACAAGACACGAGCGCTGACTATCAACTGAATGGTTTATAAGAGCAACATGCATATGTACAAAATAACAATCTGACAACCAAGTGCGCATGTTCGCGGATAAAATTACAGACATCAGGCAGCTTTGTCCAGTTATGCGATTTCGCGGGGATGGATGATGACCGAAGGGGTGCTTACGCACGTATCAGAATTCTTGTGAATGAGGCAGGCTTCTTTTAAATCTCTAGTTAATTTTTCTCTCTGCTTGTACAAAGTTCATATATGAATAGGTTTCAGGCGCAAAAAACAGACAAGACACATAGGAAGGTAACAGGACGTGGCGCTTCGTCCTGTTACCTTCCTATGTGTCTTGTCTGTTTTCTTGCGCCTGAAACCTATTCAAATATGAACAAAAACCAACTAGCACAGCAGCAAGTGCTCTTAGACTTTGTACAAAGTTGAAGCATCATTGAACAAAGGCATGCAAGGAGAGTGTAAAGTGGGCTTGTGGCTGCATTCCTTATGGTGTAGTGCTAGGTTCGAGGAGGGTGCTTTTCCTAAGGAGTTTTCATGTTCACGTAGCCTAATGTTGACACACCTTCCTGTTTGACCGATATAATTCTTGCCTCATGGGAATGGAACTGTGTACACAACCCCTTTTGCGCACCTGGGATTTTCCACTGTCTGCACGGCTTTTCTTTTCATCTATTTTTCTGTTTACTTTAGCACAAATGCTGCGTTGCTTAACGGGCGCAGGAAACATAACTTTTACTCCATACTTATGTCCAACTTGTCGTAGACGATGCGACATAGCATGGACATTCGTTATGACCGCGATATTTTTCTTTTCCTTTTGACGGTTTGTTTCAGATGCCTGTCGTTTGGTAGAAGCCTTAACTTTTTTCAGGACCTTACTGCACGCGAGCAAGATCGCATCGTCAGGGAAGCCTGCTGACCTCAATTTGTGCACCTGCTCATTAAAGCTACACTTAATGGCATGCTCGCAGGATTTGAAGATTGCCGAACCTATGCATGAAATGGCTATGCCACACTTAGCTAACTTGGAATGGCCGGATTTGAAACAGGGCAAAGGCTTCTTCGATTTTGGTGCACGCATCCAACAAACATGGCCTTGCCCCAAGTTCAAGCTTAAATGAAGAAACGGTAGCAAACCCCCGACGGGGTTTCAAAAGCGAAGTTTAAGCCCTTTCCACGTTCGCGAAATATCTCCAGAATGACCTCGACGCATTTCGAGAGGTCAGGCGTCCTTACAAAAAGAAGGTAATCGTCGACGTATCTGAATAGCTCTTTTTACAACGGCGGGTATGTTGCTATTGATGGCTTTGTCAACATAACTCAGATAAATTTCACTCAAAACTGGTGCCACACTTGGCCCAATGCACACGGCAGTTTTCTTAAATGTAATTTTCCTTCAAACTGAAAAAAATGTGGATTGCAAGTATATGGACAATAGTTCCAGAAAAGATTCCACAGATATGCGAACAATGCGGATGAAGTTTTTGTCATAGTTGGATTCCCTCTCTTGATCTCGTAGAGGGAAATTTAGTTAATGATGATGATTGAAGGATTCTTGACGTCTTGAAGATTCGTTTTTGCTCAATCACATTGCAAGAGGACACTTTAGGAGAGGTTAACTTTTATAACAATTAAAAGCACAACGGAGGATACAAGCAAGGAGAAAACATATTTACAATTGACTGGCTCGCAGTTCTAGGTGACGAAACCAGCCCTCGGTTCTGCCGAAGCAGCTGGTTTTAAAACCAATGTCCCCGCCCTCGGTGGGAGAATAACCAATCAAGTACTATACAAACATCCACCCAATAACTTATTGGGGAAAGGAAAATACCACAAATCAGCAGTTGGGGAAAGAACAACACAACCAATGAATGAATGGGGAAAGGAGGTAACTCATCGCGACACTGTACACATATGCACACTTTCCACCATCACGATTTCGGATAATTATGCTTTCCCGCTGCGAGCTTCGCGAACACTCGCTTTCCCAACGTCCGGTTGCCGCCAAGTTCGAGGAACGCCATTTCAACTCATCTGTTTCTCGTCGGCGCTCCTCATGCCTGCAGCTAGCGTGACAATATGTCAAAGCATGCCGCTGCAGACATGGTACAAAGAGCCACGCACTGTGACGCGGGTCAGCCTCGCCGTACACACGTGCACACAGGATGCCGCCTAACGACTGAGTCCATGAGGGGATGTTTGACGTCTCCTGTAATCCCCCGCCATTCGGCGCCCCCTCTTCTCCCGCCGGGTTGACTGACCCCTTCCTGTGTGGTTGTGCGGAGGGCCCAAGAAAAAGGGACTTAATGGGCATTCCCATAAAGCGACCGGATGCAGCAAACAACATACGGCACCGCGAGCTTCACTCCTCCCAACCAAGAATGTCACACAGACACTTGTTGTCAGTGGGACATTAAAGTTCAGCCACGGTGTCCAACAACAAAAGTACATACACACGCACACATGCGCCGGCTGTCCGGTCAGTACACCAGCACGCACACATGCGCGCACACAGCGGATATTTCAACCCGCACACACAAGGCTGGAGACCAATCTGCACATTCCAGAATTCACCATGTCAGATCGGTGCCCCAAACTGGCAGAAATAAATTCTAGCCACCTACATCTCGAAACAACACTTGTTTCTTTTGAGCCTTGTCCAGAAGTTTGGACAAAAATTCTGAATTATCCGGCACAGCGCCGGTTCTAAAGGCTGCCGCCGCCGTCGGATCAATAGAGCTCACCTGCTCCCCGCGGGCTACGAAGATTGCTGCTGCCCTCGCGTGTGCATTCTCCCCTTCTTTGAGTTTCACAGTACGCTCAGGACTCTCATCGGCTACTTCACGTGCAGTTTTGCATTGAGATTCATGCAGCGCTAGCTCTTCGTACAGCTGCCCACCGACGTTCCCTTCAAAGAAAATCGTGCTGTCACGCCTTCTTTTCTGACAACTAACTTCACCAGCTTGCTTCCGCACTTCTGGTAATGATGTATGTTGCGCCATATTGAAGCCTACAGGAATGGGCGCATTACCCAAGTCCTCAAGTTCCCTACCTGCTTCGAACAGCGTTACAGCGATCAAATGCGCATTTCTCTCATCCTCGGCATCAAATGCAGGCTCATCTTTCTTGGTTAGCCTATGATCTGCTGCAAAAACTTTTGCAGCTACCGAATTGGCCTCAAGCTCTACCGGCGTCTCAGATTTGTCTCGAATTTTGAAATGCTCTTCCAAATCAGCTCTCTCATTTTCTTGATGTAGCCGCTCTCTTTCTATCTGGTCTAACAGCGAGTGCGTCTCAGGTGTCACCAACTTCGCTACACCATCATCTACATCTGCTGCCACTGCGCAGAGTGTGAGAACCGGCTGGCTGACCACCTCATCTTTGAGAGCTAGTTTAGCGTCGCCTGCAACGAGAGTTCCCGCTATTGGCGCCTGCTCCACCTCTTCGTTGAGCGTTACTGCGTCCTCGGAGTTAGCGCCAACCTGCTCTGGCAGAATGCTTAACTCTTGTTCACGACACTCATGCGCCTCTTGCGTCTCCTCTATCTCAGCTTGCTCTGACAAGCAGCGCTTCAAAGGCGTGACTAACGCCCCTATGCCCTCGGCCATCTCTCCTGGCACGGCACACACGGTTGGGCCCTGCTGCCTAAACGCTGCAGCTTTCACACCTATAGCCATTGGCCCACAGGTCACTCTCAATACGAGAACATGCTGTTCTCGCTTCGATTTCGGACAGTCAATCATTAGATGCCCAAATTCCATGCAGTCAAAACATTGAACTGCTGCCAATAACATCCCTCTATCAGATTTCGTTCCCTGGTTGAATTTAGATTGCATCTGTGCAAG
Organism: Amblyomma mixtum; assembly: GCF_055824585.1. NCBI lineage: Eukaryota > Metazoa > Arthropoda > Arachnida > Ixodida > Ixodidae > Amblyomma > Amblyomma mixtum. Next base: position 79,207,718 of record NC_143015.1, on the reverse strand, counting down.
TTTTATCTTTTCTCGTTCAATTTCGAGTTTCAACTTGCCAATTTCAAGCAGCTGTTCTGCCTTCTGCTCAGTCTCCAAACATCGCATCATGCCCTCCCGATCGTACCGCACGGCAGCCATCTCCCTTTTCCGTGCTATAATCTATAGCACGAAAACACTACACCGACATGGTGAATTCGGAGGAAGCAGAAAGGTCTCCTACCTCGCAGGTTGCTTTCCTCTGCCACGGTAGTCACGTCGCCCTGAGTGACGACAGCGGGCTCCTTGATGCGGATGAGTTGAGTTGAGCCCCGGCTCTCACAGCAGCTCGCTGACTTGTCCTGCCTCGTTTGACTTGCTGGTCTCCTGGTTCTTCTCTGGAACCTCAACGGGGACGCCTGGTTCCTTCCGCAGCTCACGGACTAGGCACCTCCACGACACGTCGGTCGCCTGGCTCCTTCAGCTCCTCGCCGACTTGAGCCTCCTACGTCCCGTTGACAATGACCAGCAGTCTCATGAAGCTTTCAACGTCGCTCTATGACGCTGACGTTCCTCCTTTAGGACGTACCGCTCTGCAGCTTGTCCACCGACTTGATCCTCCGCCCCTCCGTCAGATACCTCGAGCAGGAAGACGTAGCAAATCCTGTCGCGACTGCGCCAGTTGGATTCCCTCTCTTGATCTCGTAGAGGGAAATTTAGTTAATGATGATGATTGAAGGATTCTTGACGTCTTGAAGATTCGTTTTTGCTCAATCACATTGCAAGAGGACACTTTAGGAGAGGTTAACTTTTATAACAATTAAAAGCACAACGGAGGATACAAGCAAGGAGAAAACATATTTACAATTGACTGGCTCGCAGTTCTAGGTGACGAAACCAGCCCTCGGTTCTGCCGAAGCAGCTGGTTTTAAAACCAATGTCCCCGCCCTCGGTGGGAGAATAACCAATCAAGTACTATACAAACATCCACCCAATAACTTATTGGGGAAAGGAAAATACCACAAATCAGCAGTTGGGGAAAGAACAACACAACCAATGAATGAATGGGGAAAGGAGGTAACTCATCGCGACACTGTACACATATGCACACTTTCCACCATCACGATTTCGGATAATTATGCTTTCCCGCTGCGAGCTTCGCGAACACTCGCTTTCCCAACGTCCGGTTGCCGCCAAGTTCGAGGAACGCCATTTCAACTCATCTGTTTCTCGTCGGCGCTCCTCATGCCTGCAGCTAGCGTGACAATATGTCAAAGCATGCCGCTGCAGACATGGTACAAAGAGCCACGCACTGTGACGCGGGTCAGCCTCGCCGTACACACGTGCACACAGGATGCCGCCTAACGACTGAGTCCATGAGGGGATGTTTGACGTCTCCTGTAATCCCCCGCCATTCGGCGCCCCCTCTTCTCCCGCCGGGTTGACTGACCCCTTCCTGTGTGGTTGTGCGGAGGGCCCAAGAAAAAGGGACTTAATGGGCATTCCCATAAAGCGACCGGATGCAGCAAACAACATACGGCACCGCGAGCTTCACTGTCATCATTGTCATCTGTTATACATTTGCGAACACATGCCAAGAGATGATCATGCGGAGGCGAATAGGACAGGACCTGAACGTCTATACTGAAGACAGGCACCTGGGTTGTGGCATGCCAATTATTCCACAAGAGCAGACAAATGTGACACATGGAAAGGGTCATCGATTGCCAATGCCCCAAGGCCCTTCTGCAAAAGTTTTGACACGGCATGCGGCCACATGTTTCGTCCAGTGACGCATAAACCGGGGATTCCATTTCGATGCATTATCAATGAAAGAAAAACGTGGCCGCATGCCGACCAAAGTTTTTGCAGAAACTTTCTTGGTGGCTGCTTGACCGGAAGTGTAAGACGGAAATCAAACCAGCAGCTCGTACGCGGTGGGTGAAAGTAAGGGAGCACAGGGAAGGATCCCCTTATAAAAATTTTCTATAGACTGTCTGTAGAGATCTTGTAGACTATATTGCCTTCATCACAGGGCAGGAACCTTATAAAATTTTCTATAGACTCTCTATAGAGATTTTGTAGAATATATTGCCTTCATCCCAGGGCAGGAACCTTATAAAAATTTTCTATAGACTGTCTGTAGAGATCTTGTAGACTATATTGCCTTCATCACAGGGCAGGAACCTTATAAAAATTTTCTATAGACTGTCTGTAGAGGTCTTGTAGACTACATTGCCTTCCTATAGATATTTCTTTTCATCTATTCATAGTCTATAAACTGTCTATAGACAAAAGTCTACTAAAAGTGTGTGGTCATAAATCTATAGGTTGTTGATAGATTGTCATAGCTTTTGTATTACCTACGGACTGTTCTCTAGGATTTATCTATAGATTGTCATTAGACTTTATAGACAAGAGTTTATAGACAGTCTATAGACTGTCTAATACAAGAAGGAAAAGGTTCAGGTAGATGCCCAGAAAAAAGAACATAAAAATACAGCAAGAGATAACAATAGACAAGTGGCAGGGAGCAGAGATAGGACGGTCGTCCATTAGGGTCCCTTATCGGAGTGAGCATCTCCACTGAAAAGGCGAGGTGATCCCCGCTTTTGTTGTCGTCGACGCCCGGGCGCGGGATATGTGGGGACGGTGGGGAGGGGAGGTGGGGGGGGGTGGAAGAGGACCCCGGCTCGACTTGGCGCCTATTCGTCGCTCCCTATTTGTGAAGGGGCTGCACAGCCTACAACCCGTATCTTCTGGCTCAGAGGCACCGGGATTCACATCGGGAAACAGCCGCGCTCTCGGTTGGGCGAAATTGAATAAAGAGATCCTGAAGGTTTCTTAGGCCCTGGCCTGGATGGTTTGTTAGATCTTTAAAATCTACTTTCAGTGACCGCTGCTGAATGACAGTTAAAACTAATAAAAGAAGCCAAACATTGGCAGGTGCTAATAAAGTGTGGAACTCGCGACAGACTCATGCAAACTAATTGCCTCTTGGGTCGACATTTGTGAACTATTAATTAACGATTATAAAATACGGTATACCCCGGCCCAGACAACCTTACGGGATCCCGAAGACTGCGACCGTATACGAAAAAAAAACGCGTTCGAATTATATTCCAACCATAGCCAATAAATTACTAGCTCCTTTATTGGAGGCGAACTCAAGACATGCGATTAAAAAACTACTCAGAGCTTTAATTTGCATAACATATTAAGTATAAATTTTAGTTCAACAATCCGGTAATAGTTTGGTGCATTTTTCTGCAACCTGACTGTCAGACAATGCCAACCAAGCCTCCTGAGGCTTTCACAGGCGTGCTATCTGTAGTTTGTTTTCCTTTATGCACAAGGGAGATTGTACTCTATTGTGCTGGATTGTATAATGCAACCACGACCATTGAATTTACTAATATAATTCCAGCCTCGTTGAATATAAACTGCAAAGTAGCCGCAACAAATGTAGTCCAGTTCTTTCGTGATATCAACGTGATTCTCACTCTGCCCTGTCGCTGCCACGCTGTATCGCTTGGCTATGTCCCACCAACAAGCCCAAAGTGCCACTCTAGCCAAACGCTGCACCAAGCCCGCCCTCTTGTTTTGCAGCTTGCTTATTAACTTTTCACCGCCCGAGAGCTCCTATTGTTTCGTGGAGCAAGCGACAAGGGTGTTTACTTACTTGCAACAAACACTTTTGTTGCAAGTAAGTTGTTGCTGAAGGCGACGGGTATTTATTTATTTATTTATTTATTTATTTATTTATTTATTTATTTATTTATTTATTTATTTATTTATTAACATACCCTAAAGGCCTACAGGCAAAATATATATTGACCATCTGTTCTTAGGCTATAGATGAACGACCAGAGCTCCTGTCCTCTCGTTATGTATGTGTTTCGGCGTCCCACATACTCAATATTGTACACCCGGCCAAATCTTTAACTGGCAAGAGGGTGGCATTGATAAATGCACCTTACGAAAGGTTATTTTTGGCTACAGCGCTGGCATATTCGTGCTGTAATTTGACGCTTGAGATGGCATTTCGTGGTTCCTTTTTGTTCATATAATGTTTGAGAGGAGTATTTGCGTGTTTAGATCAAAGTTGTTAGAAATATTCATCGCCTGCATCTACAAAGAGACTAAACAAGCGGCATACACAGCAATGGTTGTCGTCTATATGACCTCCTCCTCTGGGTAAACTACCACTCCTTTCATGGCGGACAAGACGTTTACCCAGAGTAAGCGCAAATGCGCCACCAGAACCACTGTTGGGTATTCCGCTTGTTTCGGCTCTTCGTAGTGGCAGACGATGAATATTTCTGATAACTTTGATCTAAACACGCAAGTACTCCACTCAAACATTATATAAACAATAAGTAACCACGAAATGCCATCTGACGCGTCTAATTACAACATGAATAAGCTAGCGGTGTAGCCAAAAAGAACCGTTTACAAGGTGCATTTAGCGATGCAACGCCTGAGCCAGTTAAAGATTTGGTCGGGTGTATATTTGCCCTTCGGTCCAAGACCCATTTTCCCTTCGCTCCAGGACTCGGGCAAACTTGTGTGCCCGTAGGAAAATCAAGAGGGCGCCACGTGGTAGTGGGGATCCAACCCCGCGCCTCCCGCATACGAGGCAGGTGCTCAAACCACTTTACCTCAGCTGAGGTTTGTTTGATTTTAGGCATGCCAGAAAACTGAAGCTTATTTATCTTCCTGTCGATTTCTTTAGGTTTTTAACTGTATCCAATTGCAACAGGTTTAAATGAATATCATGACATATTCATAAGCGCAAGGGGATCTTTGGCAAAAGCGCTATGAAGCCTGGTGTTTTTTGCCTACGCAAGGTTGGGCAAGAGAACAATTTTCTGAGAAATTTCTCGCGGGAAAAGAGACACCATGAAATAGGAATGCTTATACCCTTTGAAATTTGTGGGTACCCGATGGCACTGGGAATCGATTCTTACGCCTCCCACATACAAGGCGGATGTCCAGACCAGTACGCCATCACTTCGCTGCGACATGTTTTCATTCACACTGCTTGCAAACCGTTCCAACAAAAACGCTCTCAAAGGCGAATCAAGCAGATTTGCGCTTTCGAGCTACCTGTGGTGGTCCAAATGGATGCCTGCCTGACCATGCAACGGGAAGTGAGACCACCACTAATATCGTCCCAGCCAGACCTCCACATGCAGAGTGGAACGAGGAATCAGCCCAGCACCCCCTCTACCTCTCTTCCCCATTCTTACTAATATGCGTTGTATCTGCGAAACAAATGAGCTGCAGAGGAACTGAGCGACAGTTCACAAACGTAGCGGCCATTGATATCTTACAGGCCTGCTGCGGATATCAGAGATGCATCTGTTTTGCGGAAGTTCTTGAGGGCAGCTGCTGGAGGATACTGCTTGCACCACAAGAAACAAGTTCGGGCAAACGTGACTGTTCCACACTTGCGGGCATGGCTCATAAAGATTACGTGTGTGATCTCCAGCATGTGGCAATCTATGGCCCACTAAGCAGTCAGAATCGCGGTGCGAATTTAGGCCGCGACGCACACGCCCGAGGCAGAGTGCCCTAGTGGCAGGCGAAAAGTCAGCAATCTTTAAGAACAGTCACCGCCGGAGCTTAGCCCCTCTTGTTACACATTTTACTTTTAGAAACGACAGTCTTCTCTACGGGGAACGCATCCCGGTTATCGGTGTGTATTTGTGTCATTGTGCGTGTGTTCTCGAGAAGCGGCGCAAATTAGCCCGCGTATGGCGGTTTAAACTCTACCGGAAAATTCGCGAAGATTATCGATCACGTGCGGGCGACACTGCGCTCATCGTGATTTTATACACGATGCACTGCCGTCGGTAGAAGACGCAGTTCATTCGGATCCGGACGATGAGCATGTGCATCTCACTATCCCTACCGCTGAGCCCTGTGTTTTTGAAGGAAAGTTGGCCGTGACAACAACTGGTTTTTAAGTGCGCCTGCTGCCCTTCTTCCCTTGCTTGACTTGCGTAACCTCAACGCGACAACGAGAACTTCCAACGTGTCGCGCTGGTTAGGCTGTTGTGCCTAGAACTGACCGAGGTAATGGAGCGCCGCCTACTGCTATTTAATGTAACAGTTCATTGACAAAAGCCATAAAAAGAATGATTTTGAAGGCTAGAGCACTTCCAAAGACAGGATTTCAAAACGGACAGGATTGAACAGCGTACGCAGGACGAGGACACAGAAATGAAGCGACAAGACACCAGCGCTGGCTATCAACTTTTTCAATTCAAGTTTATTTGCATCGATACATGTACAGATGACGGGAGTACAGAGAAAAAGCCAAATGGATTAGGTGACGGGGTCAGTACCCAATACAGAAATGGCACTGTACACAATAAAGAGAACACAAAGATACAATAACTAATAAACGAAAAAAAAGGATTGATGAACATTATATATAAGAGAAATACATACAAGTAAAAAAAATTCAACGGTGGAATGCTGCAAGGAAGTAAATTACAGAAAGCGTATATCATAAAATGACACAAATAAAACAGTCTTGAAATTAAAGTATAAATAATAAGTTATTTACAAGCAAAGAAAATTGGTTAAGCATTTATAGCGTCCATGTATACTACAAAAAGGAAAAAAACAAAGGAATCCGCTGATAGTTGATCCAATGATAGCTGATAGTCAGCGCTCGTGTCTTGTCGCTTCTTCTCTGCGTCCTCGTCCTGTGTGCGCTGTTCAGTCCTGCCATGCACCAACTAGCTGAACTCTCCGTTCTTTTACAGTTCATTTCAAAGCGGACAGGGAACAATTAACCAGGAATGAGGCATCCCTCTTTGAAGTTCCGTTTTTGTCAAAAGTAACCAGGCTGCATGGTTTGCTTCTAGCTTGTACAGTGGAGCCCTTCTGTCTTCCGTAAAGATCGAAAGGGGTTGGAACCTAAGAATACCTCCACCTTACCATTAACGACCATATAAGCTTCAGGGAAGCTGTAAGGGCTCCACTGTACGAGCTAAAAGCAAACCATGCAGCCTGGTTACTTTTGACAAAGGCTGTACTTTAGACAACCTCCTTAGCGACCCTATAAACCTCCACTTCCAACCCCCTTTCCTGACGTACACACTCTACTTTTTTTCCTTTACACAAGTGAACTGCCCTTAGGTGGCGCTCTTGGCAGACGTCGGCGCAGGAGGTCGACAAGTGTCGTCCATTATGCTTTCCGGGGTGGCGTCCGTTCCTCCTCGGGATCCCCTTTGTGCGCGGCCGCCGGATGGCCCCTCTCTGCGGCGCAAGAGGGAAGAGCGGGAATAAAGGAAGCGAGGGATGCACCGACTGGGGCTGGAAAAAGGCGGGGGACTTGTAAAATAGGTGAGTGCGGCGGCGGCGGCATTGGCAGGCCACGTGCCCGAGGCGCCTGCCGGCTCTATGCGGGCGACCGACGCCCGAGGCATCGTTGTTATCCGGCCTTTCTTATCGGCCCACCCTGCTTCGCAAAATGGCCAGCCGACACGTGTTCCTTCCATTTCTGCCAGCGCGAACTCTTACACGTGTACACGTGTATGGGCGTGCTTGTGATTGATGTACAAACACGTACGTGGTACGTCCGTACGTAAATTGTGTGTACGTGGCTCTAGGCTGAAGAGTATGCGTTTGTGTGTGTGTGCCATAACTGTGTACGTAACTATGCGTGTATGTGGCTACGCTGTGAGTGCTTCCATATGCGTACCGCCCAAGGAAGCGTTAATAGACGAGGCCGATGACGGCTGCCTATTGTAGAAGAGCCTTTTGGGTGAGGGGCTCTTTCAGAGTGCGCGGCTGGAATGTCCCTGCTAATGGCCCTACTCTTCAGTGGCCGTGGATGTGCATGGACCAGTATTCTCCTGAACACTCTCAACAGGGCTCTGTGTCTGTGCCGATGGGAGAGGTTCCCGGGTCCAAACTCCCATTCGCTACCCTCGGTATCTTTAGCGTCTTATCTTGAGAATCCCATCACCCCCACCGAGTGATATCCTGCGTCAGAGACGATGTGACCCACCGCGTTTGCTGTTCGAATCCACTGTTATCAAGAATCATCTTCGCTGCTCTTCCTATAGAGCGCCGATGAGGATGGCCGGGTTCCCGCTTCGTAGGAGAAAAGTCGTTCGCTCTGAAAGTCGACAATGCGCGTGTCATGGGATAGATAGGATTACATTTGTCCGGGCCGGAGGCTCCTGTCGGATTATGCGTGCTTCTCCTTTTCCATCTAGGTGACATCAGCATTGTTCAAATTGATGGATGCGCAGGCAGCCTATCTTGCATCTAAGTGAGCTGTGTCCTTTCGGAAGTAATCCGGGGTAATGCCATAAACGCATCAGTTAATTCAGTGAGCGGGGCTGTTTTTAGCACTACGAAGGCACAGAGAGTGCTCATAAGCCCTCACACCACTTTTAGGTATCTTTTCTGCCAATCTAGCTGGGCTGTACGTCCACTATATACTCCTGGTTATATGCGTCAGCATCACTGTGTGTTCTCCTTATCAACATCCGATGCCTCAAAGGTAGGCTCTTCGCACGACACCCAGTACACCTCATTATCATTTAAGAGACAGAGATAATCGGTAGAAATCATAAAGGATGCCATAAAACAGTGTGATATGAGCAAAGTAAATGCGTGCTCAATTACACCATTCTGCAACATACATCGACGCAAAATCTTCGAAGACCACGAAGACAGTGTCCCTGAAACGAGTTCGTAACCCCCATATGGTGAAAAAACACTGTTTTTTTTTTTTTTTGCCATAACGCATGAAAACGAATGGCATTGAGAAATGGACAACCTGCCTGCAATTACAGCCAGAAAAGTTTGCAGGGCTGTGGCGGCAGAAAAACGTCGCAATTCCTAACGTGAACCATTCGAGCTGGATCCCGGCGTTGCCTTACGAGTCCTTCTCGTGCAGTTGGTCTTTAGGCTTGCATCTCCGGCTCATCTTATCAGGCGGTTAGAATGCGAACAGAGTACCGCAGCTGTTCATAGTCTACTTTGGTAAACCTCTACATAAAGCTTTGACAAAGAGTTTCGACGAATCACTGCGATCTAGCAGGACGTCGAAGGTATAGTGTACGTGTTTAACCTCCTCGGGCTCGTACCAAGCCGAGCAGTCACTTTCAACAGCTTTGGTTTTCGGAGCCCACATTCAATGCACCCTTCATCCCAACTACTTAGTAAGTGATCATTGTTCAATATTTTTACACTGTACCTTAAAAGGTTTGTCGCCGAAGAGTAGTGCAACCCCGTTTCGGGCCCTCTCCAGACCTCGTATGTAAAGTGTTGTGTCCCCTTGTTGCTTTTGTGTGTGCGCCCCCGCGTCCTCCTCCTAACGACCACTCAATCCTCCTCCTAACGACCACTCAATCCTCCTCCTAACGACACTCGCCCCTCGTCGCACGCTGTCACCAGATGCCCCCCCACGGTGCGCCCCCGCACCCTCCTCCTGTTCTGGGAAGCCACTCCCTCCCGTGGACGCTTCTCAGCTCCCCCCTTTCTTCGGGCGGCCAGTTCGGCTCCTGCCTCGGTCGACGCTGGTCGCACCCTCATCAGCTTTAAATAAACGAAGTCTTAAAGTACCGTGTGCGTCTTTCGCTGCATTCAACACAGCGACCGGACACGACAGTGGCGACGAGAAAGTGGATTCGACCCGCGCTACGCAACGCTATTGACAAGCCATGGCTACGCGAGGGTTTCCCAATCAGATACCAGAATTCAACGGCTCATCGTGGTCATCGTGGGTTGGACGCCTTCAGTTCTACTTTGAAGCTAACAACATCACAGACCCAGCCTTGAAGAGGGCCAACCTGCTGACGCTGTGCGGGGAGCAGACCTACGATACTGTCTGCGCCCTTATTCAGCCAAGCACACCAGCGGCAGTGTCTTACGACGACATCGTAAAAGCGCTGCAAAAGCACTACGACCCAAGGCCATCCGAGGTCTACAGCCGGGCTCGCTTCCAACGACGAGATCAACTGGGAGGAGAAACTGTGAGCGCCTACGTAGCCGCGCTCAAGAAGCTCGCTGCCGACTGCAATTTTGGAACGCTGTCGACAACAGCTACCGGGCAGGAGGGAGACGCAGCTTCTTCTGCTAACACCACCATGCTTCCCTTGGACGTGATGTTACGCGACAGATTTGTGTGCGGACTGAGTGACGAGTCACTGCAGCAGCGCCTGTTCGCTGAGAAGGACCTCACATTCAGCAAAGCTTACGACATCGCCGTTCGAGCGGAGAGCGCCGGTCACCAGCAGAGAGGGATTCGCCGGAACACCGAGCCGGTACACCAGACAAGCAACCAGGTGCGCAAGCCTTCTGTTGTTGTAAAATCGGTCAAAAAGGCACAACGCTGCTGGCGGTGTGACGACCAACACAACCCCCAGGGATGTCGATTCCAGTCAGCCACGTGTAATTTTTGCCACAAGCGAGGGCGTATCGAAAGAGCATGCATTACGAAACGGAGACTTGCCAAGATAAAGTCACCTTCCCAGCCTAATCACAGCGTCAACGCCTCAGAGAATACGCCGCTATCTGATCTCCATGGAACAACATCAGCAACACCATCTGTGTTGTACGACCTGAACACCATGAATCTCGGCACGCGACCGAAGATTTTTACAGAAGTAAGCGTACATCACCAGCTGATTAAGTTCGAGGTGGACTCCGGCGCAGCCTGTACTCTGATCAGTGAGGACACGTTCCGAACTTCATGGCCATCTGACGCACCCGCCCTGCAACAAGACGACACGCACCTGCGAACGTGGTCAGGACAGAATCTGCCACTATTGGGCTCTGCCAACGTGCAGGTTAACTACAACGGCCAGACCCATACGCTACCTCTGCTTGTTGTGAAGGGCACAGGATCAAGCCTTCTAGGGAGAAATTGGTTTTCTCCACTAGGCGTGATGATATGCGGTAAACATCAAAACGCCGATGCGCTAAGCCGTCTGCCACTAGACGCATCTGTTGACGAACCATTTCCACCAGGAGACGTTCTGATGTTCGAAGCACTGCCAGAACCTCCGCTTACAGCAGGCACAGTTGCAGCATCTACGCAGAAGTGCGCAGCTCTCCGGCTAGTTTACACAGCTGTTCAACAAGGCAACGTGCATAAACTCAAAGGGGACAACTTCGACGCTTACCGCAGGCGAGCTACAGAGTTGAGCACCCATCGCGGCTGCATCATATTTGGGTCCCGAGTTGTGATGCCGAGAGAACTACGCGCACAAGCTATGTCTCTCATCCACGCCGGACATCGGGGCATCGTTGCAATGAAAAAGTGTGCCAGAAGCTACATGTGGTGGCCTGGCATTGACAACGACATCGAAACAGTGGTGCGAGAATGCAAGCCTTGCCAGAGCAGCCGGAGCGCCCCGCCGAAAGCTCCTGTCCCAGAATGGGAAAAGCCAGACACACCATGGCACACACTGCACATTGATTTTGCAGGACCAATTGAGGGCTGCACTTTCCTTGTGGTCGTAGACGCCTACACAAAGTGGCTTGAGATAAGGCAAATGGGACAGACGACTTCAGCAGCAGTCATTGACAACCTCCGATCACTATTTGCAACGTTCGGCCTGCCGCGCAAGGTAGTGTCGGACAACGGAACACCGTTTGTGTCTGCGGAGATCCTCAAGTTTTATCGCGACAACGGGATCTCATCAGTTACATCGGCCCCCTACCACCCAGCGACAAACGGACAAGCCGAGCGCTACGTAGCCGAGCTAAAACGCGCCCTTGAAAGAGATCAGACAGGCTCGCTGCAGCGCCGCCTTGCGCGCTTTCTCTTCAAGCAGCACACGACGGTTCAGAGCACAACAGGCGAGACCCCCTCGAAAATGATGTTCGAGCGTGAAATGCGAACCCAGCTCACAGCCATCCTCCCCGAGCCAAAGGCAGAGACGTTCCGGGAAGAAAAAGCAATTCCGCGCTGCGGCACGCTTAATGAGGGGCAGCGCGTCCTCGCCCGACAGTTTCTGAAAAAGCCACGCTGGGAGGAAGCTACAATTGTCAGACGCATAGGCCTGCGCTCTTGGCTCGTCAACATACATGGCACAGTAGCACGCCGACATCTCAACCAGCTGCGTAGATTTACGACGCCGTCTGAGAGCTGTCCGCCAGCGGAGAGAGCGCGTGCACCATCTTCCCACATGGCCTGGCACCTCTTCCCGGAAGAAGAGACTTCGCCCAGGACAGACCTAGGAGACACAGCGAACAACAGCCAGCCTACAAGTGTTTCTCCCCCGAGCGCACAAAGCCAGCGCGCCTCCACGCGTGAGCGCCGACCCCCTGCACGATACCAGGCAACTTTCTAAGGGGGAAGGAAGTGTTGTGTCCCCTTGTTGCTTTTGTGTGTGCGCCCCCGCGTCCTCCTCCTAACGACCACTCAATCCTCCTCCTAACGACCACTCAATCCTCCTCCTAACGACACTCGCCCCTCGTCGCACGCTGTCACCAGATGCCCCCCCACGGTGCGCCCCCGCACCCTCCTCCTGTTCTGGGAAGCCACTCCCTCCCGTGGACGCTTCTCAGCTCCCCCCTTTCTTCGGGCGGCCAGTTCGGCTCCTGCCTCGGTCGACGCTGGTCGCACCCTCATCAGCTTTAAATAAACGAAGTCTTAAAGTACCGTGTGCGTCTTTCGCTGCATTCAACACAGCGACCGGACACGACAAAGTAATCAGAGATTGCCTGAGTGTTCAATAAACGACAAGGGCAAGCCACATGGGTTCCGACTCTGCTCTCATTGGACGTGTGCCGATAGATTTACTCTTCCATTAAAGATACGTTATTCCAACAGCTCATCAATTTTCTATCTCTACTGCATACGTTGAGCATGAGACAAAAAAAAAACGAACACTAAAGCTGCCTCCCTGTATGGTCCCTACGCGCTGACTTCGTGGAAGACGCCCTCGGAGCTCCCCAAAATTCTATTACGCCGCCAAAATCCCTCAAGGTTTGTCCCGCAGCCCCGAAAGCGTTCGCAGCGCTTCTATTGCGGTTTATTTTACCCCGCTACCAAGGAAGGGCGCCAAAAATGAAATTACGCGAAGAAATGACAGGCTGGAAGGAAAAACAATATCATTCCATGGGTCTCGATCCGAGAGTGGACCGGAGCTTTCGCCGTCCTATATAGATGAGCGACGCAGCGCATCCGCGATAAATGGCGTCTGAAAAAAAAAAAGAAGCTAAGGGATAAGGAAACGGCGCTGGTTACGAAACAGAAAGAAAGAGGAGTTTGAAACTGTCCTCAGGAAGTAGCCGGAAACAGAAAAGAAAGGATAAGTCCTAGCAGAAAAGACGGAGATAGAAAGAACCGGTCGCGAGATAGAATACACCCCCCCCCCCCCCCCCCCCCCTTTATTTCCTGCCTCAGCACGATGGATGAGGAGCGGCAGTGCGTCTTCGAGGAGCCAGCTTGTATAGTGGCCATCAGCGCGTGGTCACCAGCGATGCGACGCCTACAGATTTACGCTGATAACAAATATTTTTTCCCTGATTCTGCATATATCGGAAGAACTTACTAAATCATCATATATTAAAGTCTCCTTTGCTTAACAGTACTACCGGTCGTTTTATATTAGCAGTTTGCACAATGAGACATAGTGGCGTTATCGTCGTCTGCCCCAAAGCTTGGCCCATTTCATTACAGTATATAACCAAGGGTGGATCCCGTTTTCAGTGCTTGTTTTAGAGCGTCATCGTATCCATCCATCAAATAATTGCTTTTGTGTAAACATTCCACACGAAGGTGTAACGGATGCATTTCCGGAGTCCATTCAGTCTTTGGTGTCCGACTGTAACAGCATTCGAGCGATGCGCGGGAGCTTTCATTCCTATCCAAGGCGCTCTACGTGTTTCCAACAATACGAACACCAGATATCAGTACAGCTCAATGCCTGCAGTGGAGAAGCTCTGGAAGCCCTGAAATATTTCCCTTCCCTCAAACAAGCCCTGAAACCCTCGTTCTCAGTCTCGTCCGATGGAAAGAAGACGCCAAGGATATGTTGTTGTTATCAATAGGCTGCCTCTCTGTGAACTGATATATACCGCGCCAACATCCTTCACGAATGAAACTCCACGATCCCGCCCAATATACAGCCCGAGGCTCCTTTTCGACGCCCATGGTGACCAACCAATCGCGAGGACGAAAACGCCTCTCTCAATATGTAGCACTCCCGCTTTCACTATTCGCTTCCTGGCCCGTTTATTCGTCTCGGTAATATCCATACGTATACGACACAAAAGTGACAGAGCTCCGGCCCCTCACTGCGACTGAAAACAAAAACTGCCACACGACGGGAGATGTCAACCAAAGCAAAAACCTTATCCAAACAAGAAATTTTAGAACGAGAACCAAAAAGAGCGAAAAAAAGGTAAAAATGAGAATGAAAGTAAAGTCCTAAAACGGTTCGCAGCTAAGCCTAAAGCTAATAAAAGGCTTCATGAAAATGGACAAAACTGCAGTCGACCAGTGAAAAACGAAAGTTAAGCCTAACGCATTAGAAACCAGCCAAGAAAATACCGGAAAGAAAGAAAAACAAAATATTGAATACATATATAATGGCGCAGTGCCTTTCGGACACGCCATTGCACCAGAAAAGTGTAGCGCTGGATCGGCCGTCGGTATCGATGATATATAAATACATAAAGGCAGAAGGAGAACAGGAGTGCCTGGCAGGCACTGAGAGTGGGATAGAAAGAGACGGCTGGCGGATATCTTCCTTCCGAATATCTCTCATCTTCCTCCCCGGGGAATCGCTCGCGGAAATAATTACACTCTCGTCCCGAAGCGCCTCGGGCGGAGAAGCGGCGAATCCTCAGCGGAGTAGAAGAGACGTGCGACGCAGACGACATCGTTTTCGGGAGCGCGGGCGCCAAACTCACATATAGATACAGCTAGGAAAGATCACGCTGGCGCGGAGTCGTCTGCGTTGCAGCCTCGCCGCCATCTTGGAGATAGCTTTCTTGTTTTTCGCGCGTCGTCTGCAAGCGGGAGCGAGATTGTTTTCGCGCTCGTCTGCGTCGGGTGAACGAGAGCGAATCGAACTCGATGCGGGCGCTGTCGTCCGGTGTGTAAGGAAGCCGCTTATAAGCGGCCATTTCAATTCGTACGTGGCCAATAGAATTTTTCTTCTTCTTTCGCACGGCCCTCTCTTTCGTCGGGCAGGCGGCGAGGTATTGCCGCTGTGGGCGTATTTGAGCCCGTTCTGAGGACTTTGAAACGAGAGAATTGATCGAGCAGTTTCTTATGTGGAATTTTTGAGGAATTATGCAGACTTGCACGCATCGTTTTTGTGTCACATGCTGGGGGACAAATCCAGTGTTAATTTTTTTGTTGAATTTATTCATTCCGGTTGTAATAAGTGACACGGGCCGTCATTTTTTTTTTTAGTGCCCGTCTCCCTCTGTGCGTCTCTCGGCGTCTTCAATGATGCTGTCCCGAGATTCAAGGCGGGTTTTCGAAGCGAAACAGACAGATTAGGTTTTCACAAATTGTGCGAGAAAGTCTCACAGAACGTAATGCTATTAGTGGATCCTTAATGCGACAAATTTAATCCAGGTTTGTCGTATTCCTGCACGATCTTTCTAATTTCCCTTGACCAGTATGCCAAGATGAGCTTTGACCTCGATGTTCTATAGATGGCTTGTTGAAGGGAAAAGTTGCAAGACTATTTTGTATTGGTATTCCCCAAGGGTACCACGAGCTTTTTGAAAAGTCTTTAAAAAATGAGTAGTCTAGACACTCTCAGTGAAAGAAGTGTAAGCTACGTTTGCGAATAACTGGCTACCAAAATAGGTTTGGCAAAGATTTTGGATTTTTATGATGGATGTATCAGTGGCAGCAGCAGTTTTACATGGATTGAAGGGCCCTCGCAGTTGCTGTCGACAAATTTTATTCTTCCTCGTTTATTATTTCAATCGAATCAATGACTTTCAGCTTGTAAATCATGAGACAGCATAAGCGCCGCTGGCGTGTCTATTAAATAACAATCCCTCTGACACTGAAAATTCATGCATTTCAGCCATCTGGTACTGCTGCACTAAGGAGTTCACTTGCCTTGCATAGTGAGCTTCCTGCTCTTCAAGATCATTTCGTAAAAAAATCTTTCAAAAATATTTACGCCGGAAGATCTGTTCCTGATCAGTGTACTATACTATAGGGTACTTAGCTATCAAGGCACTCAGGTACTAGACAGTCAGTTATCCTACTCATCAGATGTTCTGAACCACAGCAATGCGCTGAATATATCATGCCAGAATGCTTGAGCCAACATATGGCCTCACGACTTTTGCTCAAGGATCTAGTGGGGGGGTCAAAAGTTTTCGGAACCTGAAAGCTGCTATAAAAATGTATTTCCTCATTTCCACCCGCATCATGTCCAACACTCTTAGAACATCCATCACATTGGAAATCTGTAAGTACTTGTACAGAAATATTGTAGGTAATGGTCCATTTATTTATGTAGCGACATCTTTCTTGTGTAGTGTTTCCATCGCTCCCATCGAGCAGTTAAGACTGCCATATAGATAGAAAAAGCCTCATTAGGTAAAAAATTTAGGCCTTCCGATGGGAGACCGCGGATATATGCATTGTTATAATAAATTCTTACAATATATGAAAAAAATTGCGCTCATAAACGCACGTCCGCTCAAAAATGGTTTTTGAAGTTGATTTATTTACTCAACAATGAGAAGGAACATCGAGAGAAAAAAGCTCCAATGAGCTTGACAGGCTCTCGAGCCCCCGAAAAAACTAGACGGCAGCACTCCAAAGACAAGAAATACATCGCCGAAGTAAAACGGTGACACACAAAATGCGCAAAATGTGGGAGCATGAGATTTCCTATTTATCCTAGATTAAGTTGAAATGAAGTAACAAATTTAATGCAATGTGACAACACAAAACAGAGCATCAAAAATATTGTAACGTGCTTTGTGTCGACGACGAAGCGGAGGAGATCGGACTGTAGAGGAAAACGAAGGTGGTCGGTCTGGCTGGTTTTGAGCTCTCCGCTCTGTCATAAAACGTCTCAAAAAGACGTCCCAGACGTGCTCAGTGCCAGCTGAGTACGTAACAGTTGTGGTGGAGGTGCGGAGTTCAAATCACTGATGCGCTCAAGCACAACAAAAGGGCCGGTGTAGTGGGACAGAAGCTTCTGACACAAGCCACGCTTCCGTAGTGGCGTCCACAACCACACTCGATCGCCAGGGTCATAGGAGATGGGCTGGTGACGGGTGTCGTAGCGGTGTTTAGAGCGCTGCTGTGAGTCCAAAATGCGGAGGTGGGCAATTCGACGCGCTTCTTCAGCTCGGCAGAGTGTGGCGGCGATGGAAGGCTCGTTGTGGATAGAAAAAGGAAGGATGGTGTCGATGCAGCGGCGGGGAACGCGAGCGTACACAAGGTAAAATGGGCTGTAACCAGTTGTTTCAATATTAACAACCAAAATATGAATGGCTATTTGCAGCATACATTACAAGGTAAAAAAATGAACTCGCCAGGCTAAAGCAATTAATTGAACACTTTAGAATGTCTAACATACAGAGACGACCACACACTTATGAACACAAATAATGACACAAATTTAAATGACTTGAAGAGGAAATGTTCAGAGCAGCATCTGTAATATCATTGAGAAGGGAGAGAAGACTATGCCTTAACATTTGTTTACCATAGTTCGTCCTAGGCGTTCTAATGAGAAACCGCTGTGTGTGACGTAAAGGGTACGTGCTTGCATAATTCACAAGCTCAGCCATGTTGGATAGAACCATCAAGTTATTTTTTATTTTTTGCTTGAAACGAAAGGCTAGTCGTAAATTATACAGACGGAATGCCGTTGCAGTGTTAGCAACATCAAAGAGCTCGGAAGTGGGATGGTCTCAGGGCAGATTGTAACTTATTCTAATGGCTTTCTTTTGCAATGGGTAAAGCTTTTGAAGATTTGTTTCAGTAGTATTTCCCCACACTAAGTGTCAGCGATATGATTGGGACATAAATAATGTTTTAAACAGCAGGAGTTTTACAGCGCTTGGAAGCCGATGACTGCGACGCCGGAGAAGACCGACAATACGGGTGACCTTTAAACTTAAAAAATGAATATATTTTTCCCGAGAATTTTTTCTGTAAACCAAACACCGAGGGTCTTGAACGCTGGCACTACTTCAATTTCGTGAAAAGCACAGCTAATAATGGTATCATGGCTCACAATTTTACCTTTAGGACGGAAAAACATTGCTTTTGTTTTGTTGGGTATGAAATCCGGCAGAACTTAAACCCGGACGAGGCTCTAGCCAATAGGGTTTATAGTCACAAACCTTGACAACAAAAATGCCTCGCGAGGACACCGCGAAGAATCTTCTGCAGGAAGTCAGAACGAAGAGATCAGCGTAGTGACTGCACACCCGCTCGTGAAACCAGCTTTGACTAACGAGACTGCTTTTATATATTTATCTGCGTTTTGCTTACTGCTCAAACCCGTCCTGCATCATCGCCGCCTCGGCTGCAAATTGAATTAGTCCCTCGCTCCCCAGGTGGCGTGGTAAGCGACAACTCGTGTCGCGACGCTCGTACGCCCCGCTATGACGCGAGCAGCTCTCGGCCGATTTCTACCCAAAGCGGCGAACAAGTGGTCCGTCATCTGCGCGAAAAGTGCTCGCAGTGTACAGGCGAAAGCGAGAAATAATAAAGCGAAAATTCAGGAACTTGTACGGGGATCGGTATGATGACGACCAAGCAGGCTTTATAAGGCTATATATCCTGCCAGCGCGAGCTGAATCAATTTCATTTTTTTTTGTGTCTGTCACGCTGGTGATGGACAAGGCAAACGCATGAGGTCTACTTGAGTGCGATGTTGGTCGTCTGCGTCGTCTGATCGGTCGGTGCGTTCGTCGTCTGCTCTGAGTAAGTGCGTGCGCTATGCGCCACGGCTCTTAGCGGCGGTAATGAATACACGGAAACGTCGTTACACGCTCCGAGAGTGAATCACCAACATGCTGCCCTAATTGCATATGCCTTCCCAGTTAACGTTGTTTTATTTTATTTTCTACGCTCCTTTTTTCCACTAGGCGCCAAGTGTGAGTAATAATCTTATTAAGATCAGTGCGGAGCAGTTTCTTTGATAATGCAGTGTAGTTTCGCTCTTTTTGAAGACACCAACATAACCAATGAAAAAACCGTGAATATTTTAAGGCGAAAGCTTTTAATGGCTCATACTGCCGTCCGTTAACAAAGCGTGTCACGCGGACGAATTTAACTCGGGAAATAAAGAAGCCAGAAAGAAATCAATGGTTGCTGCAGATAGAGGAGGACAATATGAACGCAGAATCCAAGTTTGACGACTGTAGGTAAGTTAGTTAATTAATTATTGGCAAAATGTCGAAATTGCGTCGATATATCGCGAACGTCGATATAGCCAAGGGGACGGTGTGACGTCACATCCACCGGAAGTCGTGACGGCGTAGTGCCCTCGGCTTTCGCCTCTCAACACTTTAGTTGCCAAAGTGTCCTCGCAATTTTTTATAGCCTCACTAGACTCCGAGCTTAGATCAAAGTAAATACATACCTTAGAGCGCCGATGGGAGGGCTTATGCAGAACATAAAATTTGGCCCGCACAGCCAGGACTGAAGCAGTTCAAGTAAATCTAAGCTGATGTTCTAACAATCAGCAGCGTGACAGAGCCTTTAGCGACTATCTGACGTCATCGCTATAGAATTTACCGTCCGGTAATATTAGTGCTAAAGCACTCATACGATCACCAACACCGACCAAGAATCTTGTCAACCATCCAATCTTTCTTTTGTTGTTGCATAGCAGCGACGCCGCTTACATGAGCCTACCCGAATTAATCGTGAAAGCTCGGGTAGTAACTCGGTTAAGCTCGGGTAAGTTCGGAGAAGTTCGGCGCAAGCTGCAGCCAATGGGAGAAAGCTCGGGTAAGGCAAGCCGCCTCGGGACCGGCTTAAAGGCTGGTTGACTCCTCCTACCGTCTGCGGCGAGTTCAAAAAAAGGCGGGAGTCGGAACGTTTAACCCGATTTAAATTATAGAAATCGGCCACACAGGGCAATAAGTCGCAGTTTCTAAGAATGCTAGGAACGTGTAGATCGAGTTCCCGCGGCAAAAAGACGAGTTCAGATTCCTCTTCAGTGCACCTTTAAGTAGAGCATGACCAATAATGCATATATGGGCATCAGCCCACTAAAGATATCGCGTCATAGCCTTAAGGAGAAGCTTAAATGTGCGCTTAAATTGAATAATGAAGTCTTGCTTTCGCTCGACTACTCGGTTCAACTACGTTAAACTACCAATTCTTTTACGTAACAGAACTCATTAAAAAACGTTGGCACTGCATACAGCCTCTTTACAAGGAAATGGACGCGATATATGAGTGAAACATTATCACTGTGCGAAAACCCTTTTAAACGAGGACATTAGAGCAGAAAAACTCTTCGTCCTGGAAGCCGCACTGAAGAATTCAATGAAATTGACAGAGTATCTGTGAAGAACGCGAAAGCGGGCATTGATTCAAGGGATCAGCCAATAGAAATCTGGCGAATAGAAATACGAAGTCCTCCACACACTACTGCGCGCGGCGCAAAGGGGGGAAAGGGGGGGGGGTGCTGTGTGTGGACTCTTTGCGTAAAAATAGGAAAAGAAAAAAATCCTTTCAGGACGAGATCGATGTGTCGGGGAGATTTCGGTGGTTCGTGATTGAACGCGAAGAGCCGGAGAAAACGAAACAATAGAAAACGAGGCGGCACAAAAACTTAGAAAGTAGACTAACTCAGTGCGTCTATAAAGAGCGCGCCTCGGAGATAGACAGCAGATTAAAGCAAGAAAATTCAAGAAAGTGATTCCGAGCTCAGGCAGACGAAAAATTGAAACTGGGCAAGGTCTTCAGATTCTTTTCTGTTCTTTGGATCCTGAGTATTGAAAAGGAATATTCAGAAGGAAAAAAGGCGACGTAGAGGCGGGGGCGGATGCCTTTGGAAACGCTGCCCGGGAAACAAGAACCGAAAAACAAGGCCGAGAAAGACAAAAGCGCGAATGCTAAGGAAAGGAAAAATTCAGGGGAGATCAGGAACCACGGTGTGTCGCAGCAGACGACGCGTGCGCTGGGGTAGACGGGCGAAAATGGATTTATCGGGGAAAGTTTCGCGACGCTTCGGCAAAGCCCTCTTAGGACGCGCTTATCGCCTCCTCTGCATTATTTTTTTCTTCCCTTTTCCAGATTCTCTGTTCTGAAGCCACGTTCTTCTTCTGTGTTGCTTTTTAACGTATCGATCGTTCTTTTGTGCCGCTTTTCATTACTTTTTACCCCAGGAATCTTCTTCTCTACACGAAGTACTTGTTAAGCTTTTTTTTTTGTCTCTGCTTTCAAAAACGAAGGTTATTTTTTTACCCACGTTTTTCTTTCCCATTCCTTTAGTCTTTGACTACGAACGCTGCCAAGACGTGCGCGCAGGTCTTATGGATTCGTGCATCGGTTCCGGCTCCTCTGTACGCGCACGCGTTCATCATGTCAGTCTTCCTTACGGGCGTCTCTGGCACCGGTCGCATTTGCTCGCACTTTATCAATGATCCAAATTCGAGGCCTGACTTTAGGTCACGGCGGTACAAAGAAAGGGTTTTAGAAGGGAGGAGTGAGGACGGAGAAAGGCAAAATCGTATATGATTTAGACAGCGGCGAAGATAAACACACGCTTCTTTTTTTTGCTCGTCCAGGGATAAAAAACGAGATCGTTTGCATGGAGTGAAGACAAATCACTCCGGAGAAAAAGCGTTTTCATTATTTCCGAGGCTTGTGGAAGACTATGCACTGCAGCGTGACAGATAGGGGCGTTCGTATTTCATCCAAAGGTGGGCCAACAAAAGCTGTAGGCATCAGGGCTGGGAAAATTGTTATGGTGCGCACCTTGAGGCGAAGAACTACGTTGCACTGATGATGGCCTTTGCATTGCGGAGTCAATCCGTCGAAGAGAAAGCTTACCATGTCTAGCACATTGGTCAAGGATTCTAACCGAGTGCGACCTCACGTAAGTGGTTTAGATGACCCCTGAAAAAGAATAACAAAACAAAAACGCTAAGGACGCACTCAAAACAAGCCCTCAGTGCTAACCAAGATCTATTATCTCTTTGTGGCAAGCGGAGTTAAAGATGTCCCCCTTGTTAGCTTACATTTGGATACTACTTAACACGTACTGAGTACTTTTTATTCCAGTTAGTGATGGGCTGTCAGCAATTGAGGAAAACAGTTAGGAGGACGCTGAAAGAATACACGCGATAGCGCCGTCTTTTTTTTTTCTTTCCGTATACAATTTCCTTCTAATTTCTCATCGGTTACCATTCCACAATCTCAATACAGATACAGGCCATCAATTACAATCACAATTATCGATCATATTAGCGGTTACCAATCACCAATCATTATCTAGGTTTCTCTGCACGAAATACTACGCCACTAAATGCTCATACTCATGCACACTATTTCTTTCTGATCAGTGAAGCACCATAACACTGCCTTTTCATTCGCGCAATTCCTGACGCCTTATGAGCATATTTATACTTGTTTTTATTTTTCAATTATTATAACATCAGTGCACATCCAAAACACGTTACCAAGTCATACAGTAGGAGCCTCTCTATAACACGGTCGAACCAACGACCCATAGCGGTTTGTTCATACTTCAAATTATTCGGGGATTTCTCCACTTTTTTGTGGGATTGGTCCTTTGAATCTATGAAGCGGCGTGATAACATTTTCGGGCGTGTAAGCGCTGGCGGCCTTAGTTTAGCCCACCTGTATGTCCGACAGATAGTTTCACGTTTCGTGTTTTTCCGGGACACTACACACCCAATAGTGCGTGCATTCTTGCAAGTCAATTAGGAAAAACACAGAACAGGAAAGAGGCGCAACTTGTGCCTCTTTCCTGTTCTGAGGGGCTTCATGCATGAAGTGTATTTGACTGTTCGTTTCCTACTTGTTCGTTTCTCCCCTGAGTTCCGGTTCTCAGTGTCGAGGAAGCGGTTGTACCAGGATTTAATTTTTATGCTCTTCCCTCCACCCATGTACCATTTTATGTATTTTAGCTTACTTGGACATGACGTACTCAAAAGAGTACGTAAAATGCACGTTAAAGAACCCCAGGGGGTCGAAATTTCCGGAGCCCTTCACTACGGCGTCTCTCATAGCCTCAGTCGCTTTAGGACGTTAAACCCCAATAAACCAAACCAAACCAACCTCTCTCCCCATGTACCAAGACGTTTTTGTATAAGCTATAGAACGAGGCATTGCCAGTTAAAACATGGTTAGAAAAAATGGCACATTTGGCTCCCCGGTAAATTACCGCCTTTGTGGCGCTCCAGAAACGATTGAGCGTTGTTTCATCGATTGCAAAGGCGCAATGCACTTTTGGGATTTATTGCAACGAAGATTTGGAACAAAAAGACAATTTGACACCGCATTCTGTGCGGTGCCAGGTGTGAAGCTCGGTGCCGTCTTAGATAATTAACTGATGACATATATTCAATGTCATCGTCTCTGATGAAGTAGGTATGTTGAAGAACCTGCAATTTCGCAGTAAACGTTAGTCCTTTGGTGTTTCGGTATTTAACAGCATGTCACGCGCAACAAGCCGGTATATCCTTTCAGACATCCTGCAAAGTGTTGCAATGGTGAGGTATATCACACAGTCGTCGGCGAAAAATCGAACATATGAGTTAATTTCATAATTTAAGACACTTATGTATAGAATAGAAAGAAGCAGCCTGAGAACGCAGCCTTCAGATACGCCCGATATTACTTGCACTTAGGTAGAGACGGTTTTTCAATGATAAAGGATTGAAAACGATTAGATAAACCTTTTGATCCATTTCAATATATCAGAAATTAACTTCAGTACTCAGCTTGTAGGTGAATGGAATGTGTGTAAAGTGCTCGAAAGCTTTCGAAAAGCCATTGAAAATACTATCAATGTTTCGAGCCGAATAGGCAAAATGAAGGTCACTAAATAATTCAAACAATGCGCCCCACTAGAACGCCCGCTTTGGTATGCATATTTATTTATACCACTGTTCTGCGGAGGAACCGGCTTGGTGATATAATTTCTTTTCCACGTATAACACTCAACACCTCCCTCCTCCTCTTTCCCATTAGTGTAACACCTAAATTGCGATGCAAGTTCGAAATGAATAAATAAATGAATAAACAAAAGCCCATCACTAGGTCATGCATCCGGTTCACAGAAAGCACGCGGGACTGGAATATCGCTGGTAGCGAGCAGTCTTTTTCCTGCTAAAGCCTCCACCTGGTCAAAGACAATGAGGATGCAGTCCAGCGCGCTTGCAGCACCGCTGCCGAGTAGTAGTCTCTATGGAGCCGCTACTCCAGTATGTGTTAATAACATGTGTCGGTGTGTGCGTTGAAGACACGAGTTTCACGTGTATCTACTTACCGCGATGCGAGTGCCAGCCAGTGCGTGTGTGGGCATCACCCATGAAACTCAATGTATTATGCCATCATCAACCTGCATTCTCACTTTCCCTTTCCTCCCCTTCCCTTTCCCTTGTGTGGAATAGCAGGCCAGGGCCATGTTACCACCGGCCGACCTCTCTACCTTTTCCTCTCATTACAATTTCTTTCTCTCTCTCTTGCCGCGGCATCGCTTGCGGCAGATGCGTTCCGGCTGCTGGAGCTAGGTTAGGCTTGCGTACAGACACTAACAAAACTATGGTTAAGCGTGCTCCTGGGTGGACGCAAATGAGTAATTACTCCTTTATAATCAAGCACTACTGCAAAAAAAATTAAGCCTTGAATTCAAGATATTCATTTTCCGCTGAACCACAAAAAAGCAAAGTCCGAACGTTACTTGTATGAAAACTACCATGAAAAAAACACGGTTCTTTCAAAAGGTGCTGTGCACGCACTAGGCGTTGGGGGGATTCCCCCGTTGTTCCCTTTTACCGCCTTCCCTCTTCACCCCATTCTCCGGGTAAAGGGGCATTCGTTGCGCTTCGATCTCCCCGCAACAAGGTTGGACACACCGAGCAGTCACCCCCCGACGCCTGGGCGTCGCATTTTCCGGCCAGTTTGTAGCCGTGAAAAGGCACCAGCGTAGCGATCCACTGTAGCGTGTCGCCCCTCTGCTGGGGTTGCAGCGTTTAACGATCTGTCCATATGGAACTCGGCAGAGGTGCTCGCTGGCGCTGCAGCGCTGGAGAAAACTCGGTTGCGCTCTCCGATCGCACGCTGAGCGTTTAGGACTCAGGAGGATGCTCTCCAAGCCTGTGGAGTGTTCGGTGGCTGTGGTAAACAGGTACTGAATAAGTACAACGTTCAGTTGGGCAAATTGGTAAAGATGCATCTTGTGTAGAACAGCGCGAACAACGCCGGACAAGAACAAGAAAGATACGGGACGAGCGTTGACTCTCAACTAAGTTTTTATTAGCCACAGCCGGTGCTTATAAAGGAAAAAACACGCACAAAGTACATCAAATGTTACACTAAAATCTATAAAACATGAGGCATGAGGCATGTTTTATCGATTTTAGTCTAACATGGATGTACTTGGTGTGTGTCTTTTTCCTTTATAAACATCAGGTGATGCTAATAAAACCTTAGTTGAGAGTCAGCGCTCCTCTGACCTTCTTGTTGTCGTTTGTTCGCGCTGTTTTACAAAAGGTACTGAATGTTAGCAAATTGAACTGAACACTATAGTAGGATACAACTTAAAAAAACAGCAGTTGCTAACACTGGGCCGCGGTCCGCGGCGTCCTGTATTACTCCGCTGGCCAATACAAAAAGTAAACGAAACCAGTTTTTTAATGTTTGACTATATCAAACACTGCACGTAACAAAATTCTAGTGCTCATAACTTTTTTCTTGTGCTAAGCTTCTTGTTTACGTAACAAGAAACTCTTAAGCAGTGCACTATTTTTTCGTCGTGGAGGAATTCTGTGCGCGGAGGCTGATTGTGGGCGGAGCTTCACTGCAGACTTAAGTTGTATCCGACTATAGTGAATAGAATGTCCGAGGCAGTTATTACCGCCATGGATGTAGTGCATCACGGAGAACATATGGGCAGCAGTTTAATGTTTTTTTTATTGAAAACATTAAAGACAACACGACTACACGACGGCTAGCTTAAGCCGCGCATGCCATTCACTTTTACAGTATATTCATCAACGATGTACAGTCTTGGTCAAAAGTTGCTAAGGCCACAGATTTCACCTGGAGCGAAATGAATGTCCCCAGAATGCTCCTTGTAGCGGATCATTCAAAACATAGGTCACGCAGGAAGCTTCTCTACACCCAGAAGAATCCTTCTGCTGGCGTTTCAAGATCCTTCGGTCGTTAATAGTGCCGTAATGGCTATGTTATGCGGCTGACGCGGAAAGCCTTTGGCCTTAAGATTTTTGGCCAAGACTGTACGTAATTAATGGGCAGGATCTCTTTTCCAACAAGAAGGGCTTTCCTTTAGCCGATAAGACATTTGCTGTAAGACAGAACCACTTCGTTTGATATGAAATGCAGCGTGGTTACTTCCTACAGCGCACGTAACAAAAGCAATGAGAGGTCAGCAAGCCAGTGGAGAGAATGTCTGCGTACACGCACTGCGGGTTTGTTTTCTAATTAAAATCTTGGTCTTCTTCAGCATGGTGTCGCCTATTTCTTCCTTTCTCCCGAGTCTGGAAGCTGTCATGTGTTAACTGCTGATTGCATAATATATGAGGGTATTTTAAAATGCTGATAACATTCTAACGTTACTAATTTCCTTTCTTTTTTCATGGTAACGAGGAGATATCAAAAGGATTTTCCGTAGTGTGTTCTCAACTTAGATCTTTTCTGCATTTTTGAACTCCACAACGAGGCAAGAAGGGCTGGAGAAACCGCTCTGCACTCTCGCTCGCATGATGGCGCACGATTTCAGGTCCACTTGGGATACAAACAAATTCGGAGGTTTTTGGGAGCGACATACTAAGGCAAGGACTATAAGGTAGTAAAACACGGAGAGGGTCTTCCATACTGGTATTACTATTAAGACGTTACCAAACGTTAGTAATGCACAGCCGTGTAAAAAAGTCTTCGGGTCATGCAGTTTATCTTGAGCTGTATAAGAGCCGGCCACTTACGGTGGTATCCCCGAAGCTTGAAAAGTCCGCAGTAGTCTGAACGAGTATCGACCTCGCATTCCCGAAGAGTCCTAAGTACAGGTTTTAATAAATGCCTACCTGACAAATGACGCGATCGACCGCAGCGGTGGCCTGTGGTTGAGCATCCGCCTCGCATGCTTGAGGTGCGGCGTTTGATTCCCAGTGCCGCCGGGTGCCCACCGGTGATGCAATAGGTACAAGTTTTCCCCTGGTGTTCGGCTTCTTTAGGGTGAAATGCTTGGGAAACGTCTCTTTGATCCCATCTTGAGCAAACGAAAATACCTTGTGCCATGGCGCTTTTTGGCCACAGATGCCCTTGCGCCATATAAATTCACTATCATCATCATCACAAATGGTAGAGCTATTCAGCGGCTGGTAAACTTCACACATTTCTTTCAATGTAATAGCAAGAATAAACTGCGTTCAAGCCTTTAAATTGAGTAGCTTAAGCCTAATGTCATCGCCGTCAAATCTGGTTGCTCTATACGTGCATTCGCATGTAGAAACTGTGTTGTCCTAACTACCATAGTATGCTTCCCACTGCACTTCCTCCCCAGCCGCAATTGCGCGCAGCCCAGGCATCCAGCCTGTAAGTCGCTTTCTGTCCGGGCCTGAAGGGCGATAAATTTGTCTCCGAGATTAGATTCAGTCAGCGGGGAACCGCGTGATTTAGGGACGAGTCGGATTGGGGGCGCAGGGAACCAAACTGCCCAGAACGGTCAGTCCTGCTTTCGCGACCGCGTTTGGCTGTGGACGTTATCGGGCTGGTCCAGAAAGCCCTTGCTGTTCCCTCTTTCGCGTGATTGGCGCATCATTACCGTATAGTGATCAATATTTGCGCGGCATTTCGTTCCGGTGTCGGCGAACGCTGATTGAACGCTAATGGGACGCGGTTTGCTTACCGCCTTCTGTTCATGCCTGTTACCGCCCCCCCCCCTCCATTCACCCCCCCCCCCCCCTTTCTATCTATCCACCCTTCCCTCGCCCTGTTTTCGTCGGGATGCCAAAATTATCCAAATATCTGATAGAAGCAGTTGGATTAGAAATGCTAGACTCAACATACGGTTCGCTGACAAGTGACATTAGCGTTTATATTTTTTATCGAGAAGTCAAAAGTCGCGCCGCTTTAGACCTCTTGTGAAAGCAGGCATATTTCTCTGTGCTCATTTATTTTTCTTCCTGGCATCCAAAATCGGCTTACTACTCGCTTTCTAATTCTGTTGATTAGCTCAATTAGAAGGCTTTTCCTGCAATGCTAGCAGGAAAGGAAAACAAATCAACTTAAATGGCTTCATGTATTTTGAACCGAGGCTTAGCGCGACAAATACAAGGACAACAGAGGAATACAAGAGGGGATGCCCAAACTAATCCAAACTTCCATTTTGCTCAGGTCTCATATAGTCGATTTTACAGCACAGTTAGTGTGCGTTTTCTCGCTTTTCCAGCTCCAGGAATATCTCCAGCAAGCATTTCCACATACATAGCGGTGTAGGAGGTGGAGTATTTAGTTCGTTTATTAAACTGGAAGCCTTCCTCTGGTCTCTCAATTTACGCTGTTGAATTCACTCTTAAGAAACTCATACCGGAAAAAGGGTTTATTAGAACGAAGCGGGTTTTTTTGTTTAGCTAAGCTCTACCCTTCACTGGAGGTTTAGTTTGTACAGTCTATATTAAAGCCTATAGCTTACATATACAACGCAACCGAACAAATGGGCATTTGATCGTATTAGCCCCAATATGCGCACCTGGCAAAAGGCATGCAAGAAATTTCTCCGGCATAATGAACGATTTTCAGAGCGCGCACGCGCACGTAGTGAGAGCAAAAAAAAAAACATTAATTACTTATTCGATCGTAGGTTTTCCTACACTAGGGCTACGTGTACACGTCATTACGCGTAAGTTTGTCAGTGTTCCTAACAACGGTCCTGTGGTTCTTCTCTCCAGGAGAAAGCTATTTTGTTTAACATCTCTAGGGTGGCTACAACTTTGTTAATCGAAAGTATCTGAATTTTTCCCAGATATTTTCAATTTGGTCTTCAGAAAGCTGCGCGTTTCCTGGATGAGCTTTCTGACACCTCGATGGCATACAGAACTGCATCGGTCAGACACGTCACAACCCAAGCAGTGTTAGAAGAAGCGATCTCGCGCGCACCTCAAAGCCGCGGCGAAATCTAAAGCGACAAGCGAGTAGAGCCAGCTCACGGTGCCACGTGGTGTGTCACGTGCCCTATGCCACGTGACTCCGTAGACGGGCGCAGAAATGGCCGGCGGCTACAGCGCGCAGCCATGCGTACCTCCAGAAAGCGATCGCATTTGTCACGCTGTCGTTTCGGCGAGTCGC
Organism: Amblyomma mixtum; assembly: GCF_055824585.1. Classification (NCBI taxonomy): domain Eukaryota; kingdom Metazoa; phylum Arthropoda; class Arachnida; order Ixodida; family Ixodidae; genus Amblyomma; species Amblyomma mixtum. The sequence goes on along the minus strand of NC_143015.1, from coordinate 79,178,254 downwards.
GACGGTGTCGAATTTCCATCCTCACAGGGGGGAAGCAGAATCAGCAGCTCGGTGCAGAAACTAAGGTCGGGGGAGGAGGTTTGCAAGCGCGAGAGCTTGGTTGGTGGATACCCCGCTACCGAGCGCTACGCCATCTGTCGGCGAACGCCACCGCCGTTCGGAGATGAATTTTAATGGTCACGCTTTCCTACGCCGCACTGGTCTGGCGTCCCCCTCGGGAAGGCCTGTCCAACCCCAACTCCCCTGCGAGTGTAACGTGGGGCCAGGTCTACGGGGTCGGGACGTACAGATGTGGCTCGTGCCACTTCGTTCCAGGTATGCGCGCCGCGCATGAAAGGTTTTGATCATTAAATGAGCCCCCTTTAAACCGCGCTCTTTGCATTTTTTTGTCGCGTAATTTCTTTCCGCGTGAAATCAATAGCTCACAACTAATGTTACTGCCCCCCCCCCCCTTTAATTTCTTTGCTGGACGCATACATTTATTCTGGTATCGTCGCGACTTACGCAAGGCGATCAGGTGCAAATCGAAATTCGCGCCGCCCCAGCGAGAGCAACGATGTATTTCTCAATATTAGACACAGGGAGCCCTTTTGTGTATTCAGGTTGCAGCGAAACGCAACGGCGACAGTAAAAAGAAAAAAAAAACTACGTCGGCAATGCCAAAAAACCAAAGAAAACTGCTGGTTTTACGGGAACACGTGTTCAGACCAGAATACAGAAAGCAATGCAGGACGCCTAGTTATGCCAGCGAGTGTGCAAAGCCTCCTCGCATACTGCGTTAGAGACAGTTGCTGTGCAAGCGGTATTCATCTTAGACGCAAAAGGAAAAAGAAACAAACTAGACGCAGCGAGCGAGAATCTGCGAGAGTTGTTGACATCGCACCTGAAGCGAAGCAAGAAAAATGATCAGGTTTTCTTAGTGACTACATCAACGTAGCGAGCCCCCGACCGGTCCATACAGGCAGGGGCTGATGAATTATTTATCTACACGCTGCTCGCGATGTCGCAGAAGCGCGGTTGCATTGACAGCATCGAATAGGATACGTTTTCTTTTTGTTTCCTGCAACGGAACAAAATGATGCTTATCGTCATGACGACGAACACATTCCGTACGAGTGAAAAAAGAAGGAATTGTAATAATTTTTGTTTCGAATGCTCACTCACATTACACATCTTCCGGTTGGAGCTGCAGTTAAGCATCGTATAAGAACGTGACACACAGGCGCGGGAACTTGAGAATTTTACGCTCGAGTTAGAGTACAGATAAATTTAATGGGGCAGCATTAAAAGTCTCGTCTGAAAAAAGAATGTGTCGTTCGTAATAAAATTCTCTTATTGGCTGAAAGGAGGTGACGACAGCAAACCGGTAAATTCGAATTGGCTGGAGCAAACTGGAAATAGCGCCGCCAGACCGGACTTGAGCTCACCAGATCGATGTGACGTCACTTTTTGCAAATTCGTAAACAGCTTCTAATGATGCTCCATTGCCAACATATAATATAATTAAGTGTCCCTGCGAATATTTTCCCTTTCGGATTCCCCTTTTTCTTGTGGCGTTGGCACTGCTAGGTGATATTTTGCGTAGCATAGATTTCGATGACGCCAGTGAGTACAGGTTATTTTTTTTTTAAAGGCACCCGGAGAGTGAAAATATCTCGCTCATTTAATGCGGCGCTGGCATCGTGTCAAAGCGAACTAAAATGTGACTGCTCACATCCGTTCTGATCCAGTACTCCGGTTTGACCCTCTTCCAAGCGCCCCTAATTCTATGCAGGGTGTTTCTCCTAAGACTACACAATTTTTAAAAATAGGTTTGTTGAGTTAGAATAGGGCCTTTTTCCGCATAGAAATTGTCAGCGCTGTAGTACATCAGAATAAGGCTGAGATTTGCTAACTCTCACATATTGTTCGCATTTACATCGACTCCCTTGCCACCCTTGAGCAGCTTGAGGCTGTCCGGCGCACATTCCAAGTTGCACAATCCATTCACCAACTTTGCACAAAATAGTCCTGTCCTGTGCGCATACTTCACTGCACTTCACTTTATTACCATAAAGACCCTCGTTAGAGGGTATAACAGAAGGGGTGGGGCACACAAAAAATGAAAAAAAAAACAATAAGTAACAGATAAGTTGTAAGTTATATAAATATAAGATTTTCACTCAGCAAGTACATGCGTGAATCTTTCCAGGAACAAAGATTGGCATGTGATAGCAGCAAGTTCTCGGGGAAGGCCGTTCCAGTCGTTCGCAGTCCGGGGGAAGAATGATGAAGAAAATGTAGTGGTGTGGGCGCGAGGTCGTGACACTTGCTGCTGATGGCCGGATACACTGGATTCGCGGCCATGCTCACGATCAGCTTAATGTTCACGTGGATGCAATGGCACACCTTGACACATCAGACATCCCGCCACCTTCCTCTCTTCCCCCAGATCCGTTAATGTCCCATTGTTTCCGAGAAACATGCTTTGCGTCAGCTAACACGCGCTCTAATTCCTTCGTGTTCGTACCCTCTCCCCCGGAGTCTCACTCGGGAGGAGGAGGTATCTATGCGCCGGATTCGGGCAGGAGCGGCTCTGACTCCTTCTGTGCGTCGTCGATGGCGTGACAAACGTTTATAAGTGGCCGACAAGGGTCCCCATTGTGGTGCTGCGCCAGACCAGTGTGACGAAAAACACTTGCTGTGGACTTGCCCGACTACAGCTTCCGGGAGACGACGCTTCCTAAAGAAGGTAGGCCTGCGATGGGTCGATCGCTGCAGGCGACTATCGCAAGTGGAGACGGGATAATCGCTTTAACGAGAACTTTTGCAACTTTTTAAGCGAGGCTTGTTTACACTCCTTCTTATAACTTCCTCTCCCTTCCGCAATATATGCCTAACAGAAAACATCTGGAATTAAAAAAAAAAAAACTACCAGGCTGGTTAACTAATACTGAACAGTTAACGTCTTAACTATTACTGATCGGCTCCATAATTATTGAGGGACCTGTAGCCTCTGTAAGTGATATCCATATTAGTTTTTTAGAATTTCGCAAATGCCTTTACCCTAGCCGCTCTGGCCCAACAAATTTCGGCTATATCACGCCAAAATACATGCGCTTTCGAGAATCTGGCAGGCAAAGCAACCTCTCCAGTGCAAGTAACTAGTCGAAATAGCCAATATTTTTGGGCTACAGCGTCGAGGATAATCATATTTTCCAAATTATAAAACTGATGTCGGTACTGCGGTGGGCTACACGCCTCTCAGTACTTAAGCAGACTAATAGTAATAGTTAAAAAGTTAACTATTAAATACCAGTTGCCCAGCCTGGTAGTTAGCACATCTTAGCTGTATTCTGATATACCACACCGCTGACGTTGCAATGCTGAAAAGCCGCTCTCTTCTAACTAAAAAAAAACGCATTTTTAAAAATTGTGCACTCTTAGGTGAAACACCCTGTAGATTCAGAGAAAGCATTTCCCAGCCTTCATCGATATACAGGTTCGCAGAAAGCAAATTCAAATAGTTTTGCCGCCGAAGAGACTAACGGTTAATTTTTTAGATGGTACTACAAAATTTCGTGAGAAGTGTGGCTTTGTTGCAAAAAAAATCTTGTTTCACGCACAATAAGGGGGAACAATGAAATCATACGATTACTGATCGCGAAATATATGTCCATGAAAAAGACAGAGGATGTTCTGGCAACTCACTGTTTTGCCAAATATTATTTACCGAGTTCACTAGGTGGAATAATAAAAGGCAGCATTTGGGAAGTAAAGAACTATAATTTGACCTGAATAAAAAAGAAAACTACTGCTAGATACCGCGTACTAATAGAAAAAGTTGGCAGTTCGATTTGCAAACAATTTTGATGATGATGCTGGGAGCCTACGAAACCTCCAATTTCTTTTGTGACAATGCAAAGCATTATTCGTTTCATTCTGCATATGTACCACACGGCGCATTTTAAAAAGTGGAGATGGAAAGGTAATGCGCGTAATATTTTTAGAAGGAATTCTGTTCGTACTTAAGAAGAACTGCACTGGAGAAACTTACTGCTTACAAGTTACATGGCGGGTTGATTGCAAACGCAATTTATGAGTAATCAGTCCTGACTGAGGCGAATATATGCAATTCGGCCCTATCGCAAGCGTATCCTAACTTGGGAAACGCTTTGCAACAGGACGCAACTTTTTATAAGCCAGTAGCTACTACACGTCACCCTGGTCACACTTTTCGCGAAAATAGTTCAACGAAAGCAGATCACTGAGGCTACGTAAAAAAAATCCCTTCTTAGATGAAAGTGAAGAACGAAATACTTAACATATAAAAAAATTCATTCGCTTCCTCTTATAAATGCACTGCTTGCAGCAGCATTCTCTTTCCGTTGATGCTAAAAGCCTTCATAAGTTGACCGCGTGTCATTTTTCTTGGTACAATATACACGATTACAAGAGTAAAACAAAATATCGTAGATGCTCATTTATGAGAGGTTAATTTAGAAGTATTGCTAGGCTGAAATAAACGCCTGTACGCCATGGGCAGCCTCACCATTCTTGTAAGGTTTTAAAATGAGATATCGAAATGAGTTAGGCTGTAGTAACGAGTTTTTTATTGCGTAAGCAGTACTGCGCCAGGTTTCGAGCCGTCGCGTAGCTCCCGGCTGTGGCCACGGTTGACCTTCAGCCGCAGCGAGGTCAAACAGACGGAGCGGCGTTGCCATAGCAATCATTTCAGCTGCGCTCCACCAGGCGGCAGGACCGTCGCTGCGCAGCCGCCGCTGCCGCGTGCCTAGTCGCGCGCTCTCGACGCATGCGTCGGAATGTGGAGAGAGGAAGCGGGAGGGAAACGGGGAATAAATACGCGCGTTCGCCTCGGGCAAAACAGCTGCTGCTTGCTTACGCAACTTGCCCCGTTTAACCAGAGCTAAACCTGAGCTAATTTTTTTTTAAATTACGCAGTCCATCATTTGTGCTGCTGCAGAGGAGTCGCTGCCACAATGGCGACATTAATCATTGCTCAAAAATATTGACATTCTCAAATATATCGTCAATATTTGCCAATACTGATGTAGCATTGACGTCAACACTGAAAACGCAAGAAATTCTGTGATATCGGACACATTTTACAGTGGTTTTTGTTATCCTGAACTGCACTGTTTTTCTTTTTTATTCCGCTCTAAGCGTCGCGCACGCTCGAAATAAATCCCAGTACAGACCGTGAGCCAATGGACCGAATATTTCAGCAAAAAAGTTATAATCCCTCTAAACGGGCATGTTAGGGCACATTGTTAGGAACCGGGGTTCATATCATCTGACAAAAAAACAGCGCAAAGATCGAAAAATAAGGGCATCGAGAGGCACTGACCACCAACTTGGTTTTATTCGCGGTGGCTGAAATCTACGCTCTTCCTAACATTGTTTGTTGTAGAATCCCTCTCTGTACCCCTGTACAATGAGCAAGAAAAGAAACGCGAATAAAATTGAAATGCCAATGGAAACACAGAAATATATTAGGTCCTGCAGAGCGGATAGATGGCATGTTGATAAACACTTATAAAGGGCGTTCTTGTCGGTATTGCTGATAGTACACTCTGCACTATCAAAAGCCGGTTCCTATATAGGTTTTTTCTGTGACTTCCTTTAGGTTCGCTTGTACAGTGCGGTTCTAGCGTACGGTTTTCGCACTGTTCTACGTTAGCACACTATGACCAATTTCAGCTTGAGAGCTATCCCGCACTTACTGCTTATCAAGCACAATAACATTGATTGGTTGCGCCCTAAACTGGTTTTGCCATTGTAATTGCTACTTCAAAATAAGCTGAACTCATTACTGTCTATTATTTCCTACTTGTAATCTTCTAGTCCAGTTTATGTTGGAGTTTCCGCCCAGCTCTAATGCAATGCTTGACGCTGCGGGCAAAGTGACTAGTTAGGAAATAAAGATAGAGTGGCACTGTTCTTTACTCCGCGTTCGTATCGTATCGAAATGCCCTGCCAACGCAGTCATTTCGCTAACTCACTCGTCTAGCAGAAACGCGGCTATCAAAATGACAATCCGAAATTTGCGCGTACCTGAACCACGTATTCACTAAGGCAGGCTTCTTATGTTGCGGCAAAACCGCATGCATCGAAAAGCGAAGAAGAACCCTGCCGTAGCGGCACTACTGATGCAAAACTAACTATCGATAGTTCAGTCACTATCGAACTGTCGATAGTAAAACAAGAATAGCGCTACACTATCGATAGCGCGCTATAGATAGTGCCCTGTAAGCCAGCACAACTTGTGCTGTTTGTTCTTTCATCGGATACTGTTCCAGGTATTTTTCCGAACTGTCCCAGTGCACGTTAAAGAACCACAGCTGGACGAAATTTACCCGCAGTCCTCCACTACGGCATCCCTCATAGCTTGAGTCTCTTTGGGGAGTTAAGCTTCACGAGACCCTGAAACCAATCAGGTATCGCAAATATTTTGGTTATATCGCTGGCCAACAAATGCACAATATCAGTATTGTTACTATTAATAATCTTACCATCGACAGTTTCACTATCGATCATCTTGATATCGATAGCGGTACTATCGCTAGTAATACTATCGATAATACTATCGATAATACTATCGGTAGTCTATCGATAGTAGCACTATCGACAGTTTTTTTACACTATCGGTAATTTAAAGAAAGCTATCCATACTATCGGCAGTCAATTTTTTATAGTTTTACATCACTAAGCTGCGGCACCTATTCTCCCACTAGGACGCGGACACATCTGCGCTGCCTACATCAGTAGTTGGTCAACGCGCCACCTAGTGGCGCCACCGTCGGCCCCCCACCTTTCTCCTCCGCCGTTCTCTACTCTAGTTGTACAGCTCACAAAGCCTGACAGAGGGGTCCGCAATAGCGCGTGCGGTGTTTCTTTAATAAATAATGAAAGCTTATAACTTTTTATTACGCGTTGATACGTTTCAAAGAGGGGGGAGTGGGTTGTGCGCGGACCCAGAGAAGGAAGTAATCAAACGGCTCTAAACGGGCGCCAGATTTACGGCCGGCTGAAAGCGTGGCTCGAGGTTTAGGCGAGTCTAGAGAAGGAGAACCAGAGGGGGGAACGGGGCGTCTATTGTGAGCGCGGGCAGGAGAAAAGAGAGAATAACGTTATTGTTAGCCCCACACGTACTCGGCGTGTCCCTCAACAAAAAGGCCCGCTGTGGTACCTCCGCGATTTCCGCCACCCCGAGCCAGGGCGAAAGAAGCGACCGCGGAGAAGGCTGGGGGAACAGATTATGGAGGAGAGTGGGACATCCCTGGAGCTCTATGGTTTCGTGTTTTCCGTCCCTTTACAGCGATGGCTGTAAATGGGAGTTTTTTAACTGGGTCAGACGGCGTTCCCCTTTACTGCAGTATATGTCGCAGTCGAAAATGCCAGCGTTCAGCTATTGGCTGATGGGAAGACTACAGAGGTGAAACGCGAAACACGTTCGCTGCACTTGTGAAGTGTTCCCTGTGACGATTTTCAAAATTCGGTATGCATTCCGTATGTTTATAAGCAAACCATATGGAACACTAGAAGTCTATAATGATCTATATACCGACAGCTCATACGGAATAATCGTAACTGGCGTGAGATCCGATATGACATAATACGTATTAAGCTGAAATTATTGGAAAACTAAACGGAAGTATATGAAAAGGTTACGGATATCCGTATATTTTCAGCATCGTACAGACTCAATATTCTATCAATTCCATATAAGCTATTCATATGGACCGCTCAATAGGATCACATATGCAAATTAAGTGCGACGGGCCAAACCCCGCACCTTTAAAAAGCTGAGAGTGTACAGGAGCACTATACTACGAGGCCTGTCTCTTCTTGTCATATTGGATAGCGAGAATTCGAGGAGTTCTTCTACAATGAAAGGCGGACAAGGGACTTCCTCCGCATCAACAGTGTCGCTGTGATTATCTAAGTAATAATGTCATCACTGAAAACGCTACGGCACCGGGAAAAAAAATTCTACCCAAGTGGGCACAATCATGACTCTGTTCACTCCTGATCAGTAGTCATGTGATGACTACGATCATGCGGTGTTCCTTGGAGGAGAGTGGGAGATTTGAGAACGGGAGTGGTAAAAAAAAACAGCACAACTATATTTTTGGATCTGGCGGCCGAGTACAAAATTCATAGGGGCATTTAATTGCATTATATGGGTTGGAAAAGCGACAGAAAATGGTGTCGATGGCTTTTTATCTAGTTTGGTGCCATTCCCTTAAGGTTTAGTTCGCGGACCCCTACACGTCTGTTTGCATGCAAACAGACATCTCTTCCAGTCCTCTGACTGGTGCTTAGATGGTTCTTTCCCCAATATGTTTAGAGGCAGCGATACGGACGCACTGAATATTCAGGTCTCTCGCCGAACATTGCTGATTCATATACTGCTTTGACGCAGGGTCATCATCGGTCACTCCTCGATTTCATTAGATCAGCGAACTTTATTTCATTTATTTAAGCATCTTCGTCATTCATCATTACATAGGCTGTTATGCCCTGAGGCAATAAACATGGCAATAAACATCGAAACATATAGTTGTCATTTACAGTCTGGTGACGCCACTTCAGATTGTGAAATTTTTACGGCCAAAGAAGCAATTTTTGCGGAACAGGCTTTTAATGCTATCCCATTAGAGTCCTGTTCGTTGTTTTTTCGGTTAGTTTTTCTAGTGGTGTTCAACTTTGACTAGCATGACCTCACTGGTTCATGGATCTGTTCGCCAGGATCAGGTTGATCATCAGGCCTCGTAGTTCATTTCTGACAACATTGGGATCTTTTCTTCACCGGTGGAGAGTAGCTGCTCCAATGCGATTCGAACTACGGATTTCTTGCAAGCGATGCGCATCCTCTTCCTCTACGCTGTCGTCGCAAGAGCCAGGGGGAGGGAGAGTGGCAGGCGGCCGGGCGAAATTGAGTATTTTGTGAAATTAAGATGGCCGCAGATGGTGCCGTACATTGCTACTTTGAGACCACTGCAGGAGCTTTTCGTGTCATCGCGTTAAACTCCAAGCACGACAAAACCAAAACCAGCAGCAACCACGCACTACGATCCTGTCTTCTGAAGTAGAGGCTTCAGGACATCTTTTTTTTTAAATTAAAATTACTTATTACTTCTTGGGGGCGACTTACGAAGTCCGGACGCAAATTCTGCCACCTATATACAGCGTGAAAACTGCATAAAGTACAGCTGGGGAGAAAAAAAAAAGGTGCTCGGTAAATGGAACTGCCCTGCTTCCAGCTTTCGCGAATAAGTGGGGCACTGGCCCCGGCAGGTTAGTTAGGGTGCGAGCCCACCGGCAGTCGGTGTAGCCATCTTGGCAGATGAGCAACTGATTGCATTAGCTGACCGCGCCGCCTCCTGCGGGCGAAGAGAGCGGCTTAACCAGAGACAATACACGACCACGCCACGACAGCGGTGTTTAGAGGAAATTGCTGTTCACACTTAGACGTGAAAGGAACGTGCGTTGGGAATAGGAAACTGAATTTCATTACCTCCTACTCATGCAATAAGTTGGCCACTTATTGCCCTCTACCTCTGGTGTAAAACAAATCAAGATTTTGAACGGAATTAACTGAGTTGAATTGGATATGTTTACGACAACGCAGTCTAACCACTCAGCTAGTTTACATACAGCGCTCAAGAGTGTTGCTGGGTTTTCATCGAACCAAAGAGAGGACAAACGATAACATTAAGAGGCAGAAGAAATAAGCTTCGGTAAGAGAACAAACACGTGTTAACAATGGCCTAGCTGAAATCAACAAGCGGAAATGGATATCCGCGAGGCATGCAATGCGAATAACCGATAACAACCAACGCGCCATTAGTTTAGTGGAGCGGATTTCAAGAGAAAAGGGAGCATGGATGTAGTGCATTTTATGTAGTACCTTACCTCATGTATTGCCCAGATTTAAACTAGGAGACATGTCTTCCGCTCGCTTCCTTCAATAGGACAAGAGCGCCACACTCTTCCTTTAAAGACCTTCTTTACCCGCAGAGACATCGTTCATACAGAAAGGAGACTTTACGACTTCTAAAATTTCTTCGATGCTATAACCGGGACTTCAGAAGGTGGCAGCTGCAGTTTATGGCGATAGTGGGGGTTGTGCGCACGCCGACGTCGGTCTGCTAGGTCGTAGATGTGTGCGAAAAATTGGCGATTTTTTAAATATCCAAGTGTCGCTACGGCTGAGCAGTAGCCGCGAGAACATTTGCCAGGCTGATCCCATCACTAGCTAGCAACAACCTCTTCAACTTTCTGAATAACTCGATAATAAATATTACAGTTGCGAAGTTTTTCCTAATAATTATACAGTATACGAAAACATAAATGCCGTACACGGGTATATTTTGAAGGCAAATGAAAATTCCGTTTCCTAAGTTCTTTTTTTCGGCAAGTAAAAGCTAAGCAGCAGCTTCAAAACTCGTGAACGTGAACGCTCTCACTAAGGCATTTTGGCTGCAACTGAGGTTACTCGCTCTCGCTGCGAGCGCTTCGAGTCCGTCGACAGATCCAAGCTCAAATACGGGCTCATGCACCACAAGCCAGTCCAGAGTGCAACTTTCAGCTCCTGGCTGCCCGTTAAATATGACAAGCATTTCTCTCACGGTTTTCGCGCCCCTTAAAGTTCTGCAGCATTGTACGAAGTGTACAATGCTTATAATGTTTAGAAGCTGGTAGTTTTCGACTGTCTCTGTGTATGAAGTTAGACAGTGAAACTTCAGGTGCCCTCGTAAAATGTCAAAATTTCCTTAGCCATTTATTTGAAGATATTGGCAAAATGATGATTCAGCATTCAGCGAACAACCACGGCATTCTTGCGTCTTGAAATCTGCCATTGAAGTATATCCTTGAAGTCGTCTCATTCGAAAACATCTGAGCTTTCTTCTTCATGGCTACCATCATCACTATAGCTTTGCAGGTTGAATTACTAAGTATAGTAATACGGGGCCCACATGATGCATCAGTGGGTACCTTTACGTGTTGTTTCCATACTTGAGTCAACGATTTAGATGACGCCCTAAATCGAATTACTTTATTGCTTTAGTGATTATTTCTATGAAACAGACAGTATTATAACTCACAAAAACAAGTCAACAGCCCTGCATTTTTCATGCTAGCACCGCTAGCTGCATATTTTTTAAATCGGCTAACAACCCATTTATTCTGGGTCAAGTAGGCACAACTGGGAAATGTTTGTGGCAAAGATGTGTGCAACCATATGTAGTCATCTTTGCGTTTGTACCTCAGGCACCTTTCCAAGTACCGTAGCTCCAATTTTCCAACTAGAACTTGACGTTTAGCAAAGCAGAGACCGTGCTTTACCGTTCTATTTCAATCAGTTGCCAACAAAAACTTCGCGTTGATCTAAAAGCGCCACGCGCTGAATGGGCTTTTAAGCGCCTAATTTGACAGCCAGCCCATTGACGCCTGTAGTTGCTGAGGCAAACATAAAATACAATAAACAAACTCGAAGTACACGGGGAAGCAGTTTGTCGAGCAGCATAAAAGGAGGAAGCCATGAATACTCTCGCACCCTCTGCTCGTGTCGGGACAGCTGAAAAGCAGTGCGGGCCCAATCCAGTCTTTCTATTATTAACTCCGAGCTCCACTCAACAATGGGTCAGGAGGGGGCGCTGCATGCACCCCAGAGGGCGCCCCCGTCGCGAGGAGGGAGTGCGTTCTCCTGTGCCTCCGCACTATCGGTTCCCCCATCTGTTAATCACGTCTGCACACATAGAGAGTGCGCACCACTCCTCCCCATCCATCCATCCATCCATAGTCGAGCCGTGAGGAGCGCAGCGCAACGCGGTATATGTGGACCGACTTTTCTTTTGTTGTCAGCGCAAACATCCCGCTGTGAGTTGGCGCGGCTGAAAAAGGACAAACTAGGGGCTAATTGACTTCCTAGTGCTGCCATCCCCTTCCTCTTGACGTCAGATTCCACGTCGGAGCTTTGATGCACTGTACTTTCTTTCCTTTTTTTATTGGTATTTGTCGTCGACTCCCCAACGCGGTGACATTATAGCAGGCTATACAGAAGCAGCGTAGGTCCTCTGATTTCGAATTCGATGTTCTGAATCCATTCCTCTATTCATTACGGCCGTCGCTTGTGCTCAAACCACTTGCCCCAGCTGAACCCCGGAAGTCTGAATATAAGAAAAAATCCGGGTTCTAAATCTATTACACTCCGACTTAGATCTTTCGCGCGTCTTTTTTTATGTATGCCAGTCGAGTAAAGCTGTTTGAAAAGGTGCACATTAATCGCTATCTGCTGCCACCTGAGTATGTCACCTGCACGGGAATAGGCTCTTAAAACACCCGTTTCGTTCATTTGAGTGGCAGCCTCTCATGTGCGCCACCATGAGATCGAAGAACATGTGCCCTCTAGGGCACATGTTTGCAATTGGGACTTGGCGTAGTAAAGACGAAAATAAGACGCGGCGATAGTGAAGAATTGGAAGTTTGAGCGACCAGCCTCATACACTTTTGTTAATTTTTCGCAGGTACGCACAGTCGACATTTTTCCTAGTGTGCTTATTTTTACCTGAGGCCCTTGTATATCGCTGAAATGGTGGTTTTTCTTTAATTTTGCGATAGCTACGTGCGCGTAGCTAGGTAGGAAATAAAAACATTAAACACTTTAATGCAGCAAAACTTCATCGAGCTAGCCATAGTGCTTCGAGATGAACGACAATCTCGACTAAGTAATTTACTAAATTTACTAAAGTAATTTACTTACTTACTAAAGTAGTAAGTAATTTATTAAAGTAATTTACTCCACCTTGGGGGATTCCCCTAAACATTTGACCAACACTGTTCCCACTTCGAGTTATTGATCAATTCGCTCTCGCCCTACCATAAGCTTGCCGTCCCGGTTAGCTCAGTTGGTAGAGCGACTGCTCCGGTGAAGCGGTGGTCCCGGGCTCGAACCCCGGACCAGGACGAAATTTTCTTTAACTACGAAGTTTCTGAGAAAGCTGTATAGTTTTCCTTTGTAGCCGCATGGCTGCGCTTGGGTGGATGTCAATGAGTAATTACTCCTTATTACAAATTTACTCCACCTTAGGGGATTCCTCTAAACATTTGACCAACACCTGAGTGATGTACCACCTTGCCCAACAATACTCCCCTATAAGTTTCTCAAACTAGTGAACAACTACAAAACATGGACACCTCCAATGTGACTCACAGTCAATAAAAGTTTCTGATATCCAGGCTTTCGCGACGCTGTAGTCTGTGACGATAACAAAGAGAATGTGCTGCAGTAGGTTGCTTCATGAAGGATGTCATCTAAATCTAGCATACATCAGAAGAAAGGCGCGCACACGGCTATTTTTTCTTCTTGATATACTTAATAATAATAATAATAATAATAATAATAATAATAATAATAATAATACTTTATTGCGCCAAATATTAAAAAAATGTCCAGAAATCCGGCCTGCCAAAGCCTCATAGGGCTTGAGTGGCATGCAGAGCCCGACAGGCAGCGGAACCGCGCAGATATACACATAGTAAAAAAAAACACATTCAAAATAACGGACATCAAATTAGTATGATGGTGAGGACAAAATAGACACAAGACTCATGTTACACGAAGGAAAAAAAATCCTCATCAGATTAAATTGCAAGGAAGAAAAACCAAAGTGGCATGACAATACCTCAGATCAATGCAATAAATACAGCAGTAACTAATGAAATCACAAGATTTACTTGACAGGTGGTAAAGCACATGCATGATGTCGTAAATCCTCTAATTAATGTATCGCAGCATCTTTTTTATTTTGTATTTAGTTTTTGCCCGGCGAACACTTGGAGGTAACCTGTTAAAGTGAAAGGGAACGCAATAATCTCTTACACGCCTTCCATGTCTTGTAGACCGTCGGGGAATACAAAAAGGTTCCTTCGGTCAAAGAGACCGTGTGGGAACATACGGAATCTTATAGTCACTAAGCCAAAAATGTTTCAGGAAGATCGTTTCCATCAAAAGGCGATCAAAATCAGGTAAAGAAAATACCTTAAAGAGATCAGAATCGGAGGGAAGGCCTAAATCATAGCCGATATTTTTTAATAAAGATCGTAGGAGAGAATTAATCCTGCACTTCCAGCGAACTGCACAGTGACCATAAATCGTTATGCCATAGCGCAGTATGCTATAACCAAGGGCGTTTACGATAACTTTGCGTATTGAAAGCGGCATGTAGTACCTGATGTTGTAAGGCACACAGGAGACGGTTCGGAGCTTTTTACAAACGTGGGACAAGTGATCATTCCATGAAAGAGCACTGTCAAAGTATAATCCTAGGTATTTCACTGTATTTGTATAGCTCAAGGGTACACATTGACATTGGCAACAATCAGATCCGTGCAAGAAAAGGTGATGGTTTAAATCTACCTTCTTCATCGGGCTGTGAAAGCATATAAGCTGAGTCTTAGAGCTGTTAACTTTAATTACGTTGTTTGAGAACCAGTCCATAGAAATTATTGCTGCAGCTTGAAGAGAAGAAATTGAGTCAGAGTAGTTCGGTGACTGGGTTACAAGTACAGTATCGTCAGCGTACTGGTACAGGCCTACAGGAACAAAGTTTTAAAGGTCATTCACGTAGACGTTAAATAACAGGGGACTAATTATAGAACCTTGCGGAACGCCAGCTTTAATTAACAAAGAAGCGCTCTTTGCCCGGCCAATGGAGACATATTGCGTTCTCTGCAGTAAAAATTTTCCAAAAGAGAAAGAATCACTCCACGGAAGCCTAACCTGGACAGTTTACAAAATAACACACTGTGACACACGCTGTCAAAAGCCTTGCTGACATCCAGAAACAGTGCACACACCGAGGTACCGATGTCTGTCAAAGTTGTCTTCCAGCTCTTCCTTGATGACGACCACCTCCGGAGGCTTCCTCTTGACTAGAACAATCTGCTGCTGCTCTGGTGTCAGCTTCTCAAACTTCAGCGGCATCTAATAGGAAGAGGAGCAGACAAGATGGCAAATTCCATGAAGATCATCCATCTTTAGATTACGAGAGGTTGTCGTGTCCTTTGTTCCAGAATGCGCATAAGGAACACGTGCGTCAAAATAATAATATTCTCTCTATGGTTGGATACAACTTTGAGTTCATAATAAGGGAGTAGTTACTCATTGGCATCCACCCGAGCGCAGCCATACGGCTACAAGGGAAAGCTATACAGCTTTCTCAGAAACTTCGTAGTTAAAGAAAAATTCGTCCTGGTCCGGGGTTCGAACCCGGGACCACCGCTTCACCGGAGCAGTCGCTCTACCAATTGAGCTAACCGGGACGGCAAGCTTATGGTAGGGCGAGAGCGAATTGATCAATAACTCGAAGTGGGAACAGTGTTGGTCAAATGTTTTTTAGGGGAATGTCCCAAGGTGGAGCAGATTTGCAATAAGAAGTAGTTACTCATTGGCATTGTTGGGTCTGGGTGTCCGAGCCAGGAAACGGTCGAGGCGACGCTGAGTAAAATGACTTTTATGTACAGTATGTACAAGGGCTTTTACATGATACAAGGGTCAAGAACACCACGGGCTAACACAAAGAAGAAGGGCGGCCCCGGCGGCGAGCGTAGCTCCGGCATGATGGCTCTTCTGCTGCCCGTCTGCTGCTCGGGTTCAGCGCGGCTCCGTTTTTATAGCCTCCCGCTAACGGTTGCGGCAGCCAGCAGTTCAAATCCTCCAATCAGGTCACAGCACTGGCCACCGTTCAAATTAGACCAATGGTCGAGAGGCGCTGGCCGGCGACTACGCGTCGGAGGAGCCCGCACCGACGGAGAGGAGGGAAGGAGGAAAGGTCCGTGTCGGCGCCGGCGTGGCTGGATGAGTCACGCTGCACGTCGCGACATGTCCGAGAGAGTCTGGGCCTGCTTTGAGCGACGGCGGGCGCGCAGCGCATGTTTCCAGAGAGGCCAGCCAGCGAAATATGGGCGCCGGCACTACAGCCTCCACCCGAGCGCTCCACCGGCTTTGGCAGTGGCTGTTGCTGGGCGCAAAGTAATGCGCGTGCTGCGAACAGCTAGCTGCTTCGTCAGCGCCACGTGTGCACTCTTCCGCCCTGCTCATCTTATCACACAGCATCACGGCCAAGCACAGCTTTCCTTTCCTTGTCGTTTTCTTTGACAAGGCATAAAAACCAAAGCCACGAAATGAACCTCGTTCTTTTTTGCTCCAGCCACCCGTCTCGTTTTGTTCCAGCGGGCTCCGCCGTCGACCCGTTGGCAGGCGTCCGCCAGCCGCCGGCCCGTTTGTAACAGCGCGTTTTGAATGATTTGAATGTGTAGAAACTGTATGGGTGCAGAGCTACGTTTATATTTGACGCATGTAACTGTTCGTTTGACAACGAAAACTCGTACATATGCACTTGAAAAATGTCAAAGGGACAGATATGTACAGTGGATGACCACAGGACCATACCGCGCCGGACCGACTCATACGTCCAAAAGAATGAATCCAGAGGACTGTCGCCGGTTCGCGAGTGATGGACGTCCAAAAGCGAAAATTCGCAGGACCTCCAATGGTTTGCTCCCAGTGGACTTTGCTGATTTCCGATTATAGACGTTCGGTGTACGACCGACGGACATTAAAATTGGGTTGCGGACAGTAGCGGACGTTCGGATCTGGAACGAATGTCCGACGGACTTTTGTGGTCCAATGGGTTACTCAATCATGATATGGAATTAACGAAATAAACTATAGAATTCAATGCAAACTTTTACATTTACTAAAATAGCATTTACTGTTCAAAACTCGTGAAAAGCTCTGGTGTGCGCTAGGAGTCCGTTTGTTTTCATGTCTTAAATTATCTGACCGCGTACTTAGCGGAAGGCTGTACCTTACATGCACACGTTCAAACACATATATAACAACCAATAATTAACGAAACCTCAAAAGGCAAACAAACTACTCATTAGGAAAGCTTTCAGTTTGGTTAAGCATAACTTTATATAGGCGAAAACAAAAAGTAGCTACATTATCTTTGCAGGGAAAATGCAGCCTTAACACGGCGTATGAACATATTTACCCTGACGATTAGCTAATAACGAAAGCAAGTGGTTTGACACGAACAAGCTGCAAATGTGCAACCCGCCAAAAATCTCCAGGTCTACATCTAAACTCAAAATTCATTAAAAATTCATCAAAATTCATGAAGATATTTCACCTTCATGAAATACCTTCATGATTACCAAAGATACCGCTAATTTATGTGCAGTAAGCAGTAAGCGTTTATAATTAAACCTGCCGTACTGCTGTTGCCACCGTGGAAGTCTAAAAAAACAGCTTTACGGACAATCCTACGTCAAAACAGAAAAAAATCACTCAAGTTTGCTTAGCATTTGGTGAATACGCTACCTTGATATCTGTATTAAGTAGAAGGTACTGATAATCCTTCATATATGTTAAGTGGTTGCTTGTTCATTGGTTGTCTATTGGTGAAAATAACAAACAGCAGCTGCAAATAACTACTGTGAACATCCACGTTAAATTTGACTGAACAAAACATCAGAACAAACTATAGATCAATTTTTTTTCATAGAGATATATTTATGAAAAAAACTGCCAAATAGCATTAAAAAACTAACATCGTTTTGATTCGTACAATACCAGCTTGCGAAAACAGATTTTCAATTTACTTTAATACCAGAATAACAAACCGCAGCGTTTGAACAATATCCAGCGAAATGACGAAGCAGTCACTGACCATTTCTTTCCTTCGCATCACTATGCTTGACCGGACGGATTTCCGCCAAACTCTCGATTACAATAACAGCCAGTCTATGCTTACTTTCATGCTTATAATTTCTAACTAAAATGTCGTTCATTCTTCTGAAATAGCTGCATTTTTGCATCACTGATTGCATTTTGTACTCGGACCCGCATCATGTTCGTAAAGCCGCGGTCACACTAGGCCGACGAGACCCCGATGCCGACGCGACGACGACGCCGACGATCGGCGGTCGCATCGGCCAACCCGGTCGTTCCCCGACTAGCCAGTCACACTGCACCGACGACGACGACGACGCCCCAAACGACCAAGCGTCGTCCTAGTGTGACAACACCGCCGACCAAAGATGCCGACGAGACCCGTCGGCCGACGTGTCTTGGGCAGATCGCTGGCCGAGCGAAAACATTCGCCGACCAAAAGCGAGTACCGGGATCAGAGCGCAAAGTGCAATCATTATTTAAACAAATAATGCACGCGCAGCAACATTCATCCAACCATATGGCCATCGCCACTATCATGGATATAAAAACACTTCGCCTGTTTTCGAAATTCCTCTACACGTGCGAACGTCTTGACGAGCTGTGCAGTATTTTCATCATCGTCATGTCACAGTCGGCGTCATTCTCGACCGAAGAAGAGGCCGAATTGATCGGGCTGATAGAAGAGAGGCGCTTGATCTGGCATGTGCGGCACAGGCACTATCATAGACGCGACTTGAAAGAAGTTGCCTACAGCGAAGTAGCTGCCGCATTTGGTGACAAGTTCACCGGTAGGTACTTTTTATTTCTACCGATTCTATGCGCCTGTGCTGTGATTTACAATGACGTTTGGCTCTCCCACTCTCGTTTTTAGTTATGTTGGGTAAATTTAAACGAGAGACTGAAGACGGCGGCACCCCGTCAGCGCTGTGGGGTCTGGGGATTGCAGCCTGCATAAAAATGTTATCGCAACGAATTACCACTTCACGCGGAGTGCCCACGCGGTGTGTATGATGCACCGTCTTTATTTTTTTCCAGTTCCGCAATTACGGAACAAATTCACGAACTTGCGCACCACATTCACGCGCGAGAAAAGAAAAATTCAGAAGCGCTCTGGTGCCGGCGCGGACGAAATATACGAGCCCTGCTGGGTGCACTTCCGACAACTACTTTTTTTGCAAAGTGGATGCTCATCACAGCCCAGCGTATCAACCATGGACAGGGAGGAGGAAATTGAGGTAGGTTTCAAGTATTATTTGGTTCCTGGAAGTATTTGTTTTACTGGCATTGAACATTATGCACTGCAGTATAAGGCACAATACAGTGTTATACATGGTGCCCATTACTTCAAGCAAATTCACATTAGAGCCCATCAAGCTTAACTTTCATGGATTCAATCCTTCGTGCTCCTGAACAGAATTTGGAGACTCATGCATTCATCTCAAGGAGGATATCCTCCCCATATGCGGCCAAGATGCAGCTTCTGCCCATCTGCTAATTCTCTGGATATTGCCTATATTAAGCATGTTTTTGACACCTGTCTACATGTTAACAGTGTGGAAGTACTCAAGGCATACCAAGCCTTCAGGAAACGGTCACCAATTAATAGCCAGACTGGTGATGATTGGTAATAAAGAAATGGTTATATACAGAAGGTTCTTTTTTGATTTTATTTCAGCAAGTAGATTCTGCAGAAATCTGCGAGTCCACTTTGGAGATTGAAGAAATATCCATGCCTGCGAGCTGTGTTGACGCAGCTACAGGCAACCAAGAAGGAAGTGCGGACGCCCAGTTCCAGGAAAATGCACCAAGCAATTCACGAACCAGGGCTGGGGAGAAAAGAAAAAATCAAGACGAAGAAAAGGAGCAACGAAAACGTCTCCTCACGTCAGCCGTAGAGGCATTAGAAAGGAGCCAGAGGCTGGCTACTAAAGATGAGTGTGACACTTTTGGCGCACTTGTAGCACATGCCATGCGACAAATACCTGCTGGGCCTCAACGCCAGTTGGCAATGTTGCAGGCCTATCAATCAATAGTTAAGTTCGGTTTGTCCCTTAATGGTACGAACAGTGATATTGTAAATGTGATTGATTTGCAGTAAACATGATAACATACTTTGACACCAGTCGCCACTGCCAGCTGACTTGGCCTTCTTTATAGAAGTAGTCTTTGAAGTCTTCTCTGATCCTTCGAGCTTCCTGACCACAATTGCTTCCTCTTTTCTTGAGCGGCTGCACTGCACCTGCTGGGCAGTCTGAATGCCGCCATGTTCCCCGCCGTACATGTCCTGCAACGAGCATTGAAACCTCAAACTGGCGTGACAGCTGTTTTTGATACTGAACATGGTAACAACACGTACTCTGCACTACCTGAAATTGTTTCTCAGAAGTGTACCACAGCGATTCTGCATCAGGTCATGCTACAAGTTTGAAAGACCATTGTATGCAGTCTGCTTGCAGTGGAGTTCAGAACAGTAATATCAAATTACTTGCATACATC
This sequence comes from Amblyomma mixtum, assembly GCF_055824585.1. Lineage (NCBI taxonomy): Eukaryota > Metazoa > Arthropoda > Arachnida > Ixodida > Ixodidae > Amblyomma > Amblyomma mixtum. Next base: position 79,158,009 of record NC_143015.1, on the reverse strand, counting down.
CTAGGCTTGCATGGATGCCCATCTGTATTCAATGGCAAATGACATAATTTATGATATACCTCATTAGCCCTGTCTATCCCAGCTAAACTTGAGAAAAGGAATATTACAATAAATGCTGTAGCTGATAGATTACTCATCCATCAGTTTTAAATGGAAATTTTCTAAGCCTTTGTTTGATGATACACCATTAGTTCTTTATACTACAAAACTCCAAACTTCATTTCTTTGTAATGATTAACAGATTACTTAGATAAAATTTCACATGGTAGATTAGACCAGAACTAAAATATTGCTCCATCACCACCAAACAAAGAGTATGTTGACACAGATCCCACAGAATTGGCAGCACAATCATTCACTTCGAAGTTGTGATCATAGTTTGTCTAGACATCCTGAGAACCAAGTGCCATGAAGAGTACTAAATGGAATTAACTGATAAATCTATCCTTGGCTACTGGCTAAACATGAACATACTTATAAGGACCAACAAAGGACTGATACCGAGGACCAAATGTAAATGAGTGTTGTCCTCAGTCACCCTTCAATGCATACAGAACAGTGTTCGAGGTCCCTACCTTAGCTTTTTCACTTTTGGTCAACACAGCTAGTGAGTGAGGAAGGTCATTGCAGAAATGTAACAGTAATTTTAGTGCTATTTTTGTCATAGCTCCATGCACTATACAATAATCTGCTTTATTGGTGCAGTTTAAAAATATTTGCCGAACACAGGTGCTAGGAACAAGCATTATTGTCCTTCAAGAACTTTTCTTTAAAGCACACTTGTTTGTAATGGTAGAAGCGCCTTACCAGTCAGGATGTCCTCCACATCTATACTCTCGGGAGGCGTGTACAGCTGCCTCGTTCCCCTTCTTCGCCTCAAGTAATTGTGCAGCACAACAGTGGACAGAACCATGTATCGGGCCCTTTGCACACTGTGACGCAAGGGAGCTCTGTAAACTTGCCAGGAATTAACAAGCACACCAAAGGCATTCTCAGCTGTCCTCCTTGCCCTGGACAATCTGAAATAAAAAAGGTAATGACTATTTTTTTTATCCTGTTTTGTAATGATCACAGCTTGCAGCAATGTGCAGACAAACAGTTGGGAGATTAAGTAGAACGTGTTGTCGGGCTAGTTGGTTAAATACTTCAGACATGGCAGTTGCGCGAAACACACACACACAAGACAGGTTACGGGACGAGCGCAAACTTACAACTGATTTTATTCAAAATGCAAAGCACATATTTAAAGGAAGAAAATAGAATGAACTTTGAGCATGCGCATCGAAATTATACATCATGTGGCAATCAGTAGCATACCAAGGTCTGAACTTACATCGTCTTATCGAGAAAGGCTACCTCACTATTGTACAGTGCAACCGAAGAATCACTGATACATGATTGTCCTCTTTTCTTTATGAAATACGCTTCCATCACTTCACGTGCAATTGAATCTCGACTTTTGCCCAGAACTCTAATCTCATTAAGCCGTGGCGGACAGTAACTGCAGGACAGGCAATGCTTTGCCAAATTTGATCCCTCCCCCGTTGTTAGCGATAACCCATATTCCCGTGCACGATCGTTCAAGCAGCGTCCAGTTTTTAGATATCCACATGATCAGTTTTTAGATATCCACATGATCTTTTCGAACAATGGTGTGTGCTGGTTGTACCGTCCCAGAGCCCAAAAAGGTCTGTTACCCTATAGTTCGGAGCACTCAAAAACTGTGAAGAGAGGGATTGCTGCTCTGTGTCTAGAGTCTGGCCTCATGAGATCGTGTCCTCACAGAATGCAGGAAAGTTTTAATGATCAGGTCGGCAGGCTTTTATCTGCCGCGTTACCCTGTGCGATCGTGGCGGCTGTGGCTGAGACGCTACTGCAAAAGATGAAAGGGAAAGCGCGGCAAAGGGCTGAAAGCAAAGCAAGACCAGCAGTCATGCCGTACGTGCACAAGGTGTCACGCAACCTGAAGAAGGTGGCGGGAGAGTACAATGTGCCAATGGTGTTCACAGCACCGTCCAAACTGGCAAAGCTGTGCCCCCGCATCACCAATCAAGGAACAAAGAACAGTGGTTGTGACAAGAAGCACGCTAGGCCCTTTGCTGAATGCGCCGTCGGAGTTGTCTACGAAATACCACCGACTTGTGGAAAAACGTCCGTAGGCCAGACTGGACGCTGCTTGAACGATCGTGCACGGGAACATGGGTTATCGCTAACAACTGGGGAGGGATCAAATTTGGCAAAGCATTGCCTGTCCTGCAGTCACTGTCGGCCACGGCTTAATGAGATTAGAGTTCTGGGCAAAAGTCGAGATTCAATTGCACGTGAAGTGATGGAAGCGTATTTCATAAAGAAAAGAGGACAAGCATGTATCAGTGATTCTTCGGTTGCACTGTACAATAGTGAGGTAGCCTTTCTCGATAAGACGATGTAAGTTCAGACCTTGGTATGCTACTGATTGGCACATGATGTATAATTTCGATGCGCATGCTCAAAGTGCATTCTATTTTCTTCCTTTAAATATGTGCTTTGCATTTTGAATAAAATCAGTTGTAAGTTTGCGCTCGTCCCGTAACCTGTCTTGTGTGTGTGTGTTTCGCGCAACTGCCATGTCTGAAACAGTTGGGAGTATGAGTCACATTGGTGGCACCCTTGTTTTTCTTCCACTCTGCTATAGCTAATTACCATATGTTAAATATGCACAGTGATTGCCTTCCCTTCATTACGAACAACGAAGAAAAAAATTCTGTGCCGTCTATCTGCTTGTTTACTATCATAACTTGCAGCACTGTATGCAAGGGTGTGCATAGCGCACAAATAAGCAAGAGCTGTGAAAAATTCATGAGAATGCACGGCTACAGGTGCGGTTAAGTACAACCAGCTAGCTGCCAGTGCATATCAGCACCAATACATGATGCTTAAATTTCTTTCTGACAGCTTTTGATAACTTGTTTGCCATATGGTTACTATTCGCCTCCTGACCTCTCTCTTGTCAAAATGTGTTTTATTCCTTCCATAAATGTGCACAGTGTTTAAATGCAACCAGCCAGTTTCCAGTATTCTGCAGATAAATAAGGCATATTAACTTTACTAATACATCATAATTAGGCTACTTTCTTTACAAGCATAGCTATGCAGTACAGTTAGGCTCTAGAGCTCTCTCGCGTTAGATATTTCATTCCTAACATATCTAAAGTAATCAGGCACACAAGCTTAAGCATGCATACAATAAAACAAACTATTACTTTGTAAAATGCAACAAACTGGTACCTGTAATTGAAAATTCTCTTTTGGTGTCTGAGCTCTGCAACAGGGTAAGGCCTCATTAAATAAGGCTTGAGGCCAAATCCTTCATCCCCGACGATTACATAGGGGGCTGATGTGGAAGAATTTGGGAGACGTGTAGGTGGGGGCAAGGTGTCCGGGTTTTCCTCGATTTTTTTGCGCAGTTTTGCTTCGCACCACACCCCACTATCATTCAAACGTCCATTCCGGCCTGCTTCGGCAAAAATGAAGTTAAGATCCGCATGTACAAGGGCCATTAACACAATGCTGAATGTGCCCTTGTAGTTGCGGAACAGAGCTCCACTTTTTGGGGGAGGAGTGAAGGTCACGTGCTTGCCGTCGAGGGCACCAACGCAGTTTGGGAACTGCCACAGTTCCTCAAAACCTTGGGCCACTGCCCGCCATACCGCATGTGTTTTAGGAGTCTGTAATAAAAATAAACATTTGTTAATATGAATCAAACAATATTCCTGCACCAAAAAGAGGGGTGGGGGGGGGGGGGGGGGGGGGGACTGCAGCTGACAAGAAATCGCAGATATGAAGTTTGTTCAAGAAGCAGTATTATCGGGAACAACAAGGGTATACTGGTGGAGTTGTAGTAAAAAGTCAACTTTCCTTCCAATTTTGTGTGAATATGGTTTCAGTCAAATTTTCAGCAGCAGAGCAGCAGCTTATCACTCTTGTCCAACACATATCACTGCATTGAAAACAGCATTGACTGAATGCCTTAATTCACAACAAATATCAGCAGTTAACACCCACCAATGCATTGTGATAATGCAGGATGAAGTTGTTTTTAGGTGCTATCCATAGGTTATGCTGCTATATGTTTGTTATAACCATGGTAGGAGTTAAGGGCTGGTTCAATAGCTAGCACAATTGCGCGGAATTGAGATATATGAAGAACATGTTGAGAAATAGCTGCATGTCCCAGCCATGACGCGAAAAAAAAAGTAACATATTCTTACCTTCACAACTTAGTCCACCAAAGCATGGTAGATGGCCTTGCAGACATCGAGAAGAATGCCAGAGATGGTATTGTGGGCCACGTAAAAAGCATACTGAAGAGATCTCACTATCTCCTGCAAAGGTATATAGTGATACAGTAGAAGGGTAATTAATCCAGTGATGAACGACTCTTGCCATCAAACACTTAACTACAACACATTTGATTTATAAACAATGGTGCGTTATATGCAGTTTTTTAGGTAATGCTGATCTAGGCACACGCTGTGCACAATTTTTCATGAACTTCCACTTTTTATGCCAATACACCATTCAAACGACGGTCTGTTTGGGTTGTCCAGGCAGATTATATATGATAGCTGTTAACCACAATTGTCTTGAATTCAGTGTTTATTTCCAAAACATTTATTCAGGACAGTACGCTTCCAGGGAATTATATTTTCTGGTCGTGAATTTTCGTTTCGCCTCCTATTAAATTTGTGTGCATTGCATTGCTATTTTTAATTCTCCATTGTTTATAGCTAATTACCTGTTTCTAAACAAAAATAACAATTCCTGGTGTTCCGCGGTTTCTTTGACGAGTCCAATAACTCCCCTGCTTTCCTCTGCGCATTATTAAACTAGATGGACTGCTTCATATGCAAGTGAAAACAAGGTGGTCGCAATTGCTGGCGCCGCGACGTAAAAACCTGCATCGTGCGGCAGCGACAGCTCGAGCAGCCGGAGCGACGAGATTTCACAAAATTGAGTTTTTCAATGCGCTGCTTTAAAAATGTGTGTCAGCCTTAAAGTAGTTAACATCGTGCGCTGCCTCATGCAGGCGAACGAGCTTCATGCAGGCGAAACAGCTCGAGCAAGTAAATTACGGACTCACCAGTTGCGAGGTAGCGTAGCGTGATGGCAAGCCGCTCTCCCGCCTGGATCGCCTCTCGGAAGGAGGTGTCCTGTTTTTGAATCCGCGGTTTTACTTTGCTCAGAAGGTCTTCGAAGGCAGACGTGTCCATGCGGATCCACCTTCTGTACGCCTTGCCGTCGTCCAAAGCAAGTTCGCGTATTAGGTTTTCGTAGGCGCCTTCTCGCTTTCGCCGCAGCAACCAGGGTTGCACCCAGCATACTCTTGGTTTTTTCTTCGGTGGCTCGTCGATCGCCTCGAGCAGCAGCAATGCTGCAACAGCCGCGCCCGCTTCTTGAACGTCGCTTCTTGCCGAGTCCGCGTCTGCGGCACAAAGAGACGATGCGAGCAGCGCGCACGGAAGCAGCAGCGTCGAGCTGTCGGGATAGGATGACGTCGGCGCTCGGTCGGCACTGTTGTCGGCAGAGTGTGACACGCGGGTCGGCCGACGGCTGCTATCTCGCCGATGCGACGGCGATGCGCTCGTCGGGCGACGATCGGCGCTCGGTCGGCGTCTGCGCAGTGTGACAACGCGCCGACGGCACCAAAATCGCTGCCGCCGACCGTCGCCAGACTGAAATCGGCCGATCGTCGGCCTAGTGTGACCGCGCCTTAAGGAAAATATTTGCTGTCTATTCATAGCATCTGCTTTCACAACTTGCACCTAGGTGCGGCTGTCCCTCCATCCCTCCCTACAGGAGCGGTAGTATGTTAGTTATTTTTATAAGAAGAGTTTTCATAGGAATATGCAAGCATAAGTACTGAGAGTGTAAAAAAAAGAAGTAATACCGCCATCATAGAGAGCAGGGCTTTGGGAACATGCTGGCATAAAAAATTTCCGCCCTTTGTACTTAATTATTCAAGACCAGGGGTGACTTGACGAGGATGTTAATTATAGTTATCCAAGAACTGTACCAGATATAGCTGAAAATAAAACGCATTGCTGAAATTAGCAGAGCAATTTAATATTTGCACCAAATTTGGTGACATATCGCATGCATCACTAAAGAAAACACTTTTCATTGCCTCATTTCCTGTGAATCTCGCTACGTGCCTCTGTTGGTAGCCCGCCTGCGGTTGCTTTTTAGAGCGCAGCTCTTTGGCGTCCGTTCCTGGGTTTCGCGTCGTCGTCGACGTTGTCGTCGGCCTCGTAACCAGCTCCGCCCCCTTTCATCCCCCCAGCGCTAGCAGCGACCGACTGATACCGCTGGATGCCGCTGACGCCGCTAGAGAGTCAAGATAACGTGACTGCATAGAACACCGTCGCCGCCATGCAGAAAGAGGAGGAAAGGGTCCCCCCCCCCCTGTTCTTGTGTGGCGGATAGGGTGCTCTTCAGTTGCCGACGCGCCGGTTATTTCACGTAGGCGTATATATCACGCATATTTCACGTATATATCAGTCTATTTCTCCGACCACAAAGCTTCCTTCATGACTGTCAAGAACTGTTAGTGGAGTCTTTGTTAAAGGAATACGTGTGAAAAATAAAAAAAAATTCTGTGATAGCGCATACATGTGTTGCTCGATTTCTTTTCCTCAATCTATCGAAAAGGTGAAACAGCTTATTTGCTGCGCTCAAATTTCGCATTAGGAAGTAACGTAATCGTCGGTAATTTTTTTCCAAACATGCTTCACGATCATGTACTACTTCATGAAGCAGCTTATGACACATGCATGATGCAGTGAAAGGCATGTGGTTTTTAGAACACTTAAAGTACGCTGTTCGAAGCATGCCAACGTGACCGCGCAAGATTGTCACAACTTACCAGACTTCTTTCTACTAGAATGAAACAGTTATGTCGGTCATGTTAAGAAACAGTTTCAAGTATATATTAAATGCCCTAAAACGCGCCATCATACGTTCGTATAACTTCTGCACACGTTAAAACATGCTGTGCTATCAACAAAAGAACGCACTATTTGGTGGTGAGTGACCCGGCCGGCGCCCGTGCACACCAGCTCAGGGTGATAAATACGTGCGCAGCTGCATATATGCGTTTTTTTCCTTGCGCAATTTTAAGCGTACCATGCTGTTGTTCAGGTGAATGAGCGCAGCAATTTCCCTGCTATAAAGTGCGTTGACTGGCAGCGCCGGTCGACACCCAGACTTCCTAATGAGGTGTTTATATGCGAGAAACCTATTAAGGCTAACCTAATTTTGCATTTTATGATACTAGGCGGATCCAACAGTGACGCAGCTGGTCGGCACATGCTGCTTCTGCAGTGCGCAAGAATGATGCAGCCGCCTATAGCTGCGGCAGCTGCGGTAGGCACGGGCAGGCGGAACCTGTTTTGCCTACGGCGCGAAAGTCGCTACTGACATTAGCGCCACCGCATCTTCGTTACGTCGCGGGGTGAAGGAGGTCTATATATGTACGTACTACGTATGTATGTATACACGTAAGTATGTTGGCATCGCCTGAACATGAAACTGAGTGATCGTAAGTTGAGATTTCATTTGATCTTGGAGGAGACGACTCTTGGATTTTCAGCCAAAGTTGCCGTGGGGCTCCATCACACCTTCAATATCTCGACATGCACTCTCGTGCGACATTGACTGGCACGTGTTTGAGAGCCAGTCCATTCCGCGTATTCTTTGCTCAGCAAACTCCGGGGGCTAGCCTTCCTTGTGCCACCAGCAGGACGTTTCTTCCGCTTCAGCAGAAACTTCGCTCCACGGCGAACTGTTCCTTGTGTACAGTGTGCTGTATTTGTGTTTCCTATGCTGCACAGTTTTCAGCCATTTATCTTGTAACGTAGATTTCAGTCATTTTTTTTCTTACTAACGGTTTCTTCGCTGTCATTAATGTTTTTTTTTTTTTATGGTCAACTCACACGCAGTAACTCTCCGCCCCTGTTATTTCGCAACAAAGCCGAAGCCTAATGTGAAGTACGCAGACCACTATTACGGCGACCACTATTGTAGTATCGCTTTCATTTACGTAGAAGCATTCGCTTGTGACAGGCAGTCATGCTGGAGTCACAGTAAGTACCGATTGGGCCGTAGTCGTGAGGATACTTGCTACAGGGTCTGGCACTCTATCGTCAGAATTTAAGTACTTTACAGTGATTTCGGCTTCGTAACACAGAGAAAAAAAAATTCAATTTGCAACGCTGGTGTATACCGTAAGGAAGACAAAGCCGTCGGCATGGCCGCAACCCTCTCAGAGCATAAAGGCCCATGGGGGACGACGCCATCTGTCGACGACTCCACGGACAAACAGAAGTACGACGGGAGCGGGAAGTGTAAAAGAGTGGCTCGGAATAAGAAACCGATTGTGAACAAGAGCTTCGGATGGCAGAGCTGCACTCTTGTTGGTAGGGACCGTGACGCAGTTTCCAAGCGCATCCCCATTTATATGCCCCATTCCAGGTCCCATGATGACATCGGAAGTGAATAGATGTGAGAGGCGACGACTAAACAGAGTGATATGGAGAGGGAATAGTTGGCAACACTCGCAACTCTAAATGCTGCCGCCGGTGACCCGATCTTCACCGCCAGCTGAGAGTCAACACGACGCGCTGTCGTTGGCGACGCGCTGGTTTCGTTAGCCTGTGCCAAGCTGCACACCATTAGAACAGGACATTTCAAAATGATAGCCTTTACATTCGTCTTCAGGTTCGGAAGGCGTTAGCAGCGAAACTGCCGAGAATGGCAGCTGAACGCATTTCATACCTTTTAAATGTTCTTGGCAGGAAAAGAGTCAACTTTATATACCATTGGACTACATTGTAAGAACAATTTCTTGTTACCCTGGGCTCAAAGTTCTGGAAGTTGTATTATTCTCAAAACTCTTGATGCGACTATTAGTTCTGAGGACCAATATTTTTACCGCTGCACATAGCGAGCCAATTAGTGACGGCTTCCATACCGAAACCATTAGATGTGAGAACAAATCCCACGCCGTATGTCAGTAAACCGCCTTGTCTTCTTTCATACAGCGAGTGCTGTAAAACCGCCGATCAGAACAAGCCCTCAATTTTAAACAGCTGGGCATCTCATGAACACGTTCAATTATATCGTGAAAAGACTTGCGGGGCGTGTGCTTCCAAGCTAGGCCCCATAAGGTCGTCAGCTCGCATGGACAGAGGACAGAGCCGAATCGGAAGCACCCCGTCACGGACGGAGTCCAGAAAGCGAAACCAAAGAAGAGCGAAGCGCGGCGCTCGCGGACGGGCCAAATAAAGACGAATGAGGAGGCAACCGCGCGTTCCTGACGCACCCCCGCTCGCAGCAGCCTGCGCCTCGATTATTCTCCCGAAGCGGTCGCGGCGTGCATACAAATTGCGCCGCCCATCCCGGATAACAAAGCCGCGAGGATCAACAAACAGCCGCCGACCGTGCCGGACTAACTCGCCGCCCTTTCGGGCTCGGCAACGCCGAGCGAGCCCTTCCCAACCTGCTCCCTCTGGCTTTGTCTATTTCTTTATCACCGAGCGCTTCTTTTTAGCCTTATTTTTTGACATTGATCGCGGTGTTTTCGTGAAGACCTTTTTTTTCTCCAGCTTTCCACCGCTGGATACAATTCTTGCTTGGATTCTTGCTTCGCGTTGTCTGGTCGACGCGGTTGCCGGCGCTTCGTCTGCTACGTAAAGGGGATTTGCGTCGTCTGCTCACGAAGCAGCAGACGACGATCCGCGCTCCAAGAGCAGATTAAGGAGGAAAGCTCAGCAGCGCCCCTGGTGGACACACACAGAGACAGGAAAAAGAAATGAAATAAGAAAGGTGGGAACAAATAAAAGAGAAAGCGAACACGTCACTCAGGTCACCTCCGCCAGTGCTCCAGGAATGGTGTGTCCTTTCTGTTACTTTTGTCGCTTTCTCATTTTGCCGGTATTTTAGCGGATCCCGTTACTTGGATCGCTTCGGCCCGGCTTGCTGCTTTCTCCCGGATTGACTTGGCATGACTCTTCGCCGCACTGGACAAGCGGAGGATGCCGTGTTCAATTACCAGACCTATGTTTTCGCGTCTGCTTCGCGGCTGGCTCCCCTGTTCCACTTGTTTCTCGGAAATGCTAAATAAAAGACCTGTGGGGAACATCGAGGAATATACAGACCCTGCAGATGGCGAGGCTTCTTTCTCGGCACGTACAAAATAAAGTACAGGTTTGAAAGATGTGTGACCCTACACGCCTGTTTGATTGGTATTCCAAGTGCAATCGCGCGTTCTCAACGGAAGCAGCAGCGGCGTAGTAAATTTGTCTTTCTCCGCTTGCAGATCTGGACAGTGACACACTGAGCCCTGGTCACCTTGACATCTTGTACTTACATTCAGACTTGTGTTCTCAAGAACATTCCCCGTTTTTGCTTATGATAATGTAGCCGTCTTCGCGTCTTGGCCTCGTTTAACGTCATTCCATTGTTTACGAGCTGTTGGGACGCCTCAAAGCTCGGGCATCGAGTGCTTGGAATGTCAAGTACTTCCAAAGCCCCCACTTAATGCATCATTCTCTATACTCTCCCTTCTTGTCGGTCGCTCGCCTGATGTTCTGTGTTTCTCGATGCAAAACAGTGTTGGTACAAGCAGCAATCTACGAGAGAGAACAAGCCCACACTATATGGAGACTCCAAATCCCGTCTCGGACAAGACCACACGCATCTTGCTACGGGTCGCTTGAAAGGCAATGCTGCTCTCTCGAGAAGAATGAAAAGAATAAGAAAACGGTAAGAGTTCAGCCAAAACAAGTGCCTGAAGTGTTTTAATGTGTTCCACGCGTGGTCACCATATCGCTGAAACCACGGCTTCATGTGTGCCATGGCTGCTAAGCTTCAAGGAATATTAGTATGTGCTGTCGCGTCTTTCGGGAATAAGTAAGAAATGATCTATGCTTCATGGAGTACTCCTCCAGCAAAACTTCAGCCCTTACTATGTGCAGAAGCCGCCGTTATTGAACAAAGGAGTATATTAACGCGCCTTAAAAAGAAACAATACATCAAACACACAACTATATACAGCCATTTTCGAACTAATTATGGTTTATTTTTCTTGAGTTACAGAGTCGACGCGCAAGAAAGAAAACATTCTATTGTAGGAAGCACATCAATTTCCCACAAAACACTATAACTGTAGAATTCACCCACTTCTGGTCATCTACGATATAAATAAGCGTCTTTCGTGCTCGTCCACTCATACTCAGCCCGCCTCGATTGGTGGGGCGAAGAAATGGGATTGGCGAAGGATTTGAGCGCGGGGCTGAACCCGGCGAACGCGCATATATAGCAGGACGGTGGCAAAGTAAAATTAAAAGACATTATGCGAGCGCCGAGTTTTCATCTTGCTCACGGCCAGTCCCTCCATCGAATTTTTCAACACACCCCCAGCTCCACCGCCTTGAATGCGGAATGAGGTACTGAAACTTAATTCTCTTCCACCGTTCTAAAAGAAACAAGAATTGCTGCCGTGGCGACAAAAATCCTTAAGCCTTCCTGCCACTGTAGTGTTAGTCCGGTCGGCTTCTCCTAGCGCCCTCTGCTGAGTCCTGCTTACTGAATTTTCAAAAAAGCAGAAACGCGTCAAGCAGAAAGAACCCTCATAAGGGCCATTTGCTATAAATTTAAGGGCGCTTCAAAGAACCGCATAACGCGACGACACTGAGGAGTGAAGCCTGTCTTCCCAGACGTCCATATAGCAGTCAAGAGGGGTGAGGTCCTGTTTCGGCCTGATGTAAAAGAAACTAAGGAGCGAGAATCTTCCCGTCAGAGGCACAACTTTCTATGACGTTCTAGTTGACTCGGAAACAAAAAATAAGGAGGAAACCCAATTATTCGCTTTTATCCCACCGGTTCTTTCCCGCTTTGCCAACGGCGGCCGTGCGAGACTTGAAGAAGGACGGTTGACTCGGAATTCATGGAACGTCCGAGAATGTGTCTGCCGCCGCAGTGAGGACCCTGCCGCTTCGGCGCTTTGTTTTAACGAACTTGCAGGAGCAGAAATCCGAGCCTCGTGGAGTATAATGCAAAGTGGGGGCACTTGATGGGTTTTCGGTCCTTCTCTTGAGCTACGGCGAGCGTTGACTCGAAGTCCGTTAGAGGTTTCCCAGCTTTCACTCGGCATTTTATGAGCGGCGAAAAAGTCGCTCGCCGGTCACACGTGGATGGACTCGGTTTTTGGTTTTGACACAAGAAGCAGGCGGTTGGACGGGACGAGGAATTCTCGGGGGCTTGAGGCTCAACAGGAAGAAGGAAGATTACGTCTTGGTTCCTAACTATGAAATGCGGCGGCCTGCTGGATACGGCGGGAGCACGTCCTCGCCAGCGGACTTCTGGTGCTCGAGTATCAAGAGAGTCGTTGACTCGCGACCGGTGGTTCATTTGCAAAGTTGGGCGCTCAAAATGAGATGCGTTTTGCCTCGCTCGCGTGCGAAGGAAAATGGACAAAGTTGTGAGCCCCCCCGAGCTTTCGTAAAATAATCGAAAGAAACGAAGCCAGGAGTTCTTCTTCTCAAGAGAAAATGTGATTAGTTGGGAATCGTCCGTCGCCACGGGTATTAAAACGTTACGCCTAGAAAAGGCACTACCGTATGCAGGAATGCACTAAGCCGTTCACTGGCGCGGGTTCAGCCAATTTCAACAGTGTAGCTTTTTTACGCTGAGATGAATTCTCGAGGCTGAACGCCGCAGATAGGAAGGGGATGAACAAGTAACAAAATGCTGTCGCAGGTAGCGCTGTAGGACTGCAGTGTCTTCACGCTGAAACTTTTTCGAAGTTCAGGAAAGGTGAATTCGCGGACTTTTGGCTCTTCGGGGATATTGTTGGGAATACAGAATCCGTACAGAGTAAGTTAACGTTGTGATGGAAACAATATAACCAAGACCAAACTCTGGGCGTCCTAAAACTAAAGCTCAACATTTATGGCGTGCTTTTTCTAAACAATACGGTTGACTGCTCATAATGAATGTTCTTTCTTACACCTAAAGCTGTGTAGGAAATTGTGCACATGAAACAGTGTGGTCTTCGATGTAGTATGTATCTTAAAGGGCAACTCCTAGGGTATTCTGTGCATACTATACTACGAGTTCATGATATCGTCACATTCTTTAAAGAAACCTCCCTCTGTGAAAATAAATCATGTTTCGAATTAGCAAATCGAAGAACTTTATCATAGTAGAAAGCAAAACATGAAATCGGGAACCTGACTGCCTGGTTTGAGGCGGTGTTTCACGTGATGCATTGAAGACGTCACTGGCATATTGGAAAAACATCCCCCCACACATCCTGAATGGCTACAGCATAGATTGAAAAGAGTGCTCCGCTCCGGAAATTTTAACGGTCGGATACAAGCCTGGACAGTTTTGTTCTCCAGCATTAACGCGAAAGTCAACGAGCGTACAATTTTTCTGAGGTCACTAACGCTACTTCGAAGACACACTTGTCAAACCTGGTGAAAATTGCCAAGTGGATACGGAGAATCTAGCGCAGAAGCTTAACTGTAACCTTTGAAAGTTGAAAAACGCAGAGAGTTACTCATCCACGGAATGTCCCTTGTTTTTCTAGATTGTGGCAAAGTCTGCCCAGACTCCAAAGAATATGTAGGACATTAATTAGATTAATTGTGCGTATGTGACGGGAGTGGGGCGAAGGGGTTAAAAGCCTGGGCTGGTTTATTTTAATTACGAGTGGATCTCACAGGGCATGGACTCGAAGCTCGGAGATCAAAACAGAAAACTTGAATGAAAGAGATCGGAGCCCTCTCTGCACGTGGTGTGCGTATCCCGAAACCCACCTGGCCTCTGGATTTCGCTGAATCGTTTGCTAGAGCGCAGATGGCAGCTAACCCTCGGCCGTGATCCCGTAATCGAGATCCCACGCCGGAGTGTCTGGCGTGAATGGAGGCTTAGTATTCGTCGCCGATGCCGTGAGAGAAGATTAGAGGGATCTAACGCTGGGGTCCATTGATGGTCGTTGAACACGACTGCCTTCTAGTTGTCTGTTCAACAGAGGCCAGCAACACAATGGGAGGCTTCTAAACGACGGCACACGAAACCTGAGCGTGATATTGTAATCAATGTAAACCGTAAAAGGAAAGCGGGAAAGAAGTCACAGACTTTCCACAATGAAATAAAACTGACGTTACGACGGACAAACGAGTGAACTGACGACAAAGTACAACTCAGAAGAACACACCAGCGATCAACTGTCCTTCGTCTTTAGAGCACACGGTTGTAACGTCCTTAACTTAAAGTAGCTAGTTTAACTAGCAATTCTAATAAAAAAAACGGAATGTTTTTAGTCCGCAGTCATTTTCTGAGCGCAACTCATTTTTGCCTAATGAGGGTAGAAAAGGTCCGGTATGAAAGCTGAGCTTAGATGCTTCGCAGGTGTTAGGGGCTACCCGTATGAAGATGACGCTTAAAATGTGGCGTATGGAGAGAAATATATGGCTAATTATAGGAAGTATGTGCTTAAGCACATGAACATTACGGACAACACGACAAAGGCTCGCAGGTTTACGCACTTATTATACCTAGTGCTTCTCCTCCCCCTTGAGCTCAAACCCCACGTACGAGTGCATACAAATACATCCCTGTTACGACGGTGCTTAAGTCTCATCGAACCTACTTTCACTGTAAACCGCTAGAAGAACCAGTGAGAGCACCAGTAAGTGTAACGATGATTTCTTTGTAGTGAGCATTATTAATCGTGACTACAGTGATAAGTTTCGGTGAGTAACTGAAAAAAAAAGCTGATTTGACGCCAGGATCCTTACCACTCTCGGCTTTCGGCAAATAGAGCTCATTCCCTCAATCAGCCATTCAGATGCAAAATCGCACCTTCTGCTGTACTCCCACTTACTAGTTGGTAAGTTTGTCACCTTTAGTGACTACGAGAGTGAACGAGCCTAACGGAACGAAAACTTTTTGTGAGCTTGGAGACGTTTTTGCGGTCTATAATCGTTATGCGAATGAATGACTTCCAGATGCTACTGCCTGGGTGGCCTGCTTTTTATCGTTTTTATTAGACCCACAACTATCCTGTGGCTATGAGTCTAAACCGTATTGTAGAAATTGCATGAATATGAACAGAATAAAGAAAGAAATAAAGGAAAAATAATGAAAGAGTGAATATTGAGCTAATCATGCACATCATGCACGTGTAGCTAAATATATTTACTTTGTCACGGTTCGATAAGAGAAAGTCACGAAAGAGAATTAATAGCCGTAGTTGCACGTTTATACAATTGAGCTATGCCTCTGTATCCGCGCCTTCTTTACAGGCAAATTATATGCGCCGTACGGGACAAGTTGCAGCTTCCTTTGCTGTTCACCGTCTATGTTTCACAGAGGGATCTGAGGCCTAAGCGACTCCTAACCGGGAGATACGGCGATTCGATGGCTGTGCCAATTGTTCTGATGTGTCCAAGGTAAGTCCAAGGCCCGTGCGCTCATGGCAACACGAGCTTTGCGTAAATTGACTAATAGTGTCTATCTGCTTTCTTTGCTCTTGGAAGAGACAAAAAAAAAGTGACCGTCACAAAAGTGCAGAGTGAAATTTACCGAAAGCTGGTTCGTAACATGAATGCAGTGATGGAGGAAGTCGAAAACAGGGCTTGCAGAATACAGAGGCAAGTCGATGGTAATGCCGTGAAGCCACCGTGGAACCCCAGGCAATCACACGCAGAACTGTAATCAGAGTCCCGTGATTGGTTTTGAAACGCCATTGTGTCTCCATTGGCTTTCGTTTGCCTCTAGTGCATTTTGGTTCCGGCTTTCGCGTACGCTCTGTGGTACGTAGACGCTGAAGTCGCCTCGCGTCAGCTTCTCAACGACTTCATGCAGCATATTCTTTGCTGCGTCTGTGGCGGAGCGCATTGCGGGTCGTTGTCCGGAACTCTAAATTTGCATTCTGCTTTGCACGATGCGCAGGGTGTTGACAGGCTCGCCGCTTTGTTTCTGGGCCTTGAACGATTGGCAACACTTTTTGAGTGGCGGGGTATCTTATCGCCGGCAGCCACCAAGCGCGGGAATACGGTTTTACACACAGCAGCGATGAGCAGAAAAACAAAGAGGCCGGAGCTTGCAGACATGTCGTTGTTGTTCACCTCATTCTACGAGGTAAACAACAACAACAACAACAACATTGTTCCAAGGAATGGCCAGTGCCTTCCGTCCCCTCTGCACCATTTGTTCGCGTGCTTTATTCTCACTCTCAGCCTTGCGGACGTCGACGGCAACGAGGAAACATGAACTTGGGAGTTGAGGCAGTAATAGCTGCCAGTTTAACAACCTCGAACTTATCCGTGAAAAGACAAGCAGTCTAAAAATTTATATTGTCAGTCTGTGCTGCAGCATAGCTAGAGCTTTAGGCATCACCTTCAGTTGCATTGGTGGTGGCGATTGTCATCGCTCCAGTTCAAAGCAATTCGTTTACACGCAGTGTAAGAGTGCATCAGTTAAATGTTTCAACTTCCCTTGAATCGCATGCGATCGGTGTTTCAACTAACCGGTTTCGTCGAAGAAAGATGCCACGAAGCTCGAAGCAAGAACTGCTTCCAATAAAACAATTTCCGATCGCTCAAGGGTGGAACGATTATAATGAAACGTTGGATTAGAAGCGGACGAATTTCAGCACTAACATAGCAGGAACCGAGACTACGGTCGTGGGGGCATCAAGCACAACAAAATAAGTAGCAACACCCTTGCTCTTTGTCATAGATAACGGGCAGAAACAGCTCGACGGCTAGCTGCTTCGGACGTTCGAAACGACTGAAACGGAAGCGATGTCTTTGTTTGGGTCAAGGTGCCGTAAACATCACTAGCGGGAAGAACAAAAAAGCCACCTGGACTCCGCTCCCTTCACTTTTCGACCATCACAGAAGCGTGAACAGATGGACGGTTACGTCACGTCGTGACGAACACCGGTCGTAGCAACACGTCAGCGCCGCAAGAACACAAGACGTATAGCTCATCGCCTCAGCAGCGTGCAATGCCGGCACCAAAACGAAGTTCACAAGAGAAAAAGCGGTATAGAAGAAGAACGCTAGCACACCGTACACCTAGCCTTTCGTGTATGCCGACGCTTCGTAGCCGAGTGGACGGAGCAACTTTCAGCAGCGCCTTGACGAGCACGACAAGCAGGGGGAACAAGGGAGCTCGTTTCGCGCCAGAGGGCGCCGCCGCTCTTTTGATCTCGCTTTTTCTCGCCGCCTCTCCTCTGAGGCGCGCGCGTGCCTCGCGTGGCTCTCGGAGCGAGACAGGAACGCCCTCCCGTGGCGCTGTGTTGATTAAACCTGCCAGAACGGCCGACTCGGTGGGGTTGACCTCTGACCCCCTTTTCTCGCCTCGTGCCACCAGCACCACCGTCCCTCTCGTTCCCTGCAACGCTCGTTCGTTCCGTAACCTTCGCGAGTGACCTGCGAAGCGTTCCTCTTTGGCACGCACTTGGCGGACGCTGAGAGGCAGAAGCGTCGAAAACGGCTTCACGCCTCGCGGGTTTTTCGTTATCGCCTTCGTGTGTGTGTTCGTTGTTGCTCGGACGACTGGTCCGATGATGACTGCTGAGGTTCTGACGGAGCTTGTTGAAAACGGCACTGCCAGTAGCTAAAAACACGCAAGCATTTTAACGTGGCTATTTAGTGCTATCAATTTTGACGCGACAGCGTAAAGGCCCGTATCACGGAAAAGCCGGTGTCGGCGTTGCCGTCGGTGTGACGGAAAAATACGGACAGGTTGGATTGGATTGGAGAAACTTTATTGATCTAAAAGATCATTGGGGCGGGATGAATGGCCCCGTAACGGAGGGCGACCGTTCCCACCCAGTCCGCAAGTTTGGCTTGGTGTCCTTGTCAAGCTCCCTCAGGAGCTTATCGAAAAGGTGGCTCTTATAGCAGGATCCCATAGATGGCGTCAACTGCACCAGCGGAGCATCGGAGTCCCCATGTCCTCGGGTTGCGAGTCTGGCATGCCACCACTTCGCCAAGCAGCTATGTTCCTACGGCTTGGTTAAAGATGGGCTTTATATGTATGCAGTCTGGTCTTTCACACAATCTTTGTGGCTGTGCAAGAGGAACCGCTGTCGCGTCATAAATACAAAGGCGGAGCTTAGGTGTTCACCGTTTTTTTTTGTGCGTGTGTCGGGGTGCAGAATGAAGACATGTTCTAGGTAAGATTTACGGCAATGATCAAATAAACAGAGCAAACTTTGCCTACCTATCATTGAAAGAGGCTGCATAAGGAGCCGAGTTAGAGCAGTTGCATAAAACCGCAACCGTCCAGTCGTGTCAGTCGTGTCAGAGAAGATAACACGAGAAGAGGCATCAGTTGTCTGCAGTCAAATATAAGGCACTCTAACTCTTTCTCATGCAACGACGGGAGAGGCGCTGTGAGTCAAGAGTCCTTGTTGAAAATGCTGGTTAGAGGACCCAGCGAGAGCAGAATTGGTGGAGCAGGTTGAAATGCGATCCAAAATGGACACTTCGCACTAAAATACCCTTAATGAGCTTAGTGTCTCATTACAGCGATTTCATTTTTATCTGTTTTCTGTGCAATAAACCGTCACTACTGTCAGCGGCTTCCGGCCGAGTCGTCTCCTCGATATATGTGTGCTGCCGCCCAGAGGAAGTAGGGGGGGCGGGGGAGGGGGGGAGTTAGGGTGCACTCGACACCATCACGTCATAATTCGCAGGTACTTATTTCTCGTTATCGAAATTGTTTTTCGCGTAATCCACCTAATAAACCCAGTTAAGAACGGTTGACGGCAGTCTAAACAATTCCTCTAGGCAACCTGATAAGGTGCCGACCTATGATCTCAGAGTCACATAAGAGGCGAGGGTGATATTTATTTCAAGTTACCCTCTTGGCCCAGAGGGCATTACAGAGGGGGATATAACGGTGGCGAGAGCCCGCTTCTTAAAGCGATATCATTATGTGGCTCACCGGCAACGAAACGCGGCGTTCTCGAAAAGTGTTCCCGAAAATTCCAGATGATGACACAGTGGTAGCAAACAAAGATGAAAATTTCTTCCGAAGATGCGGGTAATTTACTCAAGACTCTCAGATTCCTTGGTGAGCACGCAACTCACAGGCCAGAAAACCGCGTTGCTTCGAGGCTAACCAAGGTGAACTAAGTAAAAGCGTTGACTTACGACTGTTTCTTATTAGTAGTTGTGTCGTTAGAAAGATTGGTTTGGTTTGGTTTATGGGGTTTAACGTCCCGATGCGACTAAGGCTATGAGAGACGCCGTAGTGGAGGGCTCCGGAAATTTCGACCGCTTGGGGTTCTTTAACGTATACACTGACATCGCACAGTACACAGGCCTCTGGAATTTCTCCTCCAAAGAAATTCAACCGCCGCGGCCGGGATCGAACCCGCGTCTTTCGAGTCAGCAGCCGAGCACCATAACCACTGAGCCACCGTGGCGGCTCTGTCGTTAGAAAGAGAAAAAATTAAGGAAACAAGTGCGAATAAAAAGGAAATATATAAAAGCAGTACTTTCGCATTCAAAGAACTTAAGTAGTGTTATATTCCCTCCGTATTTTATTTTTGGTGAGTAAGTGAGGAGAGTAAATTTAACTTCAATATCTTGCAGGAGCTAGGCGTTGGAAGAGGTTTCTTGACGAAGTTGAGGCTTTCCGCGAATGCCCTAGCTTCGCTTCGCTCGCGTACAAATCTGTACCCAAAAAGCAAAGACACAAAGCAGGAAGCCTAATCACTGCGCTCAGTGATACGTGTACCAGCGTTTTATTTTACTACACGCGGTGGCAGCTCTCCCTGGCAATGAAGGGTATGCTGCAGGGGCGGAGCATCCGTAACTGTGCCATTGCAACAAATAGTTCGGCAGAACAACGGTGCGTCCGCGCCTACCTGGTGCAACGCCCTCTCGCGGGACATTCACTCCGTCGCTGGCGAAGATGGCGCCATCTATGAAGGCTTCTTGTAGCTAGAAGCGGCTAGAAAATTTGTAATACAGAAAACTATTTTTCCTTGGCTTTCAGCTTTTAATTTTGCAGATGTGCTAGAAATGTGCTTTAAATAATGAATATTGGCGATATACTACGTTTTCAGAGAAAACTAATAACTAGCAGATGGGTTTATAATTCCCTGCATAAGAAGAAAGAGCGCATCGCGGCTGCGTAGCTTCCACTCTATTTCCAGATAAAGCTGTCGCGCAGTGCGCCTTCAAAATTTCTGACAAATGTATCTGGAGATCAAATTCTTTAATTTTGTTCAAATTCTTATCATGTCTAATTTACGATCCAAAATATGATTGAAATATAATTTGCTCCGCTTTTGGTTCTTGGCTTTTCGCTGAGAAATGTCCTGTATGCAGAAACTCGCGACTTTTCTGATGCAAAGACGAAAAGGGATCTCGCCTCCTTGCTTCTATCTAGGCTTATGTCTGTTGGTTGCACTACCTGAGTCGTCTTGAACACTTGCAAGTCCTTTAGCATCTATTGGAATGCACTTTCATCAGCTTGTTTTACCTGGACAACAGTCATAAAAACAGCTCGCAATATATCCACATATTTGAGAAACATTCAAAAAGGGGAAAAATTAGACCACTTTCAACGTACTCACTCGATTTAAGAAAAGGTGCTCAAAGAGGCCGCAAAGCTTTTCACGTCACTAACTTTCCTTGGAAGGTTCCAGCGCATGCGATTCTGTTGTACAATATATTGAACAAGTTCTCCATAACCGGGTCTCAGAAGGGTGGCGAAAAAGATGAAGGGTAGGATGATGCAATGCAGCAGGCATAAGCTGCGAAGTGCGACCATTGACCGCTCTGAAAGGACTGCTTAGTGAGATATGGAAAGGAAACTTTCTCTTGGGTCAAGAGGGTCGTCGCAGCTAACCGCCAAAAACAGCTACGTTCACGTACTAGCCACTGGGAATGTTGTTTATATGGGCTCCAGTATCGTCTGCTTTCGGGAATATGTCCTCTTCTTCCATGCGACCCGTGTAAGACCTTGACTGAACACTCACCTGGGGAAGATACTTAGGGGCAGCTATTCTTGCGACTTTGCTCGAAAGGAGATCAGTAAATGGAGGAGCTTTTTTTTTTGTTCTCAGACAGGACAACTTTTCCTGTTTTGATATAATTGGCGAGCGCTTTGCTCAGAAGCACGTCACTGCAGCAAGAAAATCTAAAGAAATCTAGATTACCGGTCTGCGCGGTCCCAAATCAGACGCCATGAAAGTTGCATGGCCTTATTTAGATTTATATAGCTGGACATTAACTTTTGGCTTGCAGTTGATGTTTTTAAGTGCTTCTAGCGTACAGTGCAGCTGAGTACCGTGTCCTGAAATTCTGACAAATGACCTATTCATCTTCATCATCGCTGTCAGTCGAGGTACATCTACAGGACAAATGCCGTACCTATTGACCTCCAGTTGACCCTGTCCTGTGCTATTTCCGTACCTCATTTGTCCACTTGACTCCCTGTCTCCTCTTGTTACGTTCCAGATAACGGTGAGTCTTCCAGTGAGTCCAACCTGTCAAAACGTCTGCGCAGATGCAGACCACCTTGAAATTACCTGTAGCTCTGCCATTCTAGCACGTTATTTCCGATAGCCTTCGCGCATTCCTACTGGAGTACATGGCATCATTTAAAGTCGGTGGTCCCCAATGCTAATGTGATCCAGTGACGAAACGACTGAGACCCCCACTTTAATTCTTTTCCTCCTAATTTCATCCTGGTGCTTGGAAATTACTAAGAAAGCTCAGTTATTGCTGAAATCTGCATATCTTACATCCGTGATAATTCGTAGATGTGGAGAACATTCTAGTGGGCCATGCGAATTACAAAGTCTTCAAGCGGACGTTGGCATAAATTTCCTGACCTTTAATGAGCTCGCTCTTGGTGCGGGCGATCTATCTAGAAGTTTAGTAATTAAGAACCTTTTGTGCGAAGAAAATATATAGATTAGGAGAAAGCATCTGACTTAATCGAAACCTCAACAGTGATGCAGTAATTGAGTAATTGCGGAACCAGAGTTTCGAAGAGGCATATGTAAATGTACTTGAAAATATGTATATCGGTTGCAAAGTCATCATAGTTCTCTGCAAAAGCCCTATCAGAAAGGATGCCAGGGAAGAACACACGATATCTCTAGAGATATTCATCGCTAGTTTACACGAGATATTCAGAGAAATACAGGTTGTCAAGAGTTGAGATTAATATTTAATCGAGTTTACCGTAGTAAACACCCATTTGCTCATGAAACTTTCGTGCTAAGATTCCCAGGGCCAGGCCTGAAATTTATGATTGAGGGCCTACACACGCAATGCAAAACGGTGGGCCTAAAAGTTAACATGAAGGAATCTAAAGCAATGTTCAGCGGTTTCGGAACGCAGAACAGTTAAGAATAGTCAGCGGATCATTGAATTACACCTACTTAGGGCATGAAGTAATTCGGAACCACGATTTTAATAACTAGGTGATCCAGTATGGGGTTAAGTAACTTTGGCAGGCACTCTGAAATCATAAAGATTACGTTGCCGATATTCATCCGGAAGAAAGTGAGAACCCTAATTGGTGATATTCACCTATGAGGCAGGAGCATGGAGGCGAAGGTAAATGCTTGAAATTAAGTTAAGGGCAACGCAGCGAGCTACAGAACGGAAAATAACAGCTCTAGAGTTAACAGAGCTATTACAGAAAATGCGAGTTCATGCCCAAGAAGGGCCCGGCAACTTGACCTGCAGAAATGCAGTGGTCAATCGCTTCCGGTAACAGAAACGGCGGTGCTTTCTTTAAGTGCGGCGCTTCGGGCGCGCTAAAGGAGAACACTGGAATGGGCGACGCACAGGAGCCCACAGATACGTTAGGAATGCAGACGGAGTGTCTTTGTGTTGACGTGCTTCTCCCATTTCCTCTTTTTCGTTTAAGCGTTGCGTGGCATGCAAAAATTTCAAAAAGATGTTGCGGCAGCTGGCCCACTTCAATCCCTTGTTGATAAATTGCGCTGCATAGACCCTGACACAAACGCCCTTCATTTCGCGCAGCCACGCACCCGATATGCGCAGTTTTAAAATAAGCTTTCGACAACATAATAAACGCAGTTCAGCTGAAATTTTTTAGGAACACTGCTACCAATCTATAGTAAGACACAACTTAAAAACAAACTCAAGTTGGAAACAATAGGCAATGGTCTAAAGGCTCTGGGAAAGAATATTAGGCAAGTTGATATGACCGTCCATGTGCGTCTTCCTTCGTCCTTGTCCAATGTAGCGCTGCTTACCTCAAACTACTGGCGTGGTTACCCCGCTAACCAATCACATCACTTAACTCAGTGAACCTATTGATGGTTCGCTGCGTCAGTAAGGAAATGCATCAAGATTCACGCATTTACAATTTCGTATGATGGTTATCTTTGTGCCTTGGTAACAAGGACACCCTTAATGATGAGCGATTGTAATGTCTAAGAGCAACCGGGTATGGTGGTCGAGAATAATCGCCGAGCTTCATTACAGACATAGGTTAATCTCTTTTTGCTTTTGACGCCCTATGCATTGCGAGCCGTAATGAAATAAATCGTACGTGATTGGTGATTTACAAAGGCCTTAATCTCCCAAAAACCGACTTCCGGCAGATTACACGTGCCTTTGGTAAAATAGCACACGTTATCAGTTCATGCGAGAGCTGCATAACAGTCTCTTTGATGTGGCAAATTCTATCGCCTCGTGAAGACCTCGACTTTGTAGAAAAATGTACAGTCGCGTCTGTGTGACGAAATCTGTCAAATTACGAGTGATATGCCTGTATGTAACCCCTACGCTCCTGAATTCAGGAATCATATCGAGAACACGTGCCACCAGCTCCGCAGTGGATGGAGGACTCGGGGCGTCCAGTGCTTTGTTTGTCTTCCAAGATAGATGCGGTTCAACTTTCAGTGCGTACAGCCATAGCCACATTCAGTGCTATGCTGAAAAACAGCATCATGCCATAGAGATCGCGAGCGACTTTCCGCAGCAGCATGCACTTAGAAAAAGAGCACGACGTCTTTTTCTAGTGGCTGCCAAGAAGCAGTGACATCTTCGGTAATGACCAAGCCCACAATGCTGCTCTATCAACCCGGGGTTGGGCAAAAAACGTTCGCTTTCCGATGACAAGAGTCCAAACATCAAGGCTGATTCGTATGCTTGCCCGCAACAATGCGTTGGCTGCACTGCGGTTAAAGCTGGCATCCGACCTCTCCCGCTATGATGCAACTTATCTCTGTAGTCCGGGACTGAAAATGGCGATACTTATTCCCATCTAACTGCAATGACAGGCTCTCCAGCGTCTGAGTACTGTGGATGAGAAGGCTATTGAACTCCTAGTTGGTGACTGGACAAGCTACGCTTTGACAGTCAAGACGTTCCTGAGATGGGTAGCAGTTAACCGTTCTGATATGCGTCCCTCCAATGCCTGCTAAGATCCTTACACCTAGGCTTGAAATTCCGTTTGCTTGGAAAGCCACCACTGGCGTTCCTAAAATATTTAAGGGCATACGCTTGAGCACCATGGGCCCATGCTGCACTTTGCAAACATTGAAATAAACTTGTATTGGATTAATTTTCGCTTTAGATCATTTGATCCTTCTCCCCCCCCGTCCTCTAGGGCAGCCAGCTGAACATGGGCTAGTTAACCTCCACGATCTTTCTTCCTTGTGCTTCTATTTCTGTGCAATGAAATCAGCGCAGGCCCCCTTATTAACGGCACTTTTTCTATGGTAGATATCGTTACGTGGAACACTTTCCGGGCAGCGAAATTTCATCACGTCATGATGCTTCGTCCCTGAAACAATGTAGCCCTTAATTTATGACCATTTAGGGCTTGATGCCACGTGTATGGAAACTTTTCGTGAAATCTCCCTCTTTGGTTTCAAGGTTTCTTATTTTAAATTCATCAATCATGAAACATGTTACAGCGCACGAGGCCAAACGTATTCAAAACGACCTGCATAAGTCACGTTATTCCTTAATGCAAAATAGATGCATGGCTAGAAATTAAATGTATGGTTTACGGGGGTTTAACGCCCCAAAGCGGCTACGGCTATGAGAGACGCCGTAGTAAAGGGCTCCGGAAATTTCGACCACCTGGGGTTCTTTAACATGCATTGACATCGCACCGTACACGGCCCTCTAGAATTTTGCCGCCATCGAAATTCGACCCCCGCGGGCGGGAACGAACCCGAGTCTTTTGGGTGAGCAGTCGAGAGCCATAACCACTGAGCCACTGCGGCGGGCTAGAAATTAAATGTAATCATGGCAATACGATCATTCCCTACATGGGCACCGTAGCGGCGAGCGCAAAAACGCTACACTTTTTCAATTCTTAATTTCCATTTTTTTTTCGCATTTGAAAGATGAACCTTTCCCTTAAAGGCCGTCCGCGCTATGCTAACTACAGACTTGACCGAACGGGGCGGCTATGCTCGGCTGCTGCCTACGAACACTATGCACTTGAAGGAAGCGTATTAAAGGAAACCGGCCGTGAAAAGAGTGAAGCCTCGAGTCTAAGCTCGTTCTCACGGTCAAATGATTGAGAACACAGACACACACATCAAGAACCACTCGGGCATGTCTCGCGATGATTAAAAAGAAGCGCTCGTTCTCAGCGGAGCCGAAATCAAAAGCAGCGTAGGCGGCACGCCGAACACTCGACGTCAGGCATAGCCGCCGCCGACTGCGCAAATTGTTTGCCGACGTTCACCCATCGCTGCGCTAACAGTTTTTCCGCGACGCCTCGCCTATGCGTCCCCGTCTCAATGAAGATGGAGCGTTCGAGCTGCTCGCTTAGGCCATGCACTGCCAGTCGCTTCGCAAGCTCTCTCTCTCTTGGGTGTGATGTGGGCGCTCCTAGGTTGTCGCATGGTGCGCAGGAGAGTTTGCTGAAAGAATTAACTGCGCGCGCACGCCCGTCAGACTTCCTCCACCTCTCGCCCACTCCTGGGTCCCATAGGAGTCCTCTGCACTCAGGTGATCCTGTCACTTGATCAAAAACACCTTGCTTGTTATCTTTTCGAACAACACTAAAAAAAAATTGTGCGTATGGAGATGGGGGGTGGGGGGGGGTGGGGGGTGGGGTGCGGCAGGTATGTACAGCTGAGAAATCCCTTCCTAGTGCTGACGAATTGAGCGACGAATATATACAGGCTTTTCACGGAGAAAACAACTCTGCAGCCCCTTCCACTATGGTCAGCGAGGGTCGGGTGAAGAGTCTTATTCTGGCCTGTCGCTTGACTGTCAAATTGGAAGATGTGACTGCAGATGAGCATATCAGCACCGTGCCTCAGCGGAGTAATCCTAACCGCTGATGTGTAATGGGCCTAATGTTGGCCGGGTAGGCCAGAGAATGTGTATTGTGTCGTCGTTTGATGCAGGTAGTTGTGGCTCTTCATATCTTTTAGAGTGGCGGCAGTGAAAACTACCTTTTTTCTGGAGGGAGGCTAAGCCTCGCCGCCAAATCATGACTTAGACTAGCCCAAACTTCCACTGTACTCAAAACTACCTTGTTGGGCTGTTGTTTCACGAGAGCGTTTCCTGTGTGCAATGTTAGCAAGTTGACGGTTATCGCCGTCGATTCCGCCGAACACGACGAATTAGCTTTTCCCGTTCGATGGTAACTTATATTCCAATAAATATGACATATCAGGATGGTCGAACCGGGGAGCTAGCTAAACTGGTGTATTTCATTCAGCTGTCTTGTAAACATAAACTGCCTTAGGGCACATTCATCTCATGAGGCTAAACATAAACTGTTCACATTCAAACACCGTATAACTGCACATTGCCTGGACAATGCGCCCTGAAGACCGTGACCTTCTTTATGCCCTGAAGTGCCGTGACCTTTAGAGGGCACGGCACTCGCCTGTGGGACAGCATGGCTAAACGCCTTCTGCTGGTTTTGCAGGTCGTGTCGTGGTTTTCGGATGCGACAACGAACACTTCACATGGGCTACCACTGAACCTGCCGGATCATCTAGAAAGCAGCGTGACACAAGATGCAACTGCCTGCGTACTACCCGTGCACGCATTCCCGCTTGCTCATCTGGAAAACGTGACGGTGGAACTACGTTTTGCCGAGAAGAAACACCACCGGACAATTACGTCATCTACGGCGGATCTACAAAAGCGGCAGTCCTGCGCGGGCCTCTTCAGAGGGCACGGCACTCGCCTGTGGGACAGCATGGCTAAACGCCTTCTGCTGGTTTTGCAGGTCGTGTCGTGGTTTTCGGATGCGACAACGAACACTTCACATGGGCTACCACTGAACCTGCCGGATCATCTAGAAAGCAGCGTGACACAAGATGCAACTGCCTGCGTACTACCCGTGCACGCATTCCCGCTTGCTCATCTGGAAAACGTGACGGTGGAACTACGTTTTGCCGAGAAGAAACACCACCGGACAATTACGTCATCTACAGCGGATCTACAAAAGCGGCAGTCCTGCGCGGGCCTCTTCAGAGGGCACGGCACTCGCCTGTGGGACAGCATGGCTAAACGCCTTCTGCTGGTTTTGCAGGTTAGTTCCTGGCATAATGTTCATTCTAACAGAAATGACAATAGATTTGTAGTAGTCCTGCCGTGCCCTCGCAGGTGTCGCGCAATTTTGAGTGATTGCTGGACAGTGTTGTTGTTGCTGTTGACGTCGGGTGATATTGAGGAGAATCCGGGGCCTACAACAGAGGAATACTTGCAGATGATTGTAAAGAATCAGGCAGACACGGATCGCAAATTGAAAGCTATTCAAGACGAAATCGGTGAGCTGAATGCAAGGACGGAAGGGTTATCGGACTTTCTAGCGGCATTCAAGGAAATGAGCACAAGAATTGATAACCTTGAGTCTATCATCAAAGAGCAAGCTAAAAAGTTAGTGGAATTTGAAAGCCGCGGCCGGCGTAACAATCTTTTAGTTTTTGGGCTCCCTGAACAAGCCACTGAGTCAGAGTTAGATCTGAGAAAAGCGGTTGTAGACAATATTTTCCACAAGGATCTTGGTGTTCAGATTACTTCAGTCGAAAGAATTCATCGCCTAGGAAGAAAGAAAACAGGAGCTACTAGACCAGTAATTATGAAATTCTATGATTCCAGGGAAAAAGACAGCGTTCTTAAAAACTGCCACAAACTTAAAGGCACGTCTGTTAGCGTCAGCAATGACTACGCAAAAGATATTGTACAAGTTCGGAGGAATTTGTGGCAGTCTGCTGCTGTCGAACGATCTAACGGACAAAAGGTATCGCTGGTTCACGATAAACTGAAGATAGATGACCGTCTGTACTCTTGGGATGACACTCGAAACGAGCGTTTGCTCTGCCGGACCCAACGTAAGGGTGCTCGAAACACCCACAACGGATCGGAGACAGCAGATGACAGCCATAATGGGTCACCTTCCAGAAGTGAAAGTAATTCATAGCTCAGGATAGTTCTGTTGAATGCTCGCAGCATTCTTAACAAGGTCACAGAATTGGAATTTTTATTGCTCTCAGAGAACCCGCATGTCGTTTGCATAACGGAAACATGGCTCAACAGTGATGTTTCTTCTGATTGCATTGTTCCTCCTGGCTACACAATGCTCAGATGGGATCGAGATTCCCGTGGGGGTGGTGTGGCCATTATTGTGAAGTCATCGCTCTCAGTTTCCACGATTACGAGCGAAATGCCGGAGTCAGTGTGGTGTAAAATTATGTTTTCTGGTGCTGCGTACGTCATAGGAGCAATTTACAGGCCACCGAATACTTCACCCGATTTTCTCGATAAGTTAAATGAGTTTCTTTTCAGTCATGTAACTAGGAGCACCCGCCTGATAATGACTGGCGATTTCAACTTGCCACATATTGATTGGGGATTGACTACGCCTGGGCATACAGAAATTTCTAGCGCGGAAAAATTGCTGGATATTGCTTTCTTTTACAATTTGAGACAAGTAGTTGGACAACCTACACGGATATCGCCTCAGTCACAGTCATTACTAGACTTGGTGTTCCTCTCAAATAATGTAGGAGATATTGAAACAAATGTCACCGATGGAATATCTGATCACAAAATTATTTTCGTGAAAGTGCTTACTTCTGTAAACGTTCCTGCGGAACCTATGGTTCGAGTAGAAATCAAAGAGTACGGGAAGGCCGATGATACATCCATCCTGGATTACCTGGAAACTTGTTTTGATGAATTTGAAAGTGCCTCTGAAAATGCATCAGTTGAATGGTTGGCCAAATGTTTAGGGGAATCCCCCAAGGTGGAGTAGATTTGTAATAAGGGAGTAATTACTCATTGGCATCCACCCGAGCGCAGCCATACGGCTACAAAGGAAAGCTATACAGCTTTCTCAGCAACTTCGTAGTTAAAGAAAAATTCGTCCTGGTCCGGGGTTCGAACCCAGGACCACCGCTACACCGGAGCAGTCGCTCTACCAATTGAGCTAACCAGGACGGCAAGCTTATGGTAGGGCGAGATCGAATTGATCAATAACTCGAAGTGGGAACAGTGTTGGCCAAATGTTTAGGGGAATCCCCCAAGGTGGAGTAGATTTGTAATAAGGGAGTAATTACTCATTGGCATCCACCCGAGCGCAGCCATACGGCTACAAAGGAAAGCTATACAGCTTTCTCAGCAACTTCGTAGTTAAAGAAAAATTCGTCCTGGTCCGGGGTTCGAACCCAGGACCACCGCTACACCGGAGCAGTCGCTCTACCAATTGAGCTAACCAGGACGGCAAGCTTATGGTAGGGCGAGATCGAATTGATCAATAACTCGAAGTGGGAACAGTGTTGGCCAAATGTTTAGGGGAATCCCCCAAGGTGGAGTAGATTTGTATAATTGTATAAGTAATTACTCCCTTATTACAAATCTACTCCACCTTGGGGGATTCCCCTAAACATTTGGCCAACACTGTTCCCACTTCGAGTTATTGATCAATTCGATCTCGCCCTACCATAAGCTTGCCGTCCTGGTTAGCTCAATTGGTAGAGCGACTGCTCCGGTGTAGCGGTGGTCCTGGGTTCGAACCCCAGACCAGGACGAATTTTTCTTTAACTACGAAGTTGCTGAGAAAGCTGTATAGCTTTCCTTTGTAGCCGTATGGCTGCGCTCGGGTGGATGCCAATGAGTAATTACTCCCTTATTACAAATCTACTCCACCTTGGGGGATTCCCCTAAACATTTGGCCAACACTGTTCCCACTTCGAGTTATTGATCAATTCGATCTCGCCCTACCATAAGCTTGCCGTCCTGGTTAGCTCAATTGGTAGAGCGACTGCTCCGGTGTAGCGGTGGTCCTGGGTTCGAACCCCGGACCAGGACGAATTTTTCTTTAACTACGAAGTTGCTGAGAAAGCTGTATAGCTTTCCTTTGTAGCCGTATGGCTGCGCTCTGGTGGATGCCAATGAGTAATTACTCCCTTATTACAAATCTCTCCACCTTGGGGGATTCCCCTAAACATTTGGCCAACACTGTTCCCACTTCGAGTTATTGATCAATTCGATCTCGCCCTACCATAAGCTTGCCGTCCTGGTTAGCTCAATTGGTAGAGCGACTGCTCCGGTGTAGCGGTGGTCCTGGGTTCGAACCCCGGACCAGGACGAATTTTTCTTTAACTACGAAGTTGCTGAGAAAGCTGTATAGCTTTCCTTTGTAGCCGTATGGCTGCGCTCGGGTGGATGCCAATGAGTAATTACTCCCTTATTACAAATCTACTCCACCTTGAGGGATTCCCCTAAACATTTGGCCAACACTGTTCCCACTTCGAGTTATTGATCAATTCGATCTCGCCCTACCATAAGCTTGCCGTCCTGGTTAGCTCAATTGGTAGAGCGACTGCTCCGGTGTAGCGGTGGTCCTGGGTTCGAACCCCGGACCAGGACGAATTTTTCTTTAACTACGAAGTTGCTGAGAAAGCTGTATAGCTTTCCTTTGTAGCCGTATGGCTGCGCTCGGGTGGATGCCAATGAGTAATTACTCCCTTATTACAGTTGAATGGTTATGGCAGCGTCTTAAAGTTATCATCAGTACTTGTGTCGACCGGTACGTTCCAACTAGAGTTAATAAAACAAAGCAGCGCAACCCATGGGTCACCAGGGATATCATTCACGCGAAACGGAAGTTGAAAAGATTGCGTAGAAAGAAAGCCGACTTCAACGACATACAGGTTTTACGTCAAAAAATAAAAATGTTGCTATCGGCTGCAAAAGAAAGATTTTTCAATCACACTCTTAGTGGTTTTCTGCGAAATTCTCCAGGGAAATTTTGGCGCTATCTTGATAAAAGAAAGGAAAGAGTAAAGCAGGTGACAGTGGGAGCCGAACTTATTGCAGATAAAACGAATATGGCCGACCACTTCAATAAATATTTCCAATCTGTATTCGCAAGAAACACGAGCCAAAGCGACGCACACGACGAAGCACATTCTCGTGAAACGTCTATCGATGCTATCAGCTTTACTCAAAGCGGCGTGTTTCAGCAGCTGATAGAATTGGACGAAAAAAAAGCTATCGGCCCGGATGGAATACCTACATGCTTCTTGAAACGGTATGCTGAATGGATGTCCTTCTACTTGGTAATTATATTCCGAAAATCACTCGTAACTCATTATCTGCCACAAGACTGGCGCACTGCCATTGTTATACCCGTATTTAAAAGTGGCAATCGCACACTTATGAACAACTATCGGCCTGTGTCACTTACTTCAATCTGCTGTAAGGTAATGGAACATGTTATTGCGAAACATATTATCATTTTTTTGGAAACAAATGTACTACTTTCTGAATGTCAGCATGGCTTCCGTCGAGGGTTTTCAACGGTGACACAGTTAATTGAGACAATACATGACCTTTCTAAAGCTATAGATGACCGGGGACAGATTGATGTTATTTGTGTAGATTTTGAAAAAGCCTTTGATAAGGTTCCTCATGACAAATTACTCCTGAAAGTGCGAAGGGCTGGCATTAATGGAGACATCCTTAGATGGATAGAAGCGTACTTGGCGAAACGCAAACAGGCGGTACGTGTTGACAATTGCGAGTCTGGCTTTTTGGATGTGTATTCTGGTGTACCACAGGGTTCTGTGCTGGGGCCATTGCTATTTCTAGTTTATATCAATGACGTAGTATGTGCAGTTGGAAATTCTGTTAAACTGAAACTATTTGCGGATGATTGCCTCATTTATGCACCTGTCACATGTGAAGGAGATCAGATTAACATTAACCAAAACCTGCAGGCTTTTGCTCTTTGGTGTGAGAAATGGGAAATGAAAATCAACTTCAATAAGACCACATTTACCCATATAACTAACAAACGAAATATAATTTCTTTTCAGTACAGTATTGCAGGTCACGATTTGGTTAATGTTAGTACATTCAAGTATCTGGGGGTGTCAATTTCTCACAACCTAAGTTGGCACAATCATGTCGAAAATGTTTGTGCGGTGGCACATAGAAAACTGTGTTTTCTAAGAGGAAAGTTGGGGAGAGCAACGAAAGATGTCAAACTTTTAGCATACAAATCTCTCATCCGGCCTTCCCTAGAATATGCATCTGTAGTATGGTCTCCTCGGCAGAAGATTCTTTCAACGGAAATAGAAAAGATTCAAAGACGTGCAGCGAGATTTATTTGTTCAAAGTACAGGAAAACAGATTCGGTAACGGAGATGTTAAACTCATGTAGTCTAGAAACATTAGAAAAAAGACGTAAAAGGCAGAGATTAAAAATACTTTACCAAATCATTCACGGAGAAATTAACATCAATAAAGAAAAATATCTGCAGCTTCCAGGTAGACTAAGCTCCCGCCTTAACCACCACAAAGCAATTCGGCCATACTTGACACGAACTAACGTCTTTCGCTGCTCATTCTTTCCGGATGCTATTGAGCACTGGAATAAACTGCCCGCTCACGTTGCTGAGTCTACAGGTGTAGCGGCATTCTTGAATGCACTTGGGGATTCCGTCTAGGCATGGGATTCTTGTAGATGGGCGCGTAACTGATTGTCCAATATTGCTTTTTGTATAGCAGGTGGTTCTACAGTGGTGTGAACTGTATTGCGTTTCAATGCTCTCTTGTATTGTATGCTCAAAGAAGCTTGTTCATTCATGGTTATATGTGCATTTCTTTGTCTCTTCACTTTCCCTCCCTGTAATGACCCTCAAATGAGGGTTGACAGTATTCATAAATAAATAAAATAATAATAAAAAATAACGTGTGCGATGTCAGCCTTACCCCCTAGCTCATGAAATAGCGTCCTCTCATGCGGTTCTGTAGTGCGCGTTAAAAACAGACGTGTCATACCGCCGCCCTGGAGAACGCGAGTGATTTGTATGGAAATTTGTTTTCTTTCTGGCTGCCTCGGTGAATCCAAATATTTACGCTGAACTAGTACAAACATATACGGGTATAATGACGCGGTAGGTTTGTTGTTTATCAAATAATTTCTAAAGAGCCATTAGAAATGAAAATGTAGAGCGAATCGCTATACTAACAGCAGGTAGGCTGGCACTCAGCACTTACGGAACAGTGGTTGGTGGAGCTCCTCCGAGGTAACAAAGAGTTCCATGAGGACAAAGGATGCAAGGAAGGGGTAGAGAGAGTTGTGAGGGTAGCTTGACGCGGTAAAAAGAACGGTTAATTTGTCTTTTGGTCCTGGCGGTCAATGAAAGAAGAAGCTTGGTCGAGTTGGTGGTTCCCTTGTTGGGATTTTACAAAACCGCAAAAGATGGAGTTAACCACAAACAAGCCAGCCGGACATTTGCTCGTCGTAGAGCGGTTCTGTTAGCGTGCGAAAATATGTCAAGAGACAAAGACGTGACACAAAACAAGCGCTGTCAGAAGAACAGAAAACTGAGCGAGTTGTATTGATTGAAGTGTTGGGTAACGTCGTTGGGCTTTGTCCCCCTTATGCTCGATGCTGAAGCATCAATCAAAGATCGACTCCCCCAGTTTTCAGTTCTTCATATCTGCAATTAATCCAGCGGTGGCCGCGTAGGAATTCTTTTGTTTGCTTCCTTACACCGGTTCAATGTCATAAAATGTATCTTGACAAATCACGCTCAAGAGACCCCGAGTTATGAGTGCCTTCTGTGGCGGAGTTTGCGCAGTGACCAATATGCGGCGTCTGCTGCCAGTTGGTGTGGCGGAATTGGAATTATTGGTTCCCCCGTGACTTTCGGTAAAGCAAATCGCTGTGACTGAGTCGCTCCAGTGGGCAGCGGAAAGCTCGAGATGTCAGACCGAAAAACTCGTTGCTGACAAAGACAATTCCAATTTGGTGAGAAAGCAGACAAACTTGTTACGATAACGATGGCGTCACGAATTGGCGCACTGTGATAGGGCATGACCGGGCTCATGCACTCACAATGTAGAACGTACACCCAGCGTCAAAAGTTTGCAGCACACACATATCGTCGAAAACTCTATTTACATACAGCCTGGACAAACAGACTAAAAATGACAAAAGCTCTGCCGAGCCTCGCACTGAAGCGCAGGCTGCAGGTTTCCTTCAAGGTACAGTGTTTGTCAAAAATATACAGCCCAAGGGGTTTGAATTTGACTGTCGAAACATGGGAAGGTTGAGGACTTCCTCTCACCTTCGTGAGGTTGGAGTTCCTGGGAATTCTGCAGTAGCCACGAAGCAGGGCTCAGAAGCAAACCCCTTGGAATGTATACTTTTGACAAAGACTGTACATATAGTGGCTTTCATAAAAAGCGAGGTTCGTCGCTACTGGCGTGCCCCCCTTCCCCCCCCCCCCCCAAACTATTAACGACGGGTTTGCGTAATATCGCTGCTCAGTCAGTGAAATTTTGTCTGAAGCTCCTTGTTTTTTTGTGCGCAAATTTTGGTCAAGTAAAGTGTATGTGTTCCCGTTACTGAATTTTCGGTTAAGGCGAGCATACCATAGAGATACCACCACCGCGGTGGCTCAGTGGTTACGGCGTTCGGCTGCAGACCCGAAAGACGCGGGTTCGATCCCGGCCGCGACGTCCGAATTTCGATGGAGGCGAAATTGTAGAGGCCCGTGTGCTCTGAGATGTCAGTGCACGTTAAAGAACCACAGGTGGTCGAAATTTCCGGAGCCCTTCACTACAGCGTCCCTCATAGCCTGAGTTGCTTTGGGACGTTAAACCCCAATAACCAAACCAAACCACAGAGATACCGTCAACGGCGAAAACTTTCCTTATAAACCGCTCGTTGGAAAAATAATCATAACATTACAAAAAAAAACGTTGGCGCTACAAATATACAAAAATGTAATTTTCGTGCACAATGCAGAAATGTATGTTGTGTGTCGGATTAGTACACAGAAAAACAAAGTGTATTTGGGTATTATACGTAAATTTGGGTCTTCGGAAGATTTGTATATTTTCTTCACAGGGCGACGCCATCAAAGAAAGCGGCACTTGAGGTTTTACTTTTTTATTTCTGTGGTAGTTTCATTTCTTGGAGTGAAAAGCATACCCATCGCCCGAATTCGGTGTTGCCGCAGTGAAAAACAACCACTGAGCAATAAAGCTGAAAAAATACAAAACAGAGCAGCAAGGATTATCCAGTGTCGGTGCTCAAGAACTGATAGCTGCACCGACATTAAAAATAAATTAGGATGGGAAACATTCTTCTCGACGAAGGAAATTACTCCTACATCAAATATATGATGAAAAAACCGGCATTCGAAAGGAAATATACTTACACAGGCAATATTATGTCTCTACTGCCACTGATATTTGTTTCAAGATTTTGGAATACCATACCTGAGAAATACATACCCCAATTTCTTTTTCTTAGTCCCATCAGCGAATGAAGTAGGCTTTTAGGCCAGCAAGTGTACGGTATAAATTACGATGTTTTTTTCCATCTATAACCCTCTTGATGTAGCACCCTCGGGCTAGGCAGGGTAACCATTGAATAGGGAAAAAAAACTGAACTCAGCCAGAACATATTAAGTTTAAGCTTGGTGCACGAAAAGAACACTTGGAGGCTGTTTGTCATTCCTGGGAAACTCACTTCCTTTCTTATCTTCAAAAGAGGACCTCGCGTGGAATCTTCTAAACCAACCAAAACTTGTCTGCATCAACAGAAATGAGCACGGAAGTAATTAACTCATTACGTAAATAGGTTAATGGGCTGATACATCCCGCTCCCGTTCTTTATCTCAGCATGAAGCAAAACCAAGGTTTGAGAGAGGGAGTCGGGAGAGGATGTGGATGGGCGTGCAAGCGAGGGGACCGTTTCAAAAGCTGTTAGTTTCCTCACTTGGCATTTTTTGGTCTACATTGTTTGTCTGCGGACACACCTGGGACGTTGCACGTTTTCGAGCACAAAGGAGCAGGCGTGAAATGGTTAACTGCAGCCCTGAAGCAGGCGGACGTTGTTTCTGGAAAGCGACGCGAACAAAAGAAAAACCTATAGCTGCCCCGTTTTCGCAAGTGAGGGGCGTTTCTGTATCCGTTTTATTGTATTTTTTTTTTGCGGGAGCCCCGCGGCCAACAGTCGTGGGAACGTGCGGTCTGTTTTTGACGCTCTTCGTTCAGGTGGCCTCAAGTGGTTGTTTGATTTGTGGCTTGCTTTGGAGGCAACTTTGTTTCCGCAACCGTCGCGGACATGAACGTCAAGCACGCTATCTCCACCAAAAGTAAGTAATAAAAAAAAGAGATAAATGGAGGTAAAATGAACAGAAAAAAAAGGGGGAATAGCCTGTTTGCTGTGCTGCCGGGGAGGATTTTGAGGCAGCCTTCAAAACCGGGCTGACCGCTCCATTAGCTCCAAAACAGCTTCATTTTCTGGTCGGGGTGGAATGGATGCGGGGATAGCCGGGACCAAGAAGAAAAGTACGAAGCGAGCAGAACTTGCTGTTAAGGGTTTGGTGTTTCTCTCTTTACATGTTTCGAGGGTTGAGTGGGTTCTTTTTACACTTGCAAGGAGTCCGAAGTGAACGCGTGCGGCGCGACCGTTAGCGCAAACGTTCTTGTAAGTGTGTTGTGGTGACCCCCTCCAGACTCCCGTCCCGGACCCTATTGCTCTTTCTGCTGGTCAGTTACAAGCAGTCCTGTGACCGCATCTTGAAGCGTGTGTTAGACCAGTACGTGTCGGCTCAACGGGCTACTTGTAGCGTTCCGCTGCAACATAGGCCCCTCTAGAAGCCGCAATTGTTCTTTGAACTATCTATTGGCACGTATAACGCCAGCTGACTTTTCCAGCTAGGTTTTTCCATCGAGTGATTTGGAGTAAACTTAATGCGAAGACAAGCGGTTCAATATTTGTTTGCCAAAATATGTTTAAGTCATCATGGAAAAATTAGCGCACTCAGGACAACAGACAAATAATATAAAACAACACAAGCGCTTCAAGATGTATCGCAGGGAGCTGCAAAAGACTGTAGTGAATATCAGCGGAAGTTATTGTTGGGCAATTCCGATCAAGTGGGCTCATAGATGAAAATGTGAGCTTAAAAAAGACGCGGCGCGGTCCTCAATTTAAGTTCAACCCCCTTCATTAGCGTCCACATTTCTGACTCTCATGTTAGTACCGGTAGGCTATAATTATTATGAATACTTTCCTCAGTTGAGAGAGCGCACGCGAAACGTACTCCAGTCCATTCAGATATTCTCGTAGTTTCGTTATTTTGCTCTCGTGCTTCCTGATCTCCACTCACTATGTGCTCTATGTAGATGTCTTCCCTTCACGCTTGCAATGCTTCGCGCCTATATAGTGAAGTGCTGTCCCCTTCCAACATGGTTAACTATTACTTCAGATATCATTATATTGATCTTCAGACACAGTCTTTGCTTTGCAATTTGAACCTTGAGTTACTTAGCTAAAGATGTGTCGTCAGGAAACTCTAGATTGCTAAGGTATTTCTCGCTTACTATTATACCCAAATGTTCCCGATCCACTGCTCTGAATAACCCCACTGACTCAGACCTATGAAACGTGTGTTCGAATCCCACTGAAACGTCTGCTTTTCTGCGCACGTTTTATTTCGTCGTATTCTCCCCAGTAGGTGAAAGGCTCACGGACGGATAAATATCTGCGGACAAGCAGAGGTAAAAGTGAAGCCGTTAAATGCATTCCCGCTTTTATGCTCCACATAGGCAGGTCCATGGACATTACAATGCAGATCTCTTTCTCTCTCTCTCTGGGAACATAGAGCAAATACCTACGTATCCTGCAATACCTGTATGGAAGCTGACAGGACCGCGTCGTGGCTGTGAGCAAACCTTTAGCAGCAACCTATCCTGGAGTTTATCGATACGAATAAGCGGAACAAATATCAAGGAAAGAGAAAAACACTGGTTCGTAAGTGTGCTATATCTTTTGCTACCAAGATATTCAGTGTGCAATCCAGGCGGTGAATTGTAGCTGCTACATATGAAGGTAGACTTGGGATCTTCGATTGTTCGTGATCAGAAACGCTCTTCAAAAGAATTGAAGTAAGAACGTGAGGATTTTATTGCCGAGTGGAAACGCGGTAATCTACCTTTACTCATCCTCACCGCATTATATTCGGATATTTCAAGTCCAAAGTTCAGTCCACGACTTCTTTCGCTTGAAAATCTCGAGGCACTATACTGCACCCAACTGTTAGGCAAATAGCGCCAGTGCACACTGAACTGAGTTCCTGCCAAACCGTGTGTTAACGCCGTTTGCGAACCACGCCGGCCTCTAGAGGGCGTTCCTTCTCCCATCCGCCGCCGCGGCGTGAGTACCACCACCTGGCGGGTGATGAAGACGTCACGCGGCCTTAATTGAAACGAGCGCGCGAGCGCACCGCGCACGAAACGCGCACGAGGGAGGCCAGAAAACAGCGTGCAGATAAAGCACGCAGCCGGGTTCCACACATACATCCATCACGTGACCAATGGAGGCGTTCGAGAGTACGTGTGAGCTGGGCAAAAAAAAAACGAAACTCTCAGGAAGCGTCATTCTCACCTGATTCGTAAACCCGGCGTGTTTTCGTGTTTACTTTTTAATTTTTCGTTTGTCTACATCAATATGTAGTTGGGCACGCAAGCCGCTTTCCTGCGTTTGCAACACTACGTTCGGCGAGCGTGCGCAGACGCCTGATTTGCCGCACAGACGATAGCTGGGTGCCCGCGATGAATGGTTCCGATCGTCTGCTTTTTCCCCCAGCGCAGACGGCGGGAGGTGTGCGCTGTCGTCTGCACGCCTATTTATTAACGTAATGGAGCGGCATCCTTCGGGGCTCTGGCTGATTAAGACACGTTAAACACGGCCGAGCTGCGAACCTGTCAGGCCGCATTGATGCGGTAGTTCCAGGATGTGTTCAGAACGACAAGGGTGTCATTTTCTGAATATAAAGGCATTATTTTCGGGTTTATGCTGTTTTAGTCTGAAAGAACAGTGCAGTTTTTCTCTTTTACGACCCGAGAACAGTAATACACAATAAGCGGCAGACCTGATTGGGCGTTGAGGGGTTCCAATGTCCCGAAGTGACTGGGGCTTTGAGGGACGCCGTTATAGAGGGCTTCGGATTAATTTGGAACACGTGGGGTTCTTAAGTGGGCGTTGGCATCACACAGCAGAATGAAACGTGGGTTCGAATCCCACTGCAACGTCTACTTTTCCGCGCACGTTTTATTTCGTCGTATTTTCTCCAGTAGGCTAAATGCTCACGGACGGATAAATATCTGCGGACAAGCAGAGGTAAAAGTGAAGCCGTTAAATGCATTCCTGCTTTAATGTTCCGCATAGGCAGGTCCGTGGACCTTGCAGTGCAGATCACTCTCTCTCTCTCTGGACACATAGAGCAACTACCTACGTATCCTGGGGCAGCCGCCGAGCGTCAAAGACAGTTTGTCACAACTTGTCACAAATTAGGGCCAGGTTTAGTTCGCAGCCATCTGCTTAGCGGCTAGAGCAACGGAACAGTCGATAACATAAACCTGTCAGCAACTTATATACAATATTTCTTACACGAACACCCGTGTTGAGTATTGGGTTACTGCTACCGGCAGAGGGAATAATAATGAAGTAAAAAGAAACTGCGCTAGCTGACTGATTTGGATGGGAAACTAGTGTTGTAGCAAAATAAATTATTCACGGTAAATTAAAGTATGAGACGATTTTACTGCACGAGGCTGTAGCAGTAGGTGGAGTCTGTTAGAAAGTGAAAATAACAGTACACGGTAGTGTGGACGGACACAAAAGGACCACTATGATTTCAACAAACATGTGGACAGCTATATTAAGGCAGCTGAAAGGAAAGATGGAATAATAAAAAAGGGTTTCACGCGTTCAAAAGTTGACCACTGCTTGTAAGCTCATACTGAGAGCCCATTTTCTTTCATAGCCAGAACGTGTACGATAAATAAATTTGAAGGTAAGCTTAAAACCTGAGACAGCAATAACAAGGAATTAGTTCACATTGCTACAGATTTTACAGCGCAGAAGACACGGTCGCCCTCAGAAACATGCCTTACAGCTGCGATCACGTATTAAGCCTGAGGTCATCATCATCATCATCACGCGTTCCCTCTTGTGTCCATATGTAGGAGCAGGCAGAAAATCAGCTTATTTACATCACGCCGTGTAGAGTTGACCTAGTTCGGTTTTTTCGTCATGAAGTTAACACTGGACTTAAAGGTACACTGAAGAGGAACCTGAACTCGTCTTTTTGCCGCGGGAACTCAATCTACACGTTCCGAGCATTCTTAGAAACTTCGATT
This sequence comes from Amblyomma mixtum, assembly GCF_055824585.1. Taxonomy (NCBI): domain Eukaryota; kingdom Metazoa; phylum Arthropoda; class Arachnida; order Ixodida; family Ixodidae; genus Amblyomma; species Amblyomma mixtum. The sequence continues at coordinate 79,117,276 of NC_143015.1, read as the reverse complement.
TATTGCCCCGTGTGGCCGATTTCACTAATTAAATCGAATTAACGTCCGGCTCCCGCCTTTTTTTTTTTTTTGAATTCTCCCTCGTACGGTGGGCGGAGTTGACCAACGCGGGGAGTGCCTTTCACCCAGTCCCGTGGCGGCTTGCCGCTCTGCCATCGGCGGAGTAATACGTAGTACTCCGTAGAAGCAAATAGTCCGCGCGTATTTTTATTTCTGCGGGCTTATTTTGCGGTTATATTATCTGCAAATGAAACTATTTATTCACGGAAACCTAAAAAACAAAATGAAGCGAAAGCAAAGCCTCCACGGAGCTGGCTGAAGGGCACTCCACGCGTTGGTCGACTCCGCCCACCGTACGAGGGAGAATTAAAAAAAAAAAGGCGGGAGCCGGACGTTAATTTGATTTAATTAGGGAAATCGGCCACACAGGGCAATAAGTCGCAGTTTCTAAGAATGCTCGGAACGTGCAGATTGAGTTCCCGCGGCAAAAAGACGAGTTCAGATTCCTTTTCAGTGCGCCTTTAAGCGCCTCCTGGACGAGGCTTTAGTTGCATCAAGAAAATATTTTGAAGTTTCTGATACCAAGGCTAAAAAGTGAACTTCACGTTGACCTTGACTCTTCCTAACGTGAACAACTCAGGGTTACTCGGAAAACAGCAAAACAGCCAAGAAACCAAGCAAACTGCAAAAAACTGTTGTGGGAAAACCGCACAAGAGCTGTCAGAAAATTTGCTTAGCTTTTCATGCATTACCAGCGCTACTGTTAACAATGTTTGTGTTTACAGTTTCTATGTATACTACATGCTCTTATCTTCGTACAATTTTAATCGCAGCTTTGTATTATTTCTGCTGTTATCCGTTGCCAAGAGAAAACAAGGGGTAAGAACCGTTGTCAAGCTGCTCGAGAAGCAGCTTTTTGTTCTTATCCTTGCATTTATTTCTGTATTGAAAGAAATGCTAAATAAATTGATTTGATTTGATTTGATTTGATGAGTTGTTATTGAGAAGCACGTAGTTAGCCTTAGAAACTTGGAGACAAACTATAAGTCATTTTACCCTCGAGGCACTGCGGACATATTTCTTCACGCAAACAGGTATACACAAGCAGCAATGTCCACAAAGGTGCACACCACAAATAATCGGTGGACCTCAAAAAAATTGCTATTTTTAATAAGGAAATGATGAAGGTAATGGTCGATTCTTCCGATGCGCAGTAAGATTTTTCTTTTAAATTGTTTTCATCGATTGCATCGAAAAGTTAATACTTTCGTAGAAAAAAAATGCGGAACGCTTTTGACGATAGCAACAACTTCAATAGGAAAAAAACTACAAGATTGCCGTCGGGCGTTCTGCCCATATATATTGATTGTTATAGCGAACAGGAGCGATGAGATATTTATGCACTGTGCATTATATGTTCCAAGTGCAAATTTATCTATTTCCACTCCTCTTGTTTCTTGTTTGGTTTGGTTTATGGGGTTTAACGTCCCAAAGCGATTAAGGCTATGAGAGACGCCGCAGTGGAGGGCTCCGGAAATTTCGACCACCTGGGGTTCTTTAACGTGCACTGACATCGCACAGTACACGGGCCTCTAGAATTTCTCCTCCAAAGAAATTCAGCCGCCGCGGCCGGGATCGAACCCGCGTCTTTCGAGCCAGCAGCCGGGCACCATAGCCACTGAGCCACCGCGGCGGCTCTCTTGTTTCTTGTTTTGTACTGTATAAATTCTTCAGCTATGTACTATTTGTGTAAAACTATGTTTATTTGCACTCATCTTTTGTTCGGGAGGAAGGGAACTGTACCAGTGCCGATAGCGAGAACTGCACAAGTTCATTGAGTTTTTATTGCAGTTGCTGTGTTTTCATTCATTAGTACTGTTTTACTTAATTACATAAGTGGTCCCAGGGCCGTAACTGACTACGGGACCTCCTTCTGTGTAAATTTGTCCACTTTATTTTTTTTAATTAAAATAAACTGATTCTTCTGAAATCTTGCGTTATATGAAAAAATTGTGTTCATGTACTGTGTCTCGCTCAAAAATGCTTTTGTCCAGAATTGCTGGGTATATGGCATGATCACAGTTCACGACTGAGTAATTGTTGTTCTCTGCAAAGTGATTTGGCCCCTAAGCGGGTCACCTCAAGTACCTTCCGAAATGGTCTATACGGCGGCACACTGGTGAACATTAAATTAATCTCTCACTGCGCCGACGGTCATGACGACAGAACACAGAACCGCCACCTCCTCCATGACCATAGAAGAATCCGACCACGCCGGACAAGCCATGAATCTGACAGGAACCGCCCCCATCGTGCGCGGCTGGTCTCGGCGCGTCTCTCCTCAACGCCACGTTAAGTGGGAGTGACGGCGCAGGATCGCGAGGGGGAGGGCCATCTTTGCGTGTTCCCCACTGCCCGGCTGTGGGTTGGAGACGGGAGGCAGAGAAGGGAAGCGTGGGATTGCTTAATTAAACTCGCAAATTCATTCGAGCCGTTTCCATTAGCCGCTGCCGCCATATCAGCGATGTCCTCTGGCGGGCGCTCTCTGGATCGACCCGCAGATCCCGCGTCGTCTCTTTGCAGACCCTCTCGTCCTTTTCCCCTTTTGGCATCGTCCTGATTTCTTTCCCTGCTTTCCTCTTTCCTTCTTTTTCTCTTAAACTCTGTCCCCGCCTAGCCAAGTTCTCCCAGCTTAGTTCCATGCACTGGTATGTAAGGATGTGTGACTGGGAACGGTACATTCAGAAAGGCCGTTTGAAGCTGCATACTCAAACGAACACCATTCAGTCTTACGAGATTTGCTTTTCGAGGTTCTTCACTATAAAGTTAACTAAGAAAGGAATGAGCAGTCACTTCTGTAGCGTATTTACTTCCAAAAACTTCCGCATGCAACCCACCGGTGGGGCAGTTGTCGTGCGCAGCGCTGCACGCATTTAGAAAGACGCTGGGCTCTTCCCTGCCTTCTGCTCCTCCATGAATTTCTGCTTCCCGTTTACTCCCTCCCTCCCGACACTGGAATAGAGTCCCCTGATTGTGCTTGTCACAGCGTACTTCAGTCGGACGCCAACAAGCATGGCCGAAAGCCCGAACCCGCGCATACTTGCATGCGGATGAGTATGGCGAGTTATTAGTGGCCAAACTTCGTTTGGGTTGCGATCATCTTCCACTATATTTCCGCGGGGTGGCAGCCCGAGCGCGGGTCGCACTGCGTGGCCAGATTAAGGAATGCCGCAGGGTCAAACAAAGGAACAGCCTACTCGATGGGTGCGCGAGAGAGGCATTTCCGCTACGGAAGTTGAATATGTGCGAGGAAGGAAGGGGAAAACACTGACGAATCAAAGAGCCATTAGAGCTTTTTGGATTCCGCTAACCCTTGGAGTTAAACAAACTTCATATATCTTTTTTTATCCCGTTGTTCCTTAATTTTCGGTGGTTTCCTGGCTCTTCCGTCTTAATGTCGTTTTTCCTTTGTTTTCTTTTTAGGGAAGTGCATTTTTTCCCCTCCATCATCGATTTCTACATACCGAGGAACGAACGTATAAATTATTCACTTAAAGATACGGTTTCGCGCACACTTTCATCCAAAGGTTTTCAATTTTGAGAGCTGTAACACTCTGTCGGCACACCAAACGTTGCCTTCAGCTAATTTTAGCTTCACAGCTGGCTAGAATACTCCACCCTTATAAAATATTTTATGCAGGTATATATATCGATCGTGTAATTGTGTGCCCCTTGGCATTGGCTTGGGATCGATGAGAGTTTAGAGTTGTCCACAGCGAGTCGGCATTCAACAGTTTAAAGTGGCCCATATCGTTATCGTCTCTCCGTCCAGGTGCACTGCTTGTTATGATAGTGGCAGAAAGATTTCTTTCCAATTGTCCCGAACAGCTCATGAGCTCTACATAAATGATCATTCTCAGGTCAATGAAACTGCGGTTGAGCATTGCTGCAGTGCACCAGTGAACTTACAACACATAAAGGATAGGAGGCACTATTGCTTTGTGCAAGCATTTACAGATTTGGACGTGTGTATTTTCTTTTTTTCCTCTTTCGCTCCCACCTCCCTTCCATTCCCTTACGGGGCGGTTCAGGTGTCCACCGAGATATGTGAGACAGATTCTGCGCCAGTTCTTTTCCTCAATAACCAATTATTATTATTCTCCCACTAAACCCACTCGTTGCCTGAAAAGTGCTCACATTAAATCGCGAAATAATGGTTTGTGTGGACTAGTCGTACTATGCGTGTTAACATTGAACTACTATTTTCAACATAAATTTATTTATAAATAGGAACAGCAGTGTCATGAGCGGGGCATCCCCCAGCATATATATTTACCAAACACAGTAGGTTTCTAGATACATAACGTCACCTCCACAACCTACTGTGACGTTCAGAAATGTTCACAGAGATCACAGAGAGATCGACTTTTCCTGCATTACCAATCTGCTTCTCGTATGTGCAGTCTTTGCCAAAAGTAACCAGGCTGCATGGTTTGCTTCTCATTTGTATCGAAGAGCCTTCACGGCCTCCTTAAAGATCAAAAAGTTCTTTGAAGGGGAGGGCAGAGGTTCTCCTTATCATACAAAGATTTAGAGCTTGAGGGCTGGCATAATAGCCTTAATATACGACTTAGAAGCAAACCGTGCAGCCTGGTTACTTTTGGCAAAGACTGTAACTGATAGAGTTCTCGGATAATGCGAACAACACATACGGCTGCCACGACACGCACTTTAAACAATGAATCGCAACTGGTGTGCTTCACCAAAAGAAGGCAAAGAAGGTGTAAGGTACAGACAATGAAGTTGGTTGTCACCCACTGCACCAATTGAGTATGACTAAACGACTACTGACCAATTCTCTTTACGTAATCGGGGCTTCAAGCAATGGACAGTTAAAGAATAGTAATTTTAGTTCTGTCATGTGGATGCCTTTTGCAAACCATTAAGCTACTCGGTGAAATAGTAAGAAGCATAAGAAAAGGTGCCACTGATAATATTTTTCACTAAACGAAGTCCCAAAGAATGATTGAAACACATACACAGCCACAAGTGGAATAAGATGCAGCGAAAGTAGGTACAGAAAAGTGCTACCAAAAAGAATGACTAAAGCAAAAGCATTACTGGTTAGCAGCGTGTGAGTACTTGTCGATATTTAAAAGAAAAATTGAAAACTTTTAGGAGCGGAAAGCATGAGTGCAATGACACCCTGAATCTATGATTATGGACGGAAATGAAAGCTGCAAGAGACAGCAAAAGAGCCCAAGGGTCATCATCGTATTCTGATAGAGAGAAGAGAAGTAAACTCGCAGGTAGAAAAAAAAATGAGGAAGGCTGGTGTACGCGCAACTCATCCCAGCGACAGGGGGATCCCCGCAATGAAAATGATCGCCCCTGACACATTTTCGCCGTGGTGCATTCGGGATGAGAGCGCGTCACGACGCGCCCAGCTATAGCTTGAGCTAGACAGCCGCCATGCCATTCCCAACTCCCCAACGCCCTCCCCAATACGCTCCCCTCTGCAGGCCTCTCGACATTCTCCCGCCCCAGCGGTTTCCCTATGCGTGTTAGCCACCCCCAGGGCTCCGCGCGTGCCCGTCGTGTCTGTCGGTGGTGTGGGGAGTGGGCTTGCGGATCTCCCGAACAGGACGGGAGGGTGCGCGCGAGCAGGAAAACACGTGACATCCCCCGCCATCCCTTTCACGCCTTTTCCCGCACAGCAACCTCCCGTTCATTCTTTTATCCCTTATTATTTGTCCCTGACACCCTCCTCCCCTCTCCCCATCGTCCTCCCACCGTCACTCTGCACTCAAAGTTAAGGGGGCGCCCCGTTCGTGTCCGAGCTGGCGCAGTCGACAGGACAGGAATAAACGTTCGGGCAGAAGAGGGAAGCCCGAGGTTTACCCAGACCCAAATGAAAACGAAAATGGAAAATGATATCGCGGGGTTACAAATAGAGGGAGGGAGTGGTAAGGGGCACGCAGGCGTTGCGTTTGGGGAGTCGCGTGGCAGTGCACGGCCCTCGAAGAGCCGATGCGATGCGCATGGTGGCCGCGTGGTCTCGCTGGCGACAGTGGGAGAGGGATAGAGTAGGGAGACTGACAGGACCTGGGGGAAAGGTAGGGTCGCCGCGCATAGCGCAGCAACGCCAGGAATCGCGATTCACAAATTTCTCTCCTTAGTTCCTTACTACTTTATCTATCTTAGTTACTGCGGGGAGACCACCGCTATGAGCATGGGAAATGGGAGAGGAGGAGCGTCAGGCTATTCCGCGCTAAGCTTTCGTTTTGCGTTGTGTTCTCTTTCACTCCCGCAGCGGGCTTAAAAAGGGAATCGAATGAGTTTCGGCAGCTAACGCGCCTCCGCAGTTAGCCGACGAGGGTTTAGGGACGCGCGCAGATGAAGCGTTAGCGGACGACCCCGTTGCATTTGAAGACGGATCCAACGCTAGGGGGCGCTTTGACTCGTGACGCGGCGACGCACCCCACCAGTAGATGGCGCCCGTGCAGAGGGGACATACATGTTTGATGGCGAGCGATGTTGGCGGTGCGAGACGGAGGGGGCTCAGATTTGGGAATGGGGAGGGATTTAGATTGACTCGGGACAGGTACAGCTCGCAGGGAGCGCGCGTATGTCGTGCGCTCGGGAGTGTGCGTGTGTCTGTTGGTGCCGATGGGAGGATTACAATCCCTAATTAATAGGCCTAATCCGGTTTGTTTGGCGATGATCTGCGGCGGATTAGCGGCCGCCAAGTCATCCCTGGCTCAGATGCTTGACGGGTGCTCGCCTTCGCGGGCGGGTAGGGAGAAACCGAAGAATATAAGCGGATTTGTGGTTTCCATTGCGCAAACAGTTGAGGGGCTGCTTCCAGCTTTGCTAGCTACATTTTGTTTGTACGGTTTGTGAAGTGAGAACGAGTGAGTGAAACCAACTGTGCGCGACCAGGAAGGCAGTGCGCGCCGTTCCATTTAACAGTGTGTGAAGCGATGTCTTATCTATAAGGGAAACTATTTTGTGGACAGTCTAACGCAATTTTATCAATTTTTTTCTGTGCTGAGCGGCTTCAAGCAGACGCTAAGCCAAGTTTCGACTTTAAAAAGCACCGTCTGGGAAATACGCATTGGCGTACATTTATAAAAATGGTCTATAGATAGTATATATACTTCCTATATGCTCTATTGCCTTGCTATAGATATTTCTTTTTGTCTATTCATATTCTATAGACTGCCTATAGACAAAAGTCTTCTAAAATTTATGGCCATAAATCTATAGATTGTCTATAGGTTTTCCGTAGCATTGTATTCGTAAAGACTACTATATCAGATTTGTCTATAGAGAGACTATAGAGTTAGCAGAAAGAAGTCTATAGACAGCCAATAGATTTCTAAAAACATTTTCGCAAGGGTAGCAAACTGCTAATCACATCACGCGTCATATTCCTAGCGTTATAATAAACTATGACACGTCTCCAACGAAAACTTCTGAATTTTGAAAGTTAACGTTTCGAAACCAGGTTCAGCTGCTTCTTCCGGGGTAACTGGGGGCTGTGGATAGCGTCTTCAAGTACACTTGAAGAAGCTACCCACAGCTCCCAGTTATCCCTGAAGAAGCAGCCGAGCCGGCTTCGTAACGTTAGGTTTCAAAATTGAATAGCTTTGGGTGTAGACATGTCGTAGTTTATTATAAGTTATCAAACCGTACCAGAGAGGTAATTATGCCGAAAGTTTTAGAGTTTAGCATTACTAGATACGGAACCAAAATCCAAAATGCGTCCGTACTGTTTATAAACGATTACCAGCGTTTAAACCAGCTCGTTCACATTTTTTGCGATTGTATACTTTCTGCAGACCTTTAGAAGACAAGGAAAGAGGACTGAGTGTCTTGTGACGACACGTATAGAGAGTGTTGCATGCAAATTGAACCAAGGATTAAAAAAAATTGAGGAACCGCACCTGGATGACACCAAAGACGCATTGTTCGCCTTTGTGGAGCGCTACTCAGAGTACTTTTATATTCCGCGCAATGAACTTAAGTGAAATGAATTCTGCGTAAGGGAACGACCGGCAACGGTCTCGTTGCACTTGGTCATCCTGATTTTCCTAAATTTCTCAGCCAGGTTAACATCTTAGGTGCGACGTGTCCAGGAAACGTGTGTCGGGATTAAAGTAGTGAGTCCTTACGTACTGTGGCTGCTCAGGTGTTAGTGGGCCGCGTTGCCTGCTAACTCAGAAGAGATGGCTTGCATCTGGAGTTGATTTAGGACTCCTGGAAAGTGATATAACAGCATTCTCGGCGTCGTTTCACACTGGGTTCACGTTCAGTAAAGCAGGATGAGTAACAGTACCACTCTTCAGAAAGCTGTTGACTTGGTGACAACGGCTACCAAGGAGGGGTGAACAAGAACTACGGAGAAGACGGGCCCCTCTACAAGCTTGCGGTAGAGTACTTTCTTCATGTAAGTAGGCAAGAGAACAGAATGACCGGACGAAAGAAAGTATCAGAACCATGTGTGCTATAGTACTTGGACAGGACTGAGAAGCCAAAATAGTATCTCCATACCAAGACTAAAAAAAGAGAAGCTTGTGAGACAGGCAGAGAACAGCGTCAAAAAGAAACGTCATAGCAGCGTTGATAGCGATGACGAAATTTCGACCACCTGGAGTTCTATAACGTGCAGTGTCATTGCACAGTACGCGAGCCCCTAGAATTTCGTCTTCATGGAAATTCGACCGCTGCGGCGAGGATCGAACTCGAGTCTTACGGGTCCGCAGCCGAGTCATCGCGGAGGTCGGTTCGCTTTGGAAAAGCTGCTATTCATACACCTCTACATGTTTAATTACTTTCCACTAACTGTAACAGTTTGGAGAGTCGCGTCCGTTCCAATGACGCCTCGTTCAGGACATTGTGAACAACACAGCTTCGGCGCACATGCAACCTGAAGGCTTCAGACTTAGCCAGAGAAGGCGCCAGAACAATGGCCAGAAGCGATAACTTTTTGTGCACCCCCATCTTACTAAGAAACTGAGGGAGGAGGGGGCACTTTGTTTACCTAATGTGCGGTGAGGCGAAAGTCTTTAGCGCGGTGTTGCTGCTTGTGTCACTGATGTGTGGTGAAGATGTTAATTCAGTACACAATTCTTTGCGAATATTAAATGCTTCAGACATTGGAGGGCGTTTGGGAGGCATCTGTCTGATTCGACGCCTTTCTGCAAACACTCTGCAGCGTCCTAGACAGGGAGAACTACATATGCCTTGGGAGGAAGTAGCGTAATTTTTGGTCGAGCCCAGGCTTGCAACACCTTTCTGGCAACAAGAATTTATTACGTACTCTAGGTCCTTCAGTGCGCCAGAGATCACAGACAGCGTTTCCATCGTATATTTGCGACGTTTATTTGGTCTTCCAAATTTGAGCACATGCGGAGCAATAACCTATTCAGGCCCGTTTGTGCAGGAGGTCTGGGCCTAGAGCACCTGTATGTGAGACAGTTGGTTGCCCGTTTCTTCTTTTTTCGTGATTGTTCCCACCGATTATTAGAGCATTCTCGCAAGTTAACTTCATGACTCTACTCCCGAACTTAGCAGTTTCTTCCAATATTACTGAACGCCCCAGTTTACTAGGCTTTATGCAGGAAGTTTATGCCTCCGTGCGTTTTTTGACAGTTCGGTTTTCAAATGAGTACTTATATTCTGTTTCGCGCAAAAATCTCTGCAGGGATTTGATATTGATGCTCTTCCCGCCCCCACTGTAGCGTTCTGTCTACTTTGGGCTCATGGGTCATGATGTTTTAAATCGAGTGCGTATAATGCCAATTTCTCCTTGCACCAAAACTTTTTTCTATAAATTACACACCGAAACTCTATCTGTCAACGCGTGGCTCGATAGGAAAAACATTTTTGTGTCTTCTGTAAACTGTCTCTTGTGCAATGTGCCTCAAACAATTGAACATTGTTTTATAGACTGCAAAGACGCGATTTTGTTTTGGGATGTGTTGCACAAAACGCTGCAGAAAGATTTCTCCTAAATTGCTTCAATGTGCGCTACTTTGTTGTTTCCCAACCTGGCTCGAGCCCCTATGATATGATTCTTCTGATTGGACTTCATAGCCTTCGGAAAACGTGCATGCAAGATCGCAACGTTGAACCTGTTGTTTCGCCCAGAATTCCTTTCAGCCGAATGTTGCTGCAGGTAACGGACATTTACAAAGAATTGGACTTTTTACCGGAATGGTTTCCTCTCCTGATGCGCTGTATATCCTTACCGGCGTTTTAGTTATATGTTTACTATTGTGTTCGTGCCTTTAGCGCCTATCTAGGGGCTCTGTAAATAGTTGTTTGTGTGTGTGTGTATACACACACACTTATGTATATATCGTTTTTGCACAAAACCATGTAAATAAATACCATGAAAAAAAGCAGGAAGTAGCGTAACCATTATCACGCTCGGTTGCGGAACGGAAAGATGGTGGTTCCAATCCCATCGTGCACAAAGATTTTTTATGCGAAGCATATTACTCGCACAACCGAGCTCTTCCTTGCTGCGCCGCGCACGGCCGCGTAGCTACCACTTGACCTTCATCGGCGCTCCACGTATATGACGTCACAACAGCTGTGAAAGCTGGGGCCTCGTGCGCTCGCTTGCGGACGCGCAGCCTCCGCCGGCGGCCTAACTCCCGCTCCTACCGCTAAGAGATACTGACGTCACGCAAAAGGCGACGCACTCGTTGAGTCAGTTGAGCAGCGAGATGTCGGCCAGGGAGAGGGCGGCTCGCCAGACCGCAGAACTATGCTTCGCATCCTAGGCTTAACCATAAGCTAAGCCAGGCCATTTCTTTTTCTGGTCTGACTAGAAGAAGCGTGACACCTCTTCTGACAACCTTCTGCTGACAACCTTCGGTCTACAACAATGAGCCATTAAAGGCTTTCGCCTTAAAAACCGCTGGCACCACAGTAGTACTGAGATTTGAACCGAGCACTTCCCGCAAACAAAGCGCATGCTTGAAAAGACCATCGCTGTCATACAAATAATGGCCCGAGTCCGCTCTCATTTACACATTTTGTCCTGCAAGTCGCGATGGAAATTTGCGCTGAAGTACCCCAGGAATGTACAGCGGCGGTTGAATGCTAGTAAAATAGGTCAATAAAGTCGTAAGGCTGAATAAAGAAATTCCCATTAAAGTGTCGCGTAAGCGAAACAATACGCTAGAAGCACACGGTCTAGTGCGAAATTACAAGGAATCAGTGTTGCGGTGCCCCTTGACGTTCGTGATGACCGACGTCGTTCTATAAGAGCCTAATTTAAGTTTCTGGCTTGTACGGCGCGGTCGGTACCTATAGATTTGAATAAATTAACCAAGGGCTTAGTAAATAAAATCAGATGCTTAACGCCGGAACTTCGAGATGTCACTGGTGCTTTGTGCTTAAGCTTACATCATCAAAAGATCACTGATACTCAGCAATTCAGTCTTAAAGGCAAAACGCCAATACTGAATCACATTAAAAAAGACAGGAAGAGACACAAAAAAAAAACTATTTCGTGCCTGCCGCGGGATCACTAATAACACTTCGTGTTTTCGCCCATAACGAGGTCGTTACAGCCAGCCGCTGGACTTTTATTAGCCCTTTCTCAAAACAGTAAGTCACTCGCCGGGGAACCATGCACTTACAGCACGGTACAGCCACCTTTGTTAATCTCGCCATCTTCAGGGAAAAAAAAAAGAACAACACGAACCAGTCGCGGGGGGGGGGGGGGGGGGGAAGAGGGGAGGAGAAGCGAAGGGTTTGGCGAAACTATATATCAAAGGCACGGAAGGGCGGCAAATTAAGCGACCACTCCATAAATAATTTCCTATCGCTGCTGCGGCGTTGGCACATTGGGCAGAGAGAAAAGAAGAACAAAAGAATAAAGAAAAAGGGCGCCTGGCCCCCAGAGGTGCCAAAACCTGCGCCGGCGTGCCGCGGAGGTGGCGAAACGGCCGCCCCTAAATCACCAAAGTGATAACAGCGGCGACTAGAAAAGAAGGGTCAGGCGAGAAAGGATGATGGACAAAAGAAACAAATGTGCGCGAAGAACGAATGGGAAACAAAGGCCGCATAGCAGGGAGGCGTAGAAGTCGTATGCGTGTGCTTCTTGCTGCGAATTCTGGGATTGTTTCTGCTAACCTCTAGTTAGAGATCAAAAGAATTGCTTCACAGAACGACGTAGGAAACTAAATTTCCTTTATGTTGTGTAGATACTTTTAGTAGCTTACATGAAAAAGTCACTAGATTTTTATACTCTTGAACCGATACGAAGCAAAAACTACACTCAACAGGCGCACATCAAGGACCCAATGGCGCATGTTCATTCGATACAAAGAACTGCTGGAGGTGGATTCGTTGCTTAAGAAAACCTGCTGCAGAGGGTAAAATGGAAATATTAAAGAAACGAAATGAAAACGGCCAATATGAGCAGCACAGTTGTTGTCCTATGTAGTATCACATGAAAAGAAAAAGGGAAATGTATACGGGGCGAATTCTGTAGGAAACCGCTTTTTCAAGGCGAGACGAGAATGCTGGAATAGTCCCAAGGAAGTGCTGTCGACTCTAAATAAGGCAAGTAACGCCGAAAACGTGACTTAGTGCATGAACAGAGGGTGGAGAACGCGACACACGACACAGTCCACTTCGCAAGTGTTGAACGAGAGATGAAAAGTGCACTAACGATAATTAAATAACACAAAATACGGTACATAAATGTAAGGACAACAGCAAATACTGTTTTATGGAGGAAAAATAGCGAGCGGAACACGAAGTAATGGCGGCGAAACAAAAGATATATCTGTTCGCGCAATAACATGGCGCTTTCGGGAGGTGATAAGAAATACCTCCAGCAACGAGTTACTCCCTCTTGGCGGCAGAAGCACGTCGCAAAAAGAGATGTTTCTGAACGCGGCGAAGAGCGTGCCGTTCGGTGCGAAGAGAGCTTCCTAATGGCCGCTGAGGAGATAAGGGGGAGGGTAAGAATTTATTACGGTGCGATAATCAGCCGCGCACGGAGCGGTAAATAACAAAGTGTCCGTATATATGTATATATCGTCCCGGGCAAGATAGCCCACGAAACTCGGGAATTAGCTCCGAACGGCGTGAAGAAGAGCGGTCAAATAAAGTGCGCTGCGGGAGAGGGAAGAGGCGGCAATGAGAAAGAGTAACCCTTGGTTCGAAGCTAATAACTGCCGCCCGGATCCGCGCTCGTCGCCGCACACCCGACGCCTGCGACATGAAAAAAAGAAAAGGCGATGCTCCGAAGCAGAGAACGGAGAAAAAGTACAAAGCGAAAAGTGGTGAAACGGAAGGAAACGGAAACCGGCGGGCGCGCGAGCGCGCGGGAAGACGAGGCGCGGACTGACCTCATTGGTCAGCGCGGCGGCACGCTAAGCCAATCAGACGTCAGGGAGCCCGAGCTCCGGTTTGGATAGCGGCGGAGACGTTGTGTTTCGGACACCGCGCGGCATTCGGCACGGAGCGGACTGGAACCGATTTCTGGGCTTGGCTTCGAACCATGATGTCGGAGGAGCGCTTTGATTAAGGAATGGTTCTGAGGGCAGTCGCGGAGCTGCGCGCTTCAGCCGGCTTCAGCGGCAGCCATTACAGCGGTGTTACTTAGTTCTGAGCGCTCATTAGGCACCAATACTCGTTTATTTCTCTTCTCCTCTTTCCTTTTTCATTTTTGTCCATCTCTCTCTCTCTTTCGCTTAGCCGGTCCTTTCAGCTGGCTTGATTCTGAGCGCCGTACGTCCTCCAGTTGGGAACATTTCATTTGCTTCCGCCTCATGCGTTATCTATTTCTCATTCGCTGTTGCGATAACTCACACCTCGTGTCTTCATTCTCTTTCCGTGGCACGTTTGGTACCGCGGGGAAGAAAAACTTTTCTTTTTTCTTCTGCCTGCATCGTCGGTACTTCCCCCTCTCATTCGCGGCCAGCGCTTCTCGTGGTGACGCCGCCGATAGATTAATTAATACCAGTGCCGAGCCGCAGCGCGAAATAATTTGCGGGTGAGATAAGAGCCTTGGTTTTCTGGCGCGCTGATTAGACGAGTTGGGCCCACGCGATCGTGTAAAGGGGAACGGAATGAAGAACGTACACGCCCGTGCTCCCTTGCTTTTTTTGTGTCATTTTTGTGTGTCGCCGTATATACTTAACTTGTCTTTTTCTTTGTGACTTCCCACCGTGCTAATTTTTCTTCCGCCAGCAGAACTTGTTGCTTTTTAATTTCTTGTCTTTTCTGGGTGCACGCGTACCGTATTCGCCTTTTTGCGGTTCTTTCCACTGTTCAGATGAGACCTAAATCATCTTCGGCTAGATGTTGCATTTTTCGTCGTTTAATACCGTAATTTGCTCTTTTGTTTTAACGATCGATCGGAGGCCTGGACGCGTCCGTACTGATTGCCTCGAATAAAGGAGGAATAGAAGCCATGACGGGCCGTTCCGTTGGAAGAGCGCGTTGATTAGGATTTTACACGCCGCCGCTTCATTATTAAATACCGCACCAGTGGCGCCATCTACTCTGGCGATGGCTAATTGCCTGTAGAGGCAAACGGGTGGTGTCCGCATAGCCGAGGCCCTTCCCCTAAGACTTATTATTTGTTTTGCCTGCTTGGAATTTATATACTTGAATGTTTCGTGCGGCTTACTGCTACCTCAAGGAGTTTTAGCAGTCAAGCAACCCAGCATTATTGAAGGCCAATAATGGCGGCATCTGAAGATATATATATATATATATATATATATATACATATATATATATATATATATATATATATATATATATATATATATATATGGACCTCATTGAGTCCTCTCCGATCACCGTTAGGCCTAGCGTGGTCATAGGAGCTTACGCGGCTCAGTGGACCTCATAAAGTGATTAGGAAAGGCGCGCCTTCCGTCGCATTAAGAGCGAAGATTAGTCGATAAATGCCGGGCGGCGTGATTGATTGTGGTCGGTACTTTATAAAAGCCGCGCCAGGGGCGATTAAGACCAACAGTTGTTTTCGATGCATGGGAAACGGGACAGTTCGGTCGTGTGAGCAGATTGAGAGCAAGGTTCTCGCCGTTCCTGTAAACATCGGTTGTTTTTAGACGCCGATCGAGGAAAAGGTCCACCTATATCAGATCATCGCCTGAAGGAATACTCTGTGGGGTATTCTTATCGATATTATTTTTGACGTGTTCTTGCCTTCAAAAGACAAACTTGTAGCTCAGGCTATGGCGCCTAGATGTCGGCAGATAAGCGTCCAGATTATAAAGCATACTGCAGCCTAGTGCTGCGGCAGTAAACATTTGATGAAGGTTTTCGGGTACAGAATTCTTTTGGCAATTTATTTGCTCCCAGGGGAAAAAATTATGCGTAATTAACATTCATGGAGCTCACTAATATGCAAGGAATGCACCTGAGAATGCTCACAGCAAAACAAATTGCTTATCACTTGGCCAAATTATCAGCAAAACAAACGACAGCTAGGTGAAAAACTGTTAGCTCCGAGATACGTGTAGTGTCAATGCAAAGGCTTGGAGGTACTGTAGTTGTCTAAGGGAATTTGTGGGGGTTAACAGAAAACTTTGCGACCTCAAAGTGTTCGGGACGTCCGTTAATGGCTCATAAAAAGACAAATATTCTGAGTTTTCTGCCGTGCATTGTGCATGGCTGGTAATTTGAGTTGACATATAAGTTGAACAGATGGTTTGCTTGGAGAAAATTATATTTTGAAATGTGAGTACTTCGTACAGGGAGCAAGAAAACCATATTTAGGTATCTTACGCGTATCGAACAACAAATTGCTGCGCTGCAAATTTAGCGACCGAAAACGGTGGTGCTGTCAGGACGGAATTTTTTTCGGCTCAGTGGAAAGCTTGCTGTCTAAGATTTTGCATTCCGCAATAGTTTTTTTGGCAACACTGCTGAAAACTTTTAAGCAGAATTTTTAAACGAGTGCATGCGCCCATTTTATGTAACCCGATGCTGGAAACCATGAATAGCGAGCGCGATGGTGATTGCACTCCGCAAAGTGCTGCACCATAAACTAACATAACTCTCGCCCGCCAGACAGTAATAACATATTCTTAGTATACACTAGCGTCCATTTAATTTATTTACCCAAAGCTGTTACGGCACATCGATGTACGTCTCGTTGACGGAAGTTTTAATGCTCCGTCTTTTCCGCTCCATGAAAGAAATTCAAAACACTGTGGCGTCATCTAGTTACAAAAGCTAGAAGCGCACATCGATGATGCGTACGAAGCGTCGCTTTTCATTGAAGGCTGCACTAGAGAGTCTGAACTGTAACAAAACATGACGAACACTCCTGAAGGAAAAAAAAAACTTTGTACGTTTAAAACAAAGAAGCAATACTTTACCGACATGTGGTCACATGGTGTGCTACGCTGATAATTGCGGGTTTCAGCGCAAAGTGGGTTTTATCCAATTTTCAGTTTCAAAGTAAAATTATAATTCCTCCCTTCTCTGTTTGCAGGCCTCAATTCTTGCGATATGGGACACGATCTTCATTTCCTCGATAATCTCGTGGCACGGTTTGATAAGTGGTTGGTCCCTTTAAAGCGTTCTGCGAAATCTCCGCGTTCTAAAGCATCTGCTTTTATTATAACTCCTGTACAACTACTCAAACTATATTGATTGTTTTCAAGCTTGACCAAGAATTGCAGCGCTGCTCATATAAAAATATTCGGCAGAGACTCTTCAGACTGCTCACGTGTTAGCATGCGAAAGAATTATGGTTCTCAGTCAAGCTATGCTGCAGAATTACTATGAATCATGGATCACAGCTATGACTTCGAGGTTTGACTTTATACGATGTATAACCTCTATACACCTTACGTTACATTAATTTTAAAGTGCTGCGTCATGCTATATTGCAGAATGATCCAGTCATGATGAATACGAGGCATGACTATGCATAACGTTTGTACAACTATAGGCTACTAAATGAGGTAGTTTGGCCAGTTGGTGCATAGCGTTAAGTAAAATAACGCTAGTCAAAATAAGACGCACACAAGAAACTGGGAAGACCGGAGAGAGGCTGGACAACTGTACGCACCTTGCCTTACATTACTTGTAAAGTGTTGAGTCACGCTACGTTGCAGAAGTAAAGTGCTGAGTCATGGTAATGATTGTAAGTGTTGATTAAGACTACGAGTCATGACTTTGAGGGGTCATGGTGCGTTACGCTTTACTATTCATGACTATACATGCGTTGTGACTCCGTACACCTGCATTCTAACATCCTCCGAATTTCGTGCCTCGGACGGCGAACGGTAGACGCCGGCTTTTGCGGTAATTTAATGCTCACGCATTAGAACGACTTATAGAGAAGTTGACACTTGAGCGCTACTTAGGCATGAACAGATTACAAGTTCTCGCTATTACCTTATAGCTTCAGTGTTGCCGCGGTGGCTGAGTGGTTATTGGGCTTGTCTGCTGACCCGAAAGACGCGGGCTCGATCCTGGCCGCGGCGGTCGCATTTCGATGGAGGCGAAATTCTAGAGGCCCGTGTACTGTGCGGTGCCAGTCCACGTTAAAGAACCGCAGGCGGTCGAAATCTACGGAGCCCTTCACTACGGCGTCCCTCATAGCCTGAGTCACTTTGGGACGTTAAACCCCCGCAAACGATAAACCTTCTAGCTTGACATTCTCAGCTAGAAGTTCCGGCGCACAGTTTCAGCGAAGTCTAACCATAATTTTTAAATACAGGCTTTTTGAGATATAGACAAGGTTTGCGCGGCATTGTGACACCAGTGCGTACATTAGAAAAAGAGATGAGTCATGTTAACTAGTAAGCTGATTAATAGTTGCCTTTCCACTATTATTGTTAGGCACCTAGTTACCATTAGAAATTTGTAGCTGGCCTTCAGTAGTTGGCATATCAGTGTTTAGAATTAGGAAAAGCGATTACCTTCAACTATGTTGCTCAACAAATTCTCACCTTCTGTTCAGCGTTCCAAACGTCAAGCGTCATTCTCGCACTTGCTACCACGCCCACCACGTGACCTTCACTCTCCCGTCTACACTGGACCAGCAAGCAGTGGCAGGCAAGAAACACAAGCCCATGTGGCTCATATTGAAAGGTAAACAGCGCAAAGACGAAGACCGCAGTAGAAGTCACATAATCTTAAAAATGTAGCGAAAAGATATAACGTAGGGGTTGTTTTTTCTGCACAGAAGAGACCTAAAAGGGTTTCTGTGATTTTGAAAAAAAAAGGCTAAGCAACTAAAAGAATCTGAAATAACCTGTGGGGTCTAGCACGTAAAAAAGTATGTGCCATGACCAGAAGAGGTAGTTTATAAAATCCCAATGTCGTGCGGTCAACTGTATATCGGGCTGATTGGGCGATGCATTAATACACCTTTGAACTAGCATGCAAATAACTTGGAATCTAATAACTCTGCTAATCTCGTTGTCCATGTCCGTGGCTGCAAAGCTATCTTTTCCTTCCTTGCACTATTGTGATGTCCTGTACAAGCACCCGTCCCTCTTGACACGTGAGATTAGGGAAGCCTACCACATGAGGAAGAAAACAAGGTTGAGCGTTAGTAAGCCATCTATTTTATTACATGCTAGTGAGGTTGCATGCCTTGATGACACGTAGCAACACAGGTTTGTGTGTGTATGCTCGCTGATAGGTTGGCCGCTTTTTGTATATATTGTGTTGCTGCCTTCGAATAAACTTCCAGTTGTGAGTCAGCGCTCGCCCTGTGTTTCTTCTACTGCGGACTTCGTCTTTGCGCTGTTTATTTTTCAGCATGTACCGTCAACTCGCTCGTTTAGCAGTTTCATGTGACTCGCGCGCTACAGAGTGACACTATGTTCGGAACTCGTGAGCGGAGCCCAAAATCTGTTGGATGGCAGCACCCAAGATAACCGCTTTTTATAAATTATAAAAAGTGGTATCACAGTTATTAGCGGGCCGCAAAAAATCCCCAATAGCCATAGGCGCCTAACCCTGGAGTTAAAAATTTAGTTAAAACAAATTAGCCAACCAACACAGTAGTTAACACAATTCATCACTTTTCTGACGTCCGCCGACACTTGTATGACAGTGTAAAAGAAGTCATGCCTATACTCTTCAGACACCGCGCACATTTCCTTTTATGAAGATTTTCGACGTTTTATGACTTATGTCTACGTGTTACTCCTCACAGGTATACATGTCCTTGTTACAATGAATTTTTCAGTTGTTCACGTATGTGATATGAATTTATGTATTTCGTTATTGTACTCGATATTTACTTTGCAGTGCCTTGTATAATATGCCCTGCCTTGTGTATTGGGCCCTGGGCCTTGCCAAGCTGACATGACAGCTTTTAGCCCACGGGACCCATCGGAAGTTTTTGAGAAATAAATAATTTATTTTAATTACATTGCACATTTGGTTTGGTTTGGTTTATTGGGTTTAACGTTCCAAAGCAGCTCAGGCTATGAGGAAAGCCGTAGTGAAGGGCTCCGGAAATTTCGATCACCTGGGGTTCTTTTACGTGCACTGACATCACACTGTACACAGGCCTCTAAAATTTCGCCTTAATTGTAATTCACCCTCCGCGGCCGGGCTCGAACTCGCGTCTTTCGGGTCAGTAGCCGCGTGCCGAAACCACTGAGCCACCGCGGCGGGGCCAATGCACATTTCTCTTTTACGGAACTCTTAAAAAATGCATCCGTCTGGCCTTCTGAGTGCCATTGGAAGTCAAAGAGGGTTCACTGTGCCCCAACGTATCCACCTTCTCAATAAACGTGAAACGATAGCCGCCCTCTAAGGCCTCCCAAGTTGATAGATTTGTATAGGCCAGATTTATGCTCCCAGGGGACAAACAGCTACCATGTTACTCATGGTTTTCTATGAGATTTCTTGTTATTTTGCCCTTTATACTCATTGTGTCGTGCACGTATTAAATTAAATATACGTCATAATACGTTGTTGCAAGTTTATGTAGGCTCTAAAAGCTCGTAGAGGAAGGTTCGGAGAAAACTCACGAGGAAAAAACGGTTGCACCTATGGCTACCAGATTTTGAATGCACATTAAAGGGCCGCCGAGGCTTGAGATATGTATGTGGATTAACGCTGACAGGTCGAACTTTTATTCGGGTATGACGAGCCTATGTCTCAAAAAGTATAACTTAAAATTTTGGTTGCCCTTGGCCGAAACGGCCTGTATACTGGAAGCTCCGCATGCCCCGCACATCATGCAGTTCATGCGGCGATTCCTAGTGGTTTACAATCTGCTACTCTTCCAGTCTCCGACGTATGCTGATGAAAGCCTCAAGAGAAACAATTTGTGTCATTGCGATAGATTTGTTCAAGGCATTCGACATAGTGTGTCATGAGTCATGACAAGCTTTTAGGAGAAGTGCGAAACTTTGGTACTGATGTAAGAATTATGAATCGGATTATGGCTTATCTCATTAACTAACAGTAGTCTGCAGGTAAAAAACGCTCATTGACTTCTACAGTATCATCCGGGTTTCCGCAAGGGCCGTTTTTGGTCCTGTATTCTTAATATTTTATATAACCGCGAAGAACACGGACCCTTTAAACAAAGTGCGATTACTTGCTAATGATATTGTATTATATTCTGCAAAAAAGCAGCTAGATGAGGACAAGTTGAATGGTTCTTTGAGATTTGTGTGTTAGTGGTGCTTAAAGGAGTACAGACACCTAATTTCAGTGGCATATTTTCTTCTCTATAAGAATGCGGAATACACTCCTATGCATGAATCACCACGTGGTATTCGCCTACGAGCGTTTAATAATTTATAATAAAATTTTTCTATCATGCCGTTTCGGCTTCGATTTAAACAGCCAAATGATGCCTCTGAAGTCAACGTGCGCTTTTAGTTCTCGAGAGGCATGAAAAAAGCTGCAATATAATCGCCGCTTCTACACTAGTTGCCATTCCGTCTCTTGAGACAGGCTGGCTTTTAGATTGTAGCGAATTAAAACGACAAAGCAATGATTATATCGCAGTTTTTTCATGCCTCATGTTACCTGTAAGCACAGGTTGACGTAGCAGCCATCGTTCGGCTATTGAAACCGAAGCAGCACGAGAAAGAAATTCGAATATACATTATATAGCGTCACAGGAGAATGCCACTTGGCAATCCATGTATAGTAATGTATTACACATCATTACAAAGAACAACAAACGTGGGACGTGCAGATAAGATGTGAAAACTTAACTGATATGAGTGTGACAAACAAAAAGTCGCCATTAGTGGTCTCACATATAATAATGGGTCATTCCACGCCAAACGTCCCAGACACCAAAAGCGCCCACAGCCGACTCCTTTGAAAAATGCTGGAATAGTTGGAAATTGAGCGAATTGAGTTTCAAGGAAGTAGCATTCTCGGCCAAAATTTTTTAGCCCACGTGCGCGCCCTTCCAAGTTTCCACGAGAAAGCATAACTTGGTCGCAGTTAAGATAATTAAAATCAAGTGCGCAACAGAGTATAATGAAAAATCTCATTTTAGAATATTTCGCTTGCGTTGTCCTTCCATCTGACTTGATTTATGATGCCATGCAAGAAAATTCGCGTTTCCTTGGTTCAGTAAAAAAAGGGAAAAAATTTGCATTTTCGCAACATTTTTTACGTAAGCGTCGTTGAACTCTCAGCCAGGATAATGTTTTCCTGCGTTCAGGTTTGGCTGGAGCTTATGCGAAGAACAATTTAAAACAGTGAAACAGGACTTTTAAGGAAAAAGTTTGAAATTTTGCAGAAAGTGAATTTTTGCTGACATTTAGACCTGAACTAATGATCAAGGCCGTCCCCATCACAATACGTGAAATGGCTCATAATACACACCAATATCATTGCTTGTATTGCAATTCCTGTGCATTTTTAGAAGAAAAAATTGAAATCCCCTACCAGCTTCTTGGTACAACGCTCGCGAACTGCATCTTCACTGCAGAACACGCACGTGCCTACAATGCTTAAGATGTCAATCTCGGTAGCTAGAAGTATCTCTGACGAGGGTTGCGCTGCCGTGTCCGCCCTCTAAATTTCTATCTGCACAGGTCTGGTTTGGCGTTGTCTCCCCTCTGTGGATTTTGCCGTGAGACTGAATCTATCGCTCATTTTTGGCTCCATTGTCGTCGTTTCACCTCTTCGAGAAGAAGACTGCTGGAGTTGCCCTTACAGCATCTTCGCCTTAGTTTGAGCAGCCCACTCTTGCTATCATTTGGCGCCACCACGCTTGGGTTCAGCCACGTGTCTGTTTGTGACGCTGTTCAAAATTTCTTGCTGGAATCACATCGACTGCCATGCTAAAGCTTACAGTATTTTCTCTTTTATGCTTTATTATATTTCGGATTAATCTCCATTTTTCTTTCTCCCTCTCTCTCCAATCCAAACTTATACCTTTTTTCACTCCCTGCCCTCCTTGTGGTAAACTCCTCCGGGGTTGCTCTCCCGTGTGCTTTTCTTTTGAAGTAACAGTAGCTTGGTTTGGGCTAGTTGGTAACAGTTCTTAGAAAACAGCGCAAAAAGGACACGGACGACACAGAAGTGGACAGGACAGGCGCTAACTTGCAACTTTATTTTTCGAAAAGCCACCACGTCTAATATATAGGAGCCGATCACCACCATCAAGCGATGAGCATGCGCAAAGAAGAGCACAATCAGGATTACAGCGTGTGAAAAATAAGCAAAAAATTACGATAAAATAACAAAATGAAAGCACGGTGCCGGGGGAACAATGGAAGAAAAGAGACATCGTGTACTGAAACTTACTCCAAAAAGCGCTTTACAAGCTTGTCAAGGTTAAGAGCCAAACAAATAACGCGGCAAAAAGGGGAGATAAAAACAGATCGACTAAAAGATGAGGGGAGTGTATAAGGCTCCACACTAAGACAAGCACATGGTGAAGAAAGACAGAATGACAATGGGGAAACTACATTTAAGGGCATGGCAATGGAAGTAAAAGATAGCAGAAAATTAGGCCGAAAACAGATAAGGGCTGTGATACTGTACATAATCAAATGAAAAAATGAAAAAGTTTAAAACTAGGAAACTAGGACACAATGAAATATATATGAAAAAATACAGAAAGACCTAAACAGAAAAAGGATAAAACCAGAAGTATAAAACACGAGTGTAGAGGGCTCCACGCTAAAACAACGAGGGGGGATGCAAATATGAGAAATGGAAATAACAAATGAAGTAAAAGTCAATAAAATGCCAAGGAATAAAAGCAGCAGAAAAACCCAAAGGAAAAGCGGAACCGTTCCAGTTCACAACAAGAAAGGGTGCTTACCACAAGCATTCTTGACACATGGTTCACACCTACAGATAGCCATCAAGGAATTCAACTTCACTGTCCAGTAATTGAATAGAAGGTGCGCTGACGCACTTTTTCCCAGCTTTTCTTATAAAATACGCCTCCATGACTTCACGCTCTGTTTTTCCTTTAGCTGATGTTAAGAATTCTGTTTTATCTATTTTTGGATAGCATCCGCTCTCTTGCTCTGTGTCACATGCTTTGCAATGGTCGGCCAGGTTACTTCCTGATTTGTTGCCTACGCATAATCTATGTTCTCTGGCCCTGTCATTGAAGCATCTTCCTGTCTGCCCAATGAATGTATTGGGCAGACATTTTTTTTTTGAATGTAGTATGTGCAGGTGAATGGCAACCTCTACCTCCCGATTCTTGGCCGATCCCCCAGTGTGGGTATGTGCCATCTTTTCAAAGGCTAACAACAACAACAGCTTCTCTTACAATGCATTTATGCTAGGCGTCAAGCGCACAGCACATGTTTGCTTGGCATAAAGGCACAGTTCGTATTAGTGCCAGAAAAACAGAAGGCGGCATGTAGTAAAGCGTTTATAATAGCTTGCAAAGCGTCCTTCGGAAACCAACTGAGATTTCCTCTTTGTGTAAAATCAATGCCTCTTATTGAAGAGATCCCGACTTCAGAAGCATTCTTGGTACTTTGCTATTTGCATCCACCGCTACTCAGACGATTTCTAGCAACATTGCGCTGACACTGCTTGGAGAACTGACTTCCTGTTCCATCTTTTGCGTTGCTGTTCATATTGAGCGTCCTAATACGAGCTCTGCAGTGAAGAAAAAGTCGGCAGTACCTACCGGTGAAGCTTGGTTGTGAGTGCAAAAACTTCCTCGCCTCAAAAAAAAATTTACTCTCATAAAAATTTCTAGATCGTAAGCACCGAAATTGCTGTGTACTATAGGCCATCTCGCGTATTGCTATCTGGAGGACCTCGATTATTAATATAGGTCAGAATATCTATAAAAATTCGCTTTTTAAAACCTTGGAAGTAATTTCCTAGCAAAGTGCGCTGTTAAAAAATTGGAAATTATTATAGCATCACCACAGCAAACGTTGAAAGCAGAAAAATTGATTGTGGCTGAGACGTTAACGATGTTTGCGTAGAAAAATTCTCAAATGCCACATGTGTTCTATATTTTCTTAATAAAGAAAAAGCAGGAAATTCTTGAATAAGGTTTGCTCATGAAACGAGACAAAAGAGCAACACATGTGAAAGTTAGGAAATAGTATTTGTCGTTGCACCCAGCTCAAAATTTCATTTCAAAATTTCGAACTCCAACGAACTATTGCTTCTTCTCGGGAACTTCAAAGAACACTCACGTGAGCGAAAATTTTTCATAAAAATATTCTTTTTAAACTCGATTAACACAATCGCCAAAAAACCCAACCCTTATCATAAGAATCTACGGTGGTCGCGTTGACCCCCATGACACTGAAATAAAACTGTTCCAGGAAATTATAATGTTTGGGTATTTCGTTCTTCACCTTCTTTTTCTTCAGCTTCTTCAGAGTGGCTTCAGCTGAAATGATCATATTGTCACCAGGAAGCGGGAAGCACAGCCGTATTCTCAGACGAGACTCCGAACCGCCGAGCTCATGCTAGACAAAGACGACGCTCGGCCACGCGCTGGGAGCCAAGTTTCGGCCACCAGGTGGCGCCTGCAGAGTGTCAGCAGTGTGGCATTCCCCCCCCCTCCCTTCCAAGAGGCATCGGCTCGATGCCGCACAGGCGGGGAAATAAAAACAATAATAAAGGGAGGGCGGAAAGTTAACGGCGCGAATGTCTCCGTGAAGAGGGGCTAACGGGAGTAATACAGCTTCATTCTCGCGACGTGGACTACCTCGGACGTCGGTTGTCGGGAGGACCGCAGAGTTCCTTGAGGAATCACCTCGTAGGTCACCGCGCTGAGGTGGCGTAACACCTGGTAGGGATCAAAGTAACGGCGAAGAAGCTTCTCAGAGCGCCCTCGCAAACGGATCGGGCTCCACACCCAGACTTGGTCACCGGGGGTGTAAATCACCTCCCTGCGGCGGAGGTTGTAACGCTTGGCGTCGCGTTGTTGTTGGCGCCGGATTCGTTGTCGAGTCACATGGCGAGCGGCTTCGGCGTCACGAACAAATTGGTCAGCAGCCACGACAGAAGAAGGAACAGGGTCCGGAAGAAGCATGGCGTCCAGCATGGTCAGGGCTTCGCGACCGTGCACCAAATGGAACGGAGTGAACCGTGTCGTTTCGTGTAGCGCAGTGTTGTACGCGAACGTGATGTAAGGCAGTATCCGGTCCCAGTTCCCGTGGTCATCGTCGACATACATCGAAATCATATCGGCGATGGTCTTGTTTAGCCGCTCAGTCAGTCCGTTCGTTTGCGGATGGTAGGCTGTAGTCTTTCGATGGCTGGTGCCACTGAGACGAAGTACCTCGCTCGTTAATGCCGACGTAAACGCGGTTCCCCTGTCAGTTAATACGACTGTAGGGGCTCCGTGACGAAGCACAATGTTGTGAATGAAGAAATCTGCGACTTCGGCTGCGGTACCACGGGGAAGGGCCTTGGTCACAGTAGCGGCTAAGATAGTCAGTGGCAACAGCAGTATACCGGTTACCCATGGAAGACGCCGGAAATGAACCGAGTAAGTCCATGCCAACCTGTTGAAATGGGAGGCGCGGGGGATCAATAGGCTGCAGGAGCCCGGCTTGTTTAGTGGGCGGCGTCTTCCGGCGCTGGCACTCACGACAGGTTCGTACGTAGCGTTGGACAAGCGCAGCAAGCCTGGGCCAGTAGTACTTGTGACGTATGCGCGCCAACGTGCGGGAAAACCCGAGGTGGCCTGAAGAAAGGTCGTCGTGGCACGCACGAAAAACTTCGTCACGAAGCGCTGTAGGTACTGCAAGCAGATAGACAGTGTCCGTTGGGCCGTAATTCTTTTTGTAGAGGACACCATCACGCAAGCAAAATGATAACAGTCCGCGCTTGAAGAGTCGAGGAGGAAATGGAGCGGTTCCTTCGATGTACTCGATGCGGGGAAGCAGTTCGGAGTCGGTCCGCTGTTGGCGGGCAAGAGTGGATGTGGTGACAGCACCGAGGAAAGCGGAATCGTCTTCGGACTCGTCCGCAGGGCAGGAAATAGGAGCGCGGGACAGACAGTCAGCGTCGCTGTGTTTCTGTCCGGACTTGTGCACGATGGTGACATCAAATTCTTGTAAACGAAGGCTCCATCGAGGAAGCCGCCCCGAGGGATCTTTCAGATTCGCCAGCCAACACAGTGAACGATGATCGCTCACAACCCGAAATGGGCGGCCATACAAGTACGGACGAAATTTCGTAACGGCCCACAGCACAGCCAGACATTCCTTTTCCGTGGTGGAATAGTTGACTTCGGAACGGGATAAAGTGCGACTAGCATAAGCAATCACGCGTTCTAGGCCATCTTGCCACTGAACAAGAACCGCACCGAGACCAACGTTAATGGCATCTGTGTGTAGTTCCGTGTCGGTCTCCTCGTCGAAGTGGCCAAGTACAGGCGTACATTGGAGACGCGACTTGAGCTCCGTGAAGGCTCTTTCTTGGTCCTGGCCCCAGAAGAAGGGTTCGGCGTCTTTGGTCAGGCGGGTCAGAGGCTCAGCTAGCTTGGAGAAATTAGCAACAAACCGGCGATAGTAGGCGCAGAGGCCCAAAAAACGACGTAGGCTCCGTTTGTCTGTGGGCTTGGGGAAGGCAGCTACGGCGGCCGTCTTTTCGGGGTCTGGACGAACGCCTTGAACGCTGACAATGTGACCAAGAAACTTCAGCTCATGAAACGCAAAGTGACATTTTTCTGGTTTGAGAGAGAGACCAGCCGAACGTATGGCCTCGAAAACAGCACGCAAACGTTTCAGGTGCTCATCGAACGTGTCGGAGAAGATCACGACAGGTATCCAGATCACAAGGTATCTGGGAAACAGCCCAACAAAAACATAATTTTATAAGGCAAGAGCTGAAAGATACACTGTCGGATGTGAAGCTAAGAACATACAAATCAATAGTTAGGCTAAATCTTAAGTACGAAAGCGTAATTTGGGATCCAAAAAAGAGCGTCCTCGTAGCCAAACCAACCAATTCAGACATTGTCGGAGAAGTATGCATTTTCTTCTCAGCAAAGATCGAAATTTCTAAGAGAACTCTTTTCACGAGCAGTGTTTCCAACATTGCCTATATAAGTACTAGGCTTAATTATTTTCATCATTTTTATCCCGATAAGACTAATTTCGATTTCAACTTCTACTTGCGACCACACACACGACTGTCATCTCCTAATTATCCTCCTTTTGCAGTCAACTCTTACGTGCTGAGAGTTGACGCCTATAGATTTCCGTTTCTACCTAAAACAAGTTGAGCGTGTAATAACCATGACCGATATGTATTTGGTAAAATTTGTTCGCTAGAAACTTACCAGAAATAGTTGGAACTATGTTGTCCCGACTGAATGAAACCTCCCCTCCCCGAAGCAGTCTGGACGGGATAACAGTAAAATAAATAAATAAACTGTGCGTGTACTGGTTTCAATTGTGCCCTCTCTTCTTGCGCACGCAACTAGTGGGTATAATATTTATGAATGGGAAGTCGTTATAACTTATAAATAATTGCAAGCAGCTGTATATATGGGTGCAAAAAAGTAAACTGTTTTTATTTATTTTAAAAAATTCCTGGACGTGAGGCCATTCACGTGGTGGGACATATGATAATTTGCAAATAGTGAGAAAAGTATCCGCAAACACATCTCATGCCACGTAACTGATTAAATGTTGGTTCTGCCACGCGCGTGCGCCTTCTATATATGTTATGCTAATATATAAATAGATATATTGCCAGTGTACCTCTCCCCCTGTCCTTTCTACTATACCCTCACCTCTTTCATTTCACTTCTACACACTGCCGGCTATCCTTTATTACCGCTGCGCCAGCTCAGGTGCTTCCAGCAGCGATGGCAGATGCCGGGGCTAGCAACAATCTCTTTCCTTCCATTTATCATGTATATTAAAACCACTTACTACTCAATTCAGGAATACATGGTTGATGAGTACTTCATTTAAAAGTACAAGCGGTAAAAAGATCATCAGAAATAAAAAAGTGTGGCAGAAACAAGAAAACTTGTGCAATTATTTTGCGAACAATTATCAGTTACTGTGAACCTAGTTCATTCAAAGAGTGTTTGCGAATCCTCGAGGATACTTCCTCGAGAATACTTCCTCGAGAATTCCTCGAGAATACTGATATAAACGGCAAAACTGAACTGCTTACAGGTTTGTAAAGTCGTGCGCAGCGTGTCTGGAATTGCTGCCTGCTCTGGAGGTTTGTTGAATTTCTGTATTCTCATCTTTGCGATCTTACAGCCGTTGGCTATATGCTTTCACATAATTGCGCCAAGATAAAGAAATACACTGTAATATCAAGATTGGTGGTCAGGTTTGTTTAACAGATCGTGTTGACCGATATTTCAATCTAAATAATTTACAGGTGAGGCTGAGAAAATTATTTGAGGAATCCAATTACAGATCTATATTCGAGCAGACACTTTATTTCAGTCGGAATCTAATGTGATTCATAAAACAAAGTTTATTATATGTGCAATGTGCAACGTAGCGTTTTAACTACACTGCATGCTGTGGCACGCCTTGGTGCCAGGAAGTCTAAGTAGAAGGCCAAGGAAAAATAATGGGTGCCTAGAACGGGCATCACTATACTCCCTTTCACGCATAGCAGGCAACGCAGCGGAGGCTGAGGCAGTAGTGTGTTCGTGCATGAAACCATATTACTTCGCCACGTACCATTCGTCCTTATCGAAGCCTCGGTCAGTTTTTTGGCAAAAAACAAAGAACGGTATAAAACGCAGTGGTAGGACTGAAAATTACGGTCGAAGCTCGGAATTGGGTTCTCTGGCTATAATCATCACAGAGTGCGGACTACTCTTTAGGCGCGGGTGGAGTAAGCATGATTCGCCCTGCCAGCCGCGTATCAGACCACTGAACAGATTCTTGCTCCTTGAGGCCTCGATAAGTTGGAGGAAGTAAATGTGACAAGAGGTCAAAAGAGGGACAAAAAGTCAGCGTTAAATTTTCGAAACAATACAGAAGAAATGTTTTGACCACCACTGAGAAGGATAACAAATGTTAGGAGACACTTAAGTTCCACCGTAATGGAATGACGCGATAGAATTGATGGGTTACCGCCCATATATGCGGAATTAGTCATTCCGCATATTCATACTTGATATTCATAGTTCCTTGGGAGTCCTCACACCACTCCTGGCGCAGTGGTGCAGCGGTTAAGCGACGCGCCACTGCCCTGCTATGGCAGGTGCTGCCACTAGTGGAGCATGAGCGACCCAGGTTGCTCTTCCCTGAAAACCTCTCGCGACCAACCATTCATTCAGGTGCCCCCTATCAAGGTGGCTAGTTTCCTCACTATCCGGTGGGCAGGTTGTGACGACGCCTCAAGGTCACGACACCTAGGTGCTCGGCCTAGAATCCTTCTCCGGGTCTTTTTCGCTTACAACGTCGAAGCCAACGACGTCGTATTAAGCATGAAATGCTTTTAGCTCCCGTTGTCGGCAGTGTGGTGACGTCACGCCGAGACCGAGATCCACTCATCCGGGCACTGAAATCCACTCATCCGGGCACTGAATTCCAGTTATCCGGGCACTGAATTCCAGTTATCCGGGCACTGAAATCCACTCATCCGGGCACTGAATTCCAGTCATCCGGGCACTGAATTCCAGTCATCCGGGCACTGAATTCCAGTCATCCGGGCACTGAATTCCACTCATCCGGGCACTGAAATCCACTCATCCGGGCACTGAATTCCAGTCATCCGGGCTCTGAAACGAGAACATCCGGGCACCGTACGAGACTTAACGAGATTTAACGAGACTCTCTAAGCCCTCCTACGCGACCGGCATGCAAGCGCCGGTTGGTCTCCAAACGAGACAAAAAATAACTGCTGCCAGTGCCTTCTCAATGTTTATCAAGATATCAGTGGAGCTGTGGGTTTGATAATGCACGGAATTATAACTTCCGATTTCTAATAACGCGTGCAAAAAGCACATAAATGCCACGTTACACTTCGTTGTCATACGTGATCCGGGGGAGAAGCGCTGCGTTCAAAGGGCAAGGCATCGCGCCGAACGGGTGGTGGCGTTCCTCCCTTCCATTACGGCGCGGTTCGGGTGTCCACCGAGATGGCAGAGAATTACTGCGCCATTTCCTTTCCTCAAAAAACCTTGCGTTCAAATGGCAAGGCATCGCGCTGAACGGGTGGTGGCGTTCCTCCCTTCCTGTACGGTGCGGTTCGGGTGTCCACCGAGATGACATTAGGCCCGTAAACATTTCATGCTTACTCTACTCTCGGTTACGGGAGAGGCAGAGAATTTTTTGTATAGAACGGGAGGCTTAACGTTGCCGCGTTAAAAAAAATGACGGTGGAATTGCGCAGTTAGGCGAAATAAGAATTAAGTGCGCCAGCACTTCGGTTCTAACTTCAGTTCCGGTGTTCGGATCCACTGCTCACGGATGGAAGTTGCACGCATAGCGGTAATGGGTTGTTAGTCATATATGCGGAATTTTTTCATTCTCTACATTCATTGTTCCCTTGGGAGACCTCATACCCCTCCTGGCGCAGTGGCCTAGCGGTTAAGCCATGTGCCACTGCCCTGCGATGGCAGGTGCTGCCGTCGGTGGGGTCGTGCAACACCCACGTTGCACTTCCCGAGCAACCTCACATCCGCCTCTCACTGTGGGCAGTTTGCCCGCGCCCCGATGGGCAGTGGCAAGTAGACAGGTGGCCAGCCTGCCACGAAGGAAGGGTCAGACAAACAAATGAGCACGAAACGGCTAAATGCCCGGAATGGCCACTATAGGTGCTAACGCCCTAAAGAATGATTGTCTGCATCGGATTCATACAGTCCCTACACTCTAGCACGGGAGGTCTCAGATCTCTTGTCAGTTATGGTGGGGGTTTCGAGACCCTTCAAGACCCTACTGACTTTAACCAATAAACTCGCCCTCATCACACTCCGCAAGGTAGGGGCTGCTCATGCACCCCACCTCACGTCTGCCCACATTCACCCTAAAGAAGCACCTCCGTCCACCAAACCTCCTACCTCCCTCTCCACAAAGGTTTTAGTCGCTATAGTCGGATACAACTTAAGAAGGCAGCGGCTTTTCCCCGCCAAAGGACCCCCTCCAGCCAATGGCGTCGGCCGATTCGCATGACCCTGCTAGGGTGACAATGCAGGGAGCAGTGCCACGGTGTAGAGAGGGGTCTACTCCCACTATGGAGGGAGGGGACTATCTCCTTTTATCTACCACTCCCTGCTTTGTCACACTAGCAGGGCCACGAGAATCGGCTGACGCCATTGGCTTTGACGCGGAAAAGCCGCTGCATTCTTAAGTTTTATCCGACTATAGAAGCACATGCACTAGAGAAACGTACGAGCGATAGCTTAATCAAATTCAAAAGGCGCAGTGGGAAAGCCAGCTGGCTGCCCTCTAGAAGCACCAACTACCAGCCACCTCTTCAACTCACCCTATCCTCTTAGCTAGGCTGCTAATCACTCACCCGCTGCCATACCACCCCAACCTCGGTGAACTTCACGCTACAGAAAAATTGACCCGCGGGTGAAGCCTCGGCTTACAGCAAACACATCAAAGTAATCATCAGTGGTAATTCCAATTGCTTCTGCAGAATTACCACATCATGTGTCCAGTAATTGTTTTGGTTGGCATCTCGGTTGCTTTCGGCGAGACTATATAACAGTAACGCACATAGTTTGCCGTGTTTTCCCCGCGGGTTCGTTAACGATTCAAAGAAAAGTGTTCATTGTGAAGAATGAAGCGCGAAACACATGCCTAATGAATACAGCACTTCTCGAGGCAAGTTACAGGTTCCTCTCGCAGAAGCGAAAATGCACCAAAAGCGCTTTGTCGCAAACGGCAGTGTTTATATCTTCTCAGCAATTTGATACTGAAATGTAGAGCGATCGAGCATGTCACAACAGGTGCGACGGTAGGTCCAAAGGATTAATTACGCAGCCACCCAAAAGGACGGTGATCTAAACTGTGCATCATGAGAGTCTAATACCCTTCGCATGCAAGACGGCTCGACAGGCGATGTGCGGGTCGTTAGAATTTCGCCTCAGTATGAAACACACAAGAAGTAAAAAGGCCACACGAATCACACACGGCCGATAAAGGGCGACGGGCCGAAGGAAGTTACGCTGTCTCTATCATTCCGCATGTCCATTGTAGACTGGATCAAATGAAGACCGCAAGCGCATTGTGCTGCCATCTACATGTGAGCTCAAAAACTGTGCGTGTCTGCTTTTATAACCTCAGAGATTACCAAATCGTTTAAGGGTACTCTCGGAGGCTATGCTACTTTTCCCTGTAGTTTGCGCAGAAGTTGAGTACTCCCTTTTTTATTGTAACCATGCTCAAAAATGGTCGCTGAAAAGTTCTCGCAAAACTGTATGTTTGGTTGAGCATTTTTTGATGAGAAACCTGAACTAAACCGTTCAAGTACTGCCTTTCCGACTGCTGCAAATAATCAAAACAATTCCATATATGTGCAGCAGACTACCGTCCTCTCTTGGAGAAAAAGTGAAACTGGTCTCTAGTTTAGTTTTTTGCTCAGAGATGGCGCTGGTGTAATACGCAATAATTTCGTTGTTTTTCTCTGTTTTGGAGATAAAAACCATGGAGGAAAAAAAACTAAGGAGGGAGCGTGACGTCACGCGACCAGCGTTCGCAAGCCGACTGTTTACGAAGCCGTTTTCTCCCTCAGTTTTTCGCTCTCCGAGTCATTCCCATGGAGGAAAAAAAACTAAGGAGGGAGCATGACGTCACGCGGCCAGCGTTCGCAAGCCGAGTGTCTTGAAGTCGTTTTCTCCCTCAGTTTTTCGCTCTCCGAGCCGGTCCTTTATGTTTTGATTCCGGTATGTTTTAGTGCGCGCGTATGCGCGACCCGCGGCGCGGGCGTCTACAGCAAGGAAGTTGATCTACAGTTAGTCTGCCGCGCTAATCGGCGCATGCGCGCGCGCAGCGGGGCTAGACTTTACCGCACGCTATCACGTGGTGCGATCACGGGGGGGGGGGGGACACACTCTCCTTTTTTTGCTATATCTTTACTTGTTAAGACTAGGCTTCAAGGTTGTCGCTGGACGCTCCCTCCTCAGTTTTTTTTCCTCCATGGTCATTCCTTTGTTTCGATTCTGGTGTGTTTTAGTGCGCGCGTATGCGCGACCCGCGGCGCGGGCGTCTACAGCAAGGAGGTTGATCTACAGTCAGTCTGCCGCGCTAATCTGCGCATGCGCGCGCGCAGCGGGGCTAGATTTTACCGCACGCTATCACGTGGTGTGATCACGGGGGGGGGGGGAGGGGGGACACACTTTTTTTTACTATATGTGTACTTGTTAAGACTCGGCTTCAAGGTTGCCGCCGGCCGCTCCCTCAGTTTTTTTTCCTCCATGGTAAAAACAGACGAGCAGTCTTGCGCGTTGACCAGTGAAATTCTTGCGCGACTGCCTCTCGTTATGAGGTTACATGTCAAATGCAAGGAGGCTAGCAAGAAAAATCCCTCCCTTGATCAGAATGTGGTCATGTGAGGTATAGGAATGACTGAGGAAACGCCGAATGTCCGGAAGGGAAAACATTGCAATCGCCCAAAAGGCAGTCATGTGGCGCCATAACGGCGCAGGACTTCCAGAGAAACTGATACTCTCCAGAAAAACGCTTCAATAATTCTCATCTAAACATACGTGCCAACATTTTAAACTGTTTAGACGTCTAGGTTAAGACGTGCAAGTGCTTTGCTTCTCGTCTCGGCTTCGTCTTCCTTAAGGAGAAACCATGAAATCTCACGCACTCTCTTATGAACAAAACGCGTATACCTCAGGCGCCCACCTTTAAATGAGGCTCACACGGGAGGATTCGTTTTTTTTTCCTATTTCGCTCATAAGACAGCCACCACTAGTAATACTCAGTGACGCCGACACCGCGGTAGGCACCTGAACGAACGATGTTTATTGCTCATCCGCCTCCATTCGCTTTGCGCCTTACGCTTGTCGCGTAAATACTGAGTAGCACCGCTATTGCACCGAGCTACTACAGGGAAGAAGCGCATAGTCAGGTGCAGCATGAAATGTAAAAGACCTAGTAGCCCGCAAGTAACCACGGTGAGAAACTATGGATAGACGGAGTTCACATCTGGTCTCTAGATTTGTTTTTGAAGAACGTGGGAAATACATCTTCAGGTTGCAGTGCTAATATTGCCAAATCACTATGCCTTTAGTGTATGACAGTTCCCGTCAAATACGGCGTTAGTTTGCACACTTATTTGCGCGACACAGACGGACGGACGGACGGACGGACGGACGGGCGGGCGGGCGGGCGGGCAGGCAGGCAGGCAGGCAGGCAGGCAGGCAGACGGACGGACGGACGGACGGACGGACGGACGGACGGACGGACGGACGGACGGATGGACGGAAAAACAATCGAGCGGGCGGGCAGGCAGGCAGGCAAGCAGGCAGGCAGGCAGGTAGAGGAAACTGACGAAACTTCTAAATGCGGGCAATGGCCACCATAAGTGCTAGCGCACTAAAAAAATCACTTCAGTGACGGTTCGCTGTGTTCTAATGACGGAGCGATGAGAAATGCGGTTATAAATTTCGTAACCGCCACGTTCCCTCGCGGCAACGGGCACTCCTATTCACAGGTGATAGGCATACGCTCCGACAAAGTCCTCGAGAGGGGCCTGCAGAAATATTGAACAGAGGTACATTCCTCTCTTTGACATCGCATCCTGCAAAATAGCAACTACCTCGCGGCCCCTCGTCACGAACGATCGTATGGGCTCCTGCTCACATGGGCCTCAAAGGCAATGAAACGGCAAATGCCGCCGCCCGCGTGCTCACTCTCCGGGCAACGCCTTCAGGCCCTTGCGAAACGAATCGTGAAGTCAGTCTGGCCCTCACTTTTCGAGAAATTACTCAATAATACTAATTTGGCCACGTAATTTAACTTAAATCCCGTAAGGGCCTTACAAAGGGGGAGGTTTTTGTGTCTTTACATAAAAACACTGCTGTGCCTGGCAGTTTCCGAGCACTTTGATCCTGCATGCACAGGAAACTGCCCGTACTGTGCGACGAAGTCTTCGGACATCTTCCACATCGACAGGGCATGCCAATCAACCCCGAACGTCGCCCAAAAACCAAACCCATCCTGGAAAAATGGGAGGCAGGCTTGCTCGGCAGCTCCGACCTAGAGAGCCAGAAGGCCCTGGTCCACCGAACCCAAGCCGCGGCGGTCGGCAATAGGCTCCGGTAGTGAGGAACCCACCAAGTGATTGTCAGAGGTGGCCCTTTTCGAGACATCTCAATATTCCTCACTGTCATATACCTGGAATAAAGTTTTACACACAGACAAAGGGGCGCATTTTGTGTTTCGCCTCCATCGAAACGTGGCCACCAGGCCGAGTTCGAACCCGTGGTCGCCGGCTCAGTAGCATAACGCCTAACCATTGAGCTACAGTGCCGCATTTCTGCTGCAATATTGTCAACGCCTACGCATACAGCCCACATCTCTCTGTCACTGCCGCCACGTAGCCAAAATTACGATTGACGTGTCCACTGACCCAGGGAGCTAGTTATGCGCCCTTCTTTTTCTTTTCGGGACTATCTCAGAGCCTGCGTGTCTTTCTTATGATTTTGCGGGGTAGGAGGCTAACAGTGCTTTGACACTAAAACAAATTAAGCAGAGACACTTAACCTTACCTGTGAGAATGAAAAACCTTAATGTCCCTGAGTGCATTGACACCGCCCCCCCCCCCCCTCCCACACACACGCATAATTGCATATGACACCAACGGCAACCCTGCGCGACGAACGGCTGCATCACAATGTTTTGTTGTGTAAGCGACACTACGCTAGGTGTGAGCGATTTCGCGGAGTCCTGGAGAGCCCCAACTGCGCATGCGCGAGGAGCGAGTGACGTCAGAAAAGCGCGGAGCCGCCGCCGCTCCTCCGGTGCGTGGGTGACCCAGAGGTGCCGTCGCCGCTGTGCCAGCAGTGGATTCTCCAGGAGGAGTGACGTCACACGGCGCACAGACACAGCGCTTGGGCCACCTCGACTCCTCCGCTACGCGGGTGACTCAGAGGTGCCGCCGCCGCTGCGATTGCCGCGCCGTTGCTTCCGCCATTATACTCGGGATGGCTATTTGGTCAAACCACAGCCAATTTTGTTAGGAAAATTGGCTCTTTAGGAAAGGAAATGGTGCAAGAACTGTCTCCCATCTCTGTGGACACCTAAACCTCGCTTACGTCGCCAGCTGTCGCAAGCAGGCTTCCAACTTGGCTAGAATATGTAAGCTATTTGCAACGATAAATCGTATTAGAGCACAAGGACCGCTGTACAACAAACTGTCGCGTCACAGTTTTTGTAGGAATGTTGCCTGGAAAAATGGTGCCACATTGAGGTCGGCGAGTGGGGAGGGTATAGAGACAAACGACATTTATTTATTTATTTATTTGGGCAACACATGATACTGCTCGTGGGGCAGGACAAAAGGAGGTAATTAATCTCCTTACGAGGCCCTGGCCCCACTGGGCGTAACAGCAGCGCTAACAAAATACATGCAGACAGTACACTTATAATTGGATGTACC
This sequence comes from Amblyomma mixtum, assembly GCF_055824585.1. Classification (NCBI taxonomy): domain Eukaryota; kingdom Metazoa; phylum Arthropoda; class Arachnida; order Ixodida; family Ixodidae; genus Amblyomma; species Amblyomma mixtum. Next base: position 79,080,256 of record NC_143015.1, on the reverse strand, counting down.
AAGCATCACCATACATGATTGCCCGAGGATGCGGTAATGATTGTCCGAGGATGCGGTCCTCGGCTTGTTGTCTGTGTCGTACAGCGACTTTACGACGTCGCCCTATTTTTCTTGGCATTTCTGGGATTTTCTGCTCCGGGATAGGTCAACCGATTTCTCGTTGCATATGACTTACATGTCGTAATGAAGCTGGAGGCTAGCTTGCGACAGGGATTCGAACCGACGACATATGCACCATCAGTTGTGTGCCTTCCCTGACTTTCGTATGCAAATTGTGATGCAACGGTTCGCAGTAATGCGTTTCGGGAGGTTAATTAAAAGACTAGCGCATAAAACTAGGACAAAGACAGAGAAGGAGACAGGACGAGCGCAGGATTAGCGCTCGTCCTGTCTCCTTCTCTGTCTTTGTCCTAGTTTTATGCGCTAGTCTTTTAATTAACTATGCCAAACCAACTAGCCCAGCTTTCCGCCTTGATTTCGGGAGGTGTCTTAAGCGCTCGCACGTGTGTGTGGGCGTCCCAAACATCCAAATATCTACGTCTTGGTTCCCCTACTTGCAAACTCAGCCAACCTCATGGCCGCGCAGCGAGAGGGTCCGAAAGTTTTGGGTATGGTGCGCAACCGATACGTAAACACATCAACTTGTAGAAATAACTTCAATGCATCTGCAAGCATCACGCAAACACAAAAACTCCGGGAAAAGAACTCTAATACATGCACAAACATTGCGCGTAATCAATGCACCCAGGCTCAGTAATGATTTCGCATAAACACATGGAGGCTATTTTAAGTGTCTATGCCGAATTTTTTTCTGTGCTAAAATAGGGCCAATTTAGTCAACCTTAAACTCAAATCTAGTACGCTGGCACATAGCGATTCACAGCACTTAAATATCAAAAGCAGACAAAGGAAGGGAAAAGACGGGCTCGTTGTGACTTACATGACGGAAGCCAACAGCCACCGAAACCAAGGAGCATATGGGATTTTTTTTTTCATAATAATTTGCGGTATCTGTAATGGGATATTAATAGGGAATTATTTTAAAGATAATTGATTACAAAGCAGAAAAAACATCCATCAAATGCTGCCGATGCATTACGAACCCGCGACCTTCGAATTTCTCGGGCGGTGGTCTACCAATAGAGCTTCGGCGACGGCGGTTCAACCTTCAGCTTAAGGGGGCATTCATATTTGGTGATCACTTTGAGAGTGTTCGCCAGCGCCACCCTCGTCCATAGAGGTGGATATAGTGCGTCCTCTATTAGCGGAAATGCCAGATAGGAACGTGATCGAACACAGGGTGGAAGCTACGCGAAAACCCTCTTATGCTACTTTTGACAGCAAGACTGCCTAATATGAAGAGCGACATATTTCCTCATTTACTGGTTAGCGTGTGGTAAGCAACAAAATGTGACCTTTTGTCCCGTGTCCCATTTTGCCCCACAATCCCCGGCTACTAAGCGTGGATGGGAGAATTTCGCTCAGGTGTTATAATGGCTCTATTTGGCTAGGTGGCCATTATGGCCAAAGCTCCACGCGGAAACCATCCGCCATACAGAGAACGCGTTGCGTAGTCGCCTACGCGTAGACACCGCTTCTCACTGAAATATCACCTGCACTATTTAACATAATATACGGGGGCCTATAAATTCATGCTACTTTGTCACAGACAACTTCAACATTCTAAACCAGCTACTAGTAACAAACGTTTTGCGTACGTATAGCAACAAAGAGCAAAAAATAAATGAAAAAAAAACTTGAATTTTCAATGACGCTACATAATAGAAATACCTAGGTTGTCAGCAGCCGTTCGAAGAAGGAATAAATATAAAATAGAGCCAGTTTTTTTCCCGGATCAGTGATCGTTACGCTTCGCAAACCACGCAGCTGGGGAAGAGACAGAGAACCTGGTGTCGACATCTGGCTCTTTACAACAGACGCTTAGTGCCGGCCTGAGCCGTGAAAGTGCACACGTACGACAGATCGTTTCTCTATGTCAGGTAAGAGGCTCTGAATCACCTTTATCATAGTCCTTCAAAGCAGTGAATGACTATGCTAGTACCTTTCGCAGTTACACACGGTATCTGATCGCTGTCCATTGCGTTTTAGTTGGCTAGTACTTATAGTAGCCGCTCCCATCATTTGACGTTGTTTGTTTGTCTCTCCGCCTGTTTGTGTGAAGCCGATTTTATGGCGGGCTGCACACCAGGCGATGTGTCAAGCGGCAGCCCATTTAATAGGAATAGAAACCTGGTTGGCCACTCAACAAACCCAAGTCCCACGGATGGCCAACTCCTTTCATAGAACGTGCCTTTTGCCACTGCGCCCCTGTTCACCTGCCCGCCGGGTGTCTTACTTGTCAAGGTATAGCCGGTGGTAACCAGCCAAGAGCCTGGGGCGCTAATTAGGAAGCACCGGTCCTAAGCGCACCGAGCTAAGCGGAATGAGCAGCAGCTGCTAGGAGGAGAATGGGATTTGAATGCTGCTCGCACGGTGGCTAAAAAACAGTAGCTAAAGGAAAGAAGTTTAGGTGATAATTAGGTGGGAGCCTGGGAAGTACTAACAGAGTACACTGTGGGACCAGTTGGTCATACATAATCTGAACGAAGAAACGTAGCGTTTAAAACAGGACACCGAAAGATGAGGACAGGACGGTGTAGCCCCGTCCTGTCCTCATCTTTCTGTGTCCTGTTTTAAACGCTACGTTTGTTCGTTCAGATTAGACTGGTAAGTACCACCAAGTAGATCGTAGCTTCAAACGACAATTGACGTCATGATAGCGCACATATCCGAATTTGGCCTAAATTACACATATCGACTGACACCCGCCGCGGTGCCTCAACGGTTATGGTACTCGACTTCGTATCAAAAAGACGTGGGTTCGATCCCGGCTCCGGCACTCGAATTTCGATGGAGGCGAAATTCTAGCGGCCCGTGTACTGTGCGATGTCAGTGCAGGCTAAAGAACGCCAGGGTTATAAATTTCCGCAGCCCTTCACTACGGCGTCCCTGATAGCCAGAGTCGCTTTGGGACGTAAAACCACAATAAATCACTTTTTAGCGCTAGTTATCATGTTTCAGGCACTGAATCAAAAGCACGAGGTAGCCTGTCTTTAGTGAGCGCACATGAGCTCCCTGATTGGTCCCTTTTAAACGATTTTTTTTTTGTCACCTTTTTTAAAGCGCTGTTTATAGGTGCCCGTTCCTGGCTTCTTCGTCGTTGTCAGCGTAACTGGCAAAGCTATGACAAAGCGATCGAGCACGGTGAACCGGCAGAGCTAGAGCAATGCAGAGTACGGCAAAGGGTTGGGTATCTTGACGAAAAGAAAATGACGCGGCATCTTCGCCGTGGGCACCTCAATCGTGCCCTAAGGGAAGGGAAGAACATGGGAGAACAAAGATATGGTGATAGGGAAGGGAGGGCGAGAACAATTCGCTATCAGAGATTGAAAGGCGCTGCAGGTATCTCACTTCTCGATGGACACCTCATCCACGCCGTGAAGGAAGAGAGAAAGGTAGGGGTGAAAGGAGAAAGAGAGCAAGAGGTGTCGTAGTGGAAGGCTCCGGAATAATTTCTACCAACTGGTGAGATCCGTCATGGCTGCCGAGCGGTGCGGACGTGTGCCGCATCGGCTCCGCAGTTTTTGACCATTCCGAACCGTACCAATCCTCAGCACCACCAAGTTTTATTTGGAGCTGAGAGAACTCACAAGCTGGACCGCCTGGACATCAGATTCCGAATTGTAGGACAAAATTTTGGCTCCTTATCGGACTTGGAAGCTTCGATTCGGGAGGCGTCCCGCCAAGCCTACCCGGCTACGGGAGCACATGGGCCGCTAGGCCTAACAAGGCAACGGTGGTGCGGCCTGGAATCGACCCCGCTCTGCGTACTAAACATTCGATCGTACCATGGAAGGATTGCCCCAACACTTTTCAGACGCCCAGGAGATAGTTGAGGACGACCTCAACACCACTGACTCCAAGAGCTCGGTGAGCAGCAATGACGCGGTGTCCGCCACGCAGGAGCCGCCCAACCCTACAACAATGATGCCAGCTGGCAATCGCATTGTCCAAACGCCAGAAGAAACTACAAAGGAAAAGCAGACGGTTCGCTGCGGGAAAGAACCCGACCACGCAAAACAATCCCGACGAAGACAATTCAACTCCAGTCACGCCGACCGATCTAGGGCCAGCCGCCTTCCGGCAGAAACGCCAACTGAAAAGGAACGTGACACCAGCGTAGGCGAAGGCTGCCTCCGCTCCCTAAAAACGACTTCAAAATTATCCTACGACTGAAGAAGGTACTGGCTGTCACACTGCTTCACACCCACCAGGTAGCCCGCGCTGTACTCGCAGCGTGCAACCACCAATGCAAAGATAAAGATTTGATCATAAGGCTCCGGCCGGAATCTAATATCATAATCCTAGGCACCCCACATGAACCAGCCGCACAACTCGTAAGGCGCAATACCAGCCTCAACTTTGCGGGAGACGTTTGAGATGAACGCCTACGTGGAAGCGCCGGAAGATGTCCAACGTGGCGTGATATATGGGATTGATCCCGGGACGACACCGGAATGACTCAAGGCCGATTTACGAGTGCGCCCCCAAGGAGTCACTACACTCCACGACCGGATGTTAGGAAAAAAAGTGGCAGTGGCTTAGCTCGGCTATGCCAGGATATACGTAGCGACAGCTTGTTATCAGGCATGTGACACAGCTGGTGAAGCGAGCGGAAGTGGAGGAGGAATAAATGTATCAGGCTTTTCTGTCGTCATTAGCCCACTTTCGTCCCAGGTGGCCTCCATGAAGAGGTGACCTCGAGGATCCAATCTGCGATGTTGGCTTGTACCTGTTTGTCTTCACTGCATATGATCTTTTCCCAGTTATCAGCTGAGGGATATGGCACGAGCTTTCTGGGTGGTGGATTTCCTTCGCATCCCCAGAGAATATAGTCATCATCTGTGGTAAGGTTTCTGCCACAAATTTCGCAAATAGGATTAACTGCACGTTTTGTAGTTAAGGCCTGTCGATGCGTGCTGATAAGAATTTTAGTCTGACCTCTTCGAAGAGCCGTGGCTTGTGCCCTGGTAAGCTCTTGGTGTGGGTGTAGGTAAAGGCGTCTGTTTTCCCTATATATGTTAGTAATCTCGTTGTATATGGTGCCGCCGAAGGTCGTTGAAGGCAACAAATACCTTCGAAGAGAAGACCCCAAGCGGCACTGCAGTTTGTCCGCCTCCACCGACAAGAAATCAGGAAAGCCCGGCGACCGGTGACTCACGACCTGCTGCCTCTGATACCACGTGGCCACCACTACCAAAGCCTAGAGCGCGCACAGCGTCAGGTACGTTGCCGCACCCCATGTCTGCGACACCTACGACTGATCCGGGCAAAAGGCATGATTTCGACCATGGCCAAGATATGCAAGTGATTGCAATCCTCACGTCACTGATGAATGGTATGCGCGATCTGCTGTCCAGCATACAACCGCCAGTAGCACACAACGCATTGCAAGTACTGGATGCGCTACAGCCAGTTCTTGCAGTTCTGCATTAAAAGACTCCATGGCTCCCCCAGAACTACCTTTTCCGAAGAAAGTCAAGCAAGTTTTTACTTTTCAGTGGAATGCCCGCAGGCTCCAGTCCGGGATTTTAGACACAACCGCTTCCCATTCTGGTGATCTGTGAACTAAATCTGCCCAACATTTTACGATTATCCCCGCCCTTTCACAGAGGCCAAGATCCTCGGTCCGAGGCCACAACAGCCGACTACCATGAAGGCTCACAAGGCACTGTTTTGTCTTTTCCGAGAGACTGCCTTGCTTGCTAGATTGTGACTTTGTCTCTCGTTCCTTCGCTCTTCCCTTTTTAATCCCCTCATTCCCTTCCCCAGTGTATGGTAGCCAACCGGAAACCTTTCTGATTAACGTCTCTCCCTCTCTTTATCTCTCTCACTCTCTCTGTACATGGTGGGTGGCTCCGCCGGCGCCTAATTTGTGCAGACGGCCTGATTGGTTAGCCCTCGGCCATATTCGTCCGCCTTCTCGTTTCCTGAGCAGCCGGAGCGGGCCGGCACCCATACAAGGTTGATGGTGGATGGAGGTGTATAATTTGTAAATAAGGACGCGGTGAGTTTACCAACTCTTCCCCTTTGATATCTGGTGATCGCACATTTTGAGTCAGTAATGACTGTCTTCGTGCGGTGATCCTTAATGGCCAGTGCCATCGTTGCCTCCTCTGCGTCTTTGATGGAGGGGGCAAGATTTGTCGCTACGTTGATAATTTTGAAATGAGGCGTAACCACGGACACCGTGTACCTGCCAGGGCCTTGCTTGGCCTCGTCCACATACACGGCGCAGAGGTCATCCGCGTGCTGGCGAAGCAACTAAAAGAAATCGACGACATACACCATGCCATTTATGCCGACGATATAACAATATGGACTAATACTGGCTCACTCGGCGAGAAAGAGGATAGGCTACAAGAAGCGGCCACCTGCGTGGAAAACTACGTCAAAAGAAAAGGGCTAGCGTGCTCGACCGAAATATCGGAGCTCCTGCGGGTGTGGAGAGGAAAACAGAGCCGAACAGCCCCTACCCCTAAAGAGCTTCGACTAAGAGACTAGCTCCAGGGAGAACCAGTACCAGAGAAGACACTCATACGAGTCCTAGGGATGTGGATACAGTCAAATCAACGCTGTACTCACACCCTTGCGGCATTATCTACACTCCAAGTGGCCCACATGATTACGCGAATCTCACATAGCCGTCATGGCATGCGAGAAGACACACTCAAGCTGGTGAGGAGCCTAGTGGTCAGTCGGGCGACGTACAGTCTCCCGTACTACAACGATATCAAGAGGAAAATACAGCAGGCGGACGCGATTTTACGCAAAGCGTATAAAACCACGGCTCGACTACCCCGTAACGCCTCAGCTGAAAAGCTCTTATCCTTGGGATGCACAACACGTTCGAAGAACTACGGGAAGCACAGCATGCCGCTCAAATGCGCAGACTACAGGAGACCTTCACAGGCATAGTTCTTTTAAAGAAACTGGGGCTACACCGAGCAAATTCGGGAAATGTTGAGAACAGAAACCATCCCCGATGAGTACCGCAGCGCGCTCAGGGTGGCACCAATACCAAGAAACATGAACCCTAATCTCCCAAAGACCGCAGAGAGGCAACAGCCGACTGCTTACAGAAAACACACGCATCCCATAATAAAACAGTGTGCGTGGACGCTGCCACATACGCCATGAGGGGGCAAGACATTAATAACGCAGTGGCAACTGTAGTCAACTCGGAATTACACGAGATTACCAATGCCTCATTGCAATACACTATCTTTGCGGCAGAGTCAGTCACAGAGCGCTCCGCATACCCCGCTCTGTAGACTGGAAGACGCAACAAAAGCATACAGAACCACACAAGCCCCCGAAATGCTTTAACGACCGATTTATGAAAAGCAAAACAGTGCTACTACCAGAATCGTTTTGAGGGCATATATAATAATCAGCGACGAATATGGGAGGTTGTAAACTCGCTCACTTCAAGAAAAAAAACTAGGGATAGCATTACGCAGCTCATAGTCGATGGTGAAGCACTCAGTGATGAACGGCTAGCTGACGCAATGAACACACATTTTGTGGATGCTGGCTCCTACAGTATCACGAATGGAACTTCCAGCGATGACCGCATGCCAATGGACACAATACTGAGTCACTCTCTTTTCTTGAGGCCTACTGATCCAAGTGAAGTTTCAAGTATAGTCGGCAAGCTTAAAAATAATATATCTCCAGGGGTGGATGAACTTCGTCCAAATGAAATAGTTAATATCGCCTTTCATATGTGAAGTTCTCAGCTACATAATTAACCTCACTCTGACAACAGGCGCATTTCCTAAACAATTAAAAATCGCCAAAGCCACTGCAAAATTCAAAGGAGGTGATACAAATACTTTATCAAACTACCGACCTATTTCAGTCCTTCCTGCAAAATGCAAAATATTTGAAAGCGTCATTCATGAGATACTAGTTTCATGTTTTGAAAAGCATCAGGTGATAACTCAATGTCAATATGGCTTTCGCAAGCATCGATCGACTGAACACGCTCTCGTACACATCAACGACAGGATAATTGAAAACATGGAATGTAGAAAATATACACTACGTTTCTTTTTAGACATTCAGAAAGATTTTGATTCCATACAGTTTGATTCCATACAGACTTATTACTCAACAAACTATCAAGGTACGGTTCCGATGTATTGTACTAGATCTTCTAAATAGCTATTTGAATGATCGTTATCAGTTGGTGAAAATTAATGGTGCAGTATCAACACTTGCGAAGCTAAAAGAAGGAGTACCACAGGGATCAATATTGGGCCCATTACTATTTCTAAACTATATCAATGACATTGTCGAAATAGATAGTTCTGCTCAAGCTATAATGTCTGCAGATGATACCAATGTCTTCTTCTCTTCACATAACCTAATGACATTAGAATTTTCTGTAAATGACTACCTTGTACAACTTTCAAACTGGTTAAGAAGAAATAAGTTAAGATTAAATGCCTCAAAAACAACATATGTAATATTTCGTCCCGCCAACAAACCTCTTCACCACAAACTTAACGTGAAATTTGAGAACACCTTCATAAGACAAGTTCAGGCACAAAAATTTCTCGGGGTTTGGTTTCAGGAAGACTTGGAGTGGTCTGTACACGTAAGAAACCTAAGTGTAGAACTTGCCCGCACAGTTGGATGTCGTTACAGAATATCTGCGCTCATACCTCTCTGGCTGAAAAAGAATATTTATTACTCATTTTTTTTATTCCAAACTAACCTACGGCTTAATGGTTTGGGGCACTACTACACAATACAATTATACTAAGCTGATTACTTTACAGAAGAAAATCCTGCGCTGCTTCGAATCTTATCGTGGCATTGCACAGGACTTAAGAACCACTCCTCTATTTAAAAAACACAGAATCCTAAGGGCAGACCAGTTGTATTATTTCCAAGCACTGCAAGTAATACACCAGGAGAAACTGTACGGAATTATTGCCTCCGAAAACGCTGAATACCTTTTGAGGCACCGAAAACACTGTACACCAACAAATGTACACCAACCACTGTACATCCGAACAAATTATGGAAGGCAGACAATGGCGTGTCAAATACCTACCATCTTAAACAAATTTGAAGGCAAGCTAAACTTTGAATGCAAATTAAAAGCATTTAAATGCCACCTTAGGGAGCTATTGTTAGTTTGTCAAATTAAGTATAGTCATTACTGAACACTGTTTTTTTATGTTTTCCTGTCGTCTCATAAAAGAAACACAAAACTCTGTATAACTCAAAATGAATTTATCAATTTCTTTTATCTTGCTTTGGTGTCGTTTCAAACCGTATTATGATGTTTCCACTTACAATGTAAAAAGTGCATTATGTGTTTTTGTATTATTTTGTACAGCAGCTATTTGTACTAATTTATTCATGTTATTTGTGTAACGTCCTATTATATGTGACTTGTTGTTTGTGTGTGCACCTGTATATGCAATACGTTTATGTACAGGTGTCAAATGTTGCATTTTTTTATTTTTTGTGATTACAGCGGGAAGGCACAATTTATTCTTTTGCTTCGAAGATGCGTGTTGTATCTGTACAGCTGTGGGCTGTGTAGGGTCAGAGGCCTCCTCAGGCACCATTAACCTTTAGCTTCTGTCCCTGCATCAGGCTCTGTGTTTCGTCTGATGCTGAAATAAAGTCTGAATCTGAAAAAAAAGCATATCATCATCTGGGTACCGGGGCGCACGGGGGTGGCAGGAAACCAAAAGGCGGCAGGATAGCTAGAGGATATACTAATTACCGAGCATCCAACGTCAACGACCGTGAGGAATCCCTGCCAGCACCTCAGGAATACTCGGCCATACTAAACAACTACAAAGGCGGGTATGCGGGGCCCACCACCGCCCAAATCCTTAAATAAAGAAGAGGCTGTCACATGGAGACAACTACAAACCGGGTCATGTCCAAACCTAAACATACTCAGTGTAATTTACCCCACACTTCACGAACACAACTGTCCGTGGTGCCATGAAAAACCTACACTCTATTACATAGCATGGAGATGTCAAAAAGTCGACGTCGTTCCAATAAAATTATTACTTTATAAAACATTGGTACGGTCCAAGTTAGAATATGCTGCATCTGTCTGGAGCCCTGGCATCGATTCACTTGTTTCAGATTTGGAAGCTGTGCAGAACCGCTCATGCCGTTTCATTCTTTCTAATTATCACCGAACAAGCAGTGTAACCGCCATGAAATCAAGTTTGTCCCTACCACTTCTTTCCCACCGCAGATCAATAGCCTCATTGTGTCTTTTTCATAAAATTTACCACAACAGCTTTCTCAATCCTAAGTTACTGTCAAGACCATGTTACATATCAGCACGCGTTGATCACCGTCATAAAGTTGGAATCCCATCTTGTCACACCAAATGTTTTCATGACTCATTCATACCTCGAACTTGTGCCAGCTGGAATCACCTTCCCCACGACATCGCAGGTATTTCTGATAACAATGCATTTCGTCAAGTCCTTAATGTTTCTTTCTGAGTATGTGTCGTTTATTACTGTATAAAAATTGCCTTTCACTGTCTACACACTGTTTTAATATATCCCTACTGCATTCTAATCTTATTGCCTTCCTGTGTTTTCAATTTGTCATGTATTCCTGGTTTATTTTTGTTTTCTCTTGTTGTTGCTGTTTAGACTGAAATTTTTATGTATTCCCACTCCCCTTTGTAATGCCTTCGGGCCCTGAGGGTACAATAAATAAATAAATAAATAAATAAATAAATAAATAAATTCTACCAAACCAAAGTCCGGAGAAATGGGAGGGCATGCTCTCCATGACTGCCGCGATGACCAGATCGGTCTGATACGGCGAGCTCAGCTAACGGCAGCATCCAGCGGAGCCCTGGAAAAGGGCCAATCAACCGTTGCGGAGATGGACTCACCTGAAGCGCATAAAAGCCCTTGCTCTAGAGCTAAATAAAGTTATCCTATTATCCTATCCTACCAATTGGCGATCTTCAATGTGCACTGTCATCGCAGAGCACACAGGCGCCTTCTGAGTTTCGCCTACATCGAAAAGCTAGTCGAAGGCGTAGGGGTGGAAGCGTAAAGTGGAAAAGTGGTGGATGAGGTGCGGCGGCTGTTGCGAATACATTGACTGATAAAATGCATCTACGGACAGCGGTCATGCTTAGAATGAGCACTGCAACCATCTTCGCAGAAGTCACTGCGGAGGTCGTAGCAGCAGGCAAAACCGGGCAAACCCGCCTTGTCAGCTTCTGCTGTTGTTGTGACTGAAGGTAGAATGGAAAGGAAATTGCACGGGCATGCTCACTGGCTCGAGCTCAGCCGCAATCGCTGCCACATGACATAGTGGTATTCAAAGAGACACGAAAGATTGAAAGCAGAGGCGCGCGCTGCAAAACCGAGTTCACTGCAGTGACCCCCCCCCCCCCGTTTCAGCTGGCACAGATTGCGGTGTTCATGAAAAACTATGTACTTCTTTGGCCAAGTGAGGCGATTACCTCCGCATGTATTGTCAGCCCCTTATTGCCTGCGTGTGGCTGATTATGTTGGAATCAGCGTAAGATACACCACAAAATTGCTAGTTGCAACTTGAGTCACCTATGAACCGGCAGTAGAACTGTCAACTAGAATATTCGTGGCTACTTATTAGCGCCGTTTGGTGAGTCCCCGCCGTTTACCATTGAGACCAGAACGAGCTGCTCCCCATGCGCAGGCCACGCACCTCGTGTCCCTCTCCAAATGAAGACACGCTCTTTGTGGCTGCAGCCTTCGTCCTTGAAGCATGAGAAAAAAAAGACAAGGAAAATTGGTTTTTTGAAGAAAGCAAATGACGCAGCAAGTATCTAACTTCGCGATGGGCAACTACACCGTGCCGTGAAGGAAGGGATAAAGCAGAGAGTGAAAGAGGAGAGAGAGAAAGAGGTGCCGTAGTGGAGGGCTCTGGAATAATTTCGACCACCTGCGGAAAAGCACGCATGCTGGAGAGCGTTCTAGCACAGGAGGATGAGGGAAAAAAAAACGCTTGCTCCGCCAAGGCCCGTTGATTTTCTGCCGAGCCCGAATGAAGCCAAGCACTCCAGGCAGGAGGTGGACGGTATGGGAATTAAGGAGTGGTAATGTCAGCTTTGCATGAGTAGAGAATGTGTTCTCTGTCTACCCTGATATCTGCACAGTTCGGGCAGTGAGCTGTGTCACGCCATCCGAAATTGTAGGGCATTAGTGAGTTGAGGAGGGTGTTAGTTTGCACTTTGCGAAGGACGTGCGCTTATTCCGTGGTCAGATGCAAACGCGAGCGAAGACGTGGGAAACGGTAAGGGTTGCACCGCGCCGCTTTACACCGATGAGGAGCGTTCGTTCAGTGTGATAGTTCAGAGGCCTTGCGCGACAAAGAGGCACTGCATCGTGCAGTAGTCTTAAGGATAGCTTAAGCGTCGTTAACGTTTTTGGCATCAATATATCCCTCAATATATACCTCACAAGAGCTGTATCTTAACGACACTCATCTATAGGGCAGCAACGTGGAGGCTATCGAAGAGGGTTCAGCTTAAGTTGAGGACAACGCAGCGAGCTATGGAAAGAAAAATGATAGGTTTAACGTTTAGAAATCGGAAGCGGGTGGAGTGGACGAGGGAACAAACGCGGCTTAATGACATCTAGTTGAAATCAAAGGAAAGAAATGGGCTTCGGCAGGGCATGTAATGCGAAGGCAAGACAGCCGCTGGTCCTTAAGGGTAACGGAGTGGATTCCAAGAGAAGGCAAGCGTAGCAGGGGGCGGCAGAAAGTTAGGTGGGCGGAGGAGATTAAGAAGTTTTAGAGAATACGGTGTCCGCAACTGGCGAAGGAAAGGGTTAATTTGAGGGACATTGAATGATTCCTTTGTACTGCAGTGGGCGTATTAAGGCTGCTGGTGATGATGATGTTTTTTTTTTTGCGCAGCTTCCACCTGGGCGGCCTATGAGTCCACGCTATGAGGATGAGACCTGTACTGTGCGAAAACCTGCCTGCACTACTGGCTTCTGTCTGCCTAGTGCATTGTGAGTATATGCTTAAAATTAGTAACACTTATTTTCCTGTGATATAGGCGCTTTTATTCAGTCCGCAAAGTTTAATGTGCCTAAATTTGTCCCTGCGTATCCGATGACAACGTTACTATGTGGCTCCGAAGTTTAAGGGTGGTTAGTGCATTTGGTTATGACAGCCACAGCTGGTTCACACATAAACTAGGCTGATGATTCAATTTCTTCAGTAACTGCACGTTTGATCATTCAAGAACTATGCCTTTTTATTTATTTATTCAGTTTTGTTCTTACTCTCTCATAAATATATTCATTTCACAATAATTCCGGCTGCCCTTTGGTAGTTAAGCGTCGCGACTTCATGGATCTAGAATAAAGATGACAAAATCGCTAAATTACTATTTCTGTTCCAGCGTTTTGTACCACGAAAAGAAATTTTGTTTCATAAAGGACTGTACATATTTTATCTAGCAGGCATATTCTAAAAGCAGGCGTTAATTGCAGGTTAATTAAGCACTCGCTTCCCTAATGCCGGGGGTTTACTCCTTAATATATCCGTGCTTTCATACATACATTTACCGTTTTTCCCAAAAATAACCGGGCAACGGTGGTTCGTTTCTTATCCACGTAGCGTAACACTTATGGAAGCCCTCAAGCTCTGAATCTGTGCCAAGTAAGGTGAGACGTGTACTCACATTCTGACGCCTTTCGGTCTTTACGGGAGCAGTAAAGGCTCCACTAATTGGTTGAAAAGTAAAAACTTGTTGCTCGGTTACTTTTGTAAAAGGGATTTTTTATTTTGAGCAGATGGCGAGCTTGGAACAGCAAAAACTGTGTGCGGGTTTTTTTTTTTCTCTCCATTGCTGCTGAGCCGAAAGACGCGGGTTCGATCCCGGCCGCGGCTGTTGAATTTCTTTGGAGGAGAAATTCTAGAGGCCCGTGTACTGTGCGATGTCAGTGCACGTTAAAGAACCCCAGGTGGTCGAAATTTCCGGAGCCCTCCACTACGGCGTCCCTCATAACCTGAGTCGCTTCGCTTTGGGACGTTAAACCCCATAAACAAACCAACCATTACAATCTGCATGAAATATAATCGTTTAAATTTTCAGCCACCGGAATTTGCTGCGCATCGCTAAGTAGTTTCACAGAGTCTACCCCGGGCAGAAATTTTCGAAGCAGACGCCCAGCCATGTTGCTGGACATCCCTGACGCGAAAACACCCGCAAGGCTCCGCAAGAGCGCCAACTGCGCGGATGTTTGTCAACCATGAAGTGCTAACAGAGACTCGGCAGGAGACACCCGCGATTTCAAAGCGCCTGGTTTCTTCTGGCGTCTGCAGCATGAAATGGTGTTTGAAGTTAAGGCTTGAGACAGCGCAAACAATTAAGGTAGAAATTTTCGGCACATTATTGAATTTATTTTTGCGTTGGTTTACGTTCTGAGGCAAAAAGCCGAATATGCTCTTCTTCGACATTTGGTGGCAGCGTAGCTGCTATGGTAATCTAGGAAAATGGTAGTTTTCGCTTTTCGTGTTTTTCTTTGGTTTTATTCCGAAAGACCATGCTCGACATAATAAGCAGCTAAAGAAACGAAGTTAATTGCTTTTAAGTAAGCTGTGTCCTTGAAACAAATTACTCCGGTTGAGCTCGATACCAGAATACATATTTATGAGTCTCAGTAAAGTCCAGGGATTAGCGTTGGAGGCCTTGCCTTCTAGCTAACGTGTGTGCGAGCCATGGTCTCGCCGGACGAATGACACAGCCATAGTCAGCATAAACGGCACCGGTTTATTCAAGACCTAATCATTGCTTTGAAAGGGGCACAACAGGGAACATAGCTGCGGAGCAGACCATGCGGAGCAGGCTCCCGAGTTCGTAATGATCGGACTAAACAAAACGGCCTCAGTGAGGCAAGATAAACGCACTGAGGCGCGAATGGGACGCTGCGGCACAGATAAAAGGTGCCTCGAAGCGGTAAAAGAAAAGTGCTGCTCACGCAGCAACCACTCACCCCACCTAAAAAATTTTTTTTTGAGGTCTCCATTGACTTCTGTCTATGAAGTCTATAGACTCTCTATAGACAAATCCTAGCGAACTGTCTACATGCAATGAAAACGTTGTAGAGAGTCTACGACCATCTATGGATTTCTGGCCATACACTTTTAGTAGACTTTTGTCTATAGACAGTCCATGGACTACGAATAGAGAAAAAGATATATCTATAGGGAGGCAATATAGTCTATGAGAAGTCCATAGACTGTCTATAGACCCTTTTTATAAGGACAAACAGCTATTTCACCATCGGAGACGCCGCTCCCATCTTCTGCCTTCGCGGTAAGGTGCCGCCCCCTAGAGTGACCCGCCCCTGCACACCTCGAGGGCTCGTGCTGCCCGCTGATAGTATGACCGCGCCCTAGCAGAGCTCCCGCCATAATCCCCCCGCTCACTGGTTTCGCCGCTCTTATTAAGCCATCGCCCCAGCTATAGAATGCCACGTTTCGCTAGCAACAGTTGGGTCATGGGCAGTTGCACTGCGCTCGTACGCAGCTAGATGATTGGAAAACAGCGCGCTCATTTTAAATGGCTAACAACGCCCAACACTCAACCGCACTCAGCGTAGTAGAGCGTTAGATGTTTACTGCTAGATAATAACTTTGCGGGCGAAAGCACTGCTTAACATGATTGTAACCAAAAATCTTGTGTCAAGCATCGGAGTAGCTCGGGTTATTTCGGAGGAGTGTCGCGGAAGCTTTAGCCAGTGGGATGAAGCTCGGGTAAGTTCGGAGAAGCGTCGGATGGAGGGCGTCGAGCCAGCAGCCGCAGAGTGGAGAGGGTGTGAAGATGAAGAGCGAGAAACGCGGTTGCGTGCACATGCAGATTCCAGCAAGAAAAGGGAAAGAATGCACACATGCTTTCGCATGTCTACTCAGTTTATGAGCCCTAGCATTTTTTTTTTCACCAATGCTGGGTGGCTATGGTTCATTCTTGTTTGGTGTTTCGTAAGACATAGCTTGAAAGAGTTACTCTGCCCCCTGGTTGAAAACAGCGTAATCCATGCAGAAACATTTTATGATTAACTGATTCTGAAGCGAGAAGCTGATAAAGCAGGCAAATCCAAGCTGAGAAGGTTCACCCTGCCCGCACTGATTGCAGTGAGCTTCAGTGGAGCCCAAGGGCTTGCCTTGAAAGGTGATAAGGACAACCACGTGATCACGATAGCAGACATCCAGCGTCTGGGCGAGGCAAGCTTGGACAACGCCACAAGGAGCTACATCGCCAGCGGCGCAGACCAGGAACAGACTCTGAGGGAGAACGTTGAGGCTTTCACGAGGTAACCTTCCTTGGCAAGGTAAAATCATACGAACCAAAAAAGGTATCACTTTTATGATTGGATTGATAAGATATCTGAGTCCTAACCACTTTTCAGCGGCGTCCTGCACCGACTAATCCCACCGGCATTAACTGTCTCGAAAGCTGTGGTAAATTTTTTTCCGCCTTACGGGTCTTGCCCGCATTCTATGAAAATCGTGTGTGCACGCTTGTTTCGGTGTGTTTGTGAAGGTTGAGTGTGAATATGTTTCGCTTCATCTTTATCGCTTTCAAATCGAATAGCCTGTAAAGTGTCCGACCAGGCTGACACCTCCAGTGTTAATTACCGAGTGCCTCTTCACCTAATGGCTTGAACGACAGAAAAAGAAACTTGAGCAACAGATGGTCTTTCGCAATTTGAGGACTTCCACAGACAGTTCTTGTAGGAGCACGTTATATCTATTAATTCACACTATTGTATATAGCATTTCTGTTTTCCATGTTACCAAACAAAGGAAGGGTGCGAACAGTGGGAAGGAGGATATCAGAGGAGGGAAATCTGTTCCGCTTTATGCACGCAGGCTCATAAATATGACTTAGTGAAATTGTGCTCATGTGATAAAAGTGGCACTTTTATCCAGAAAGTGGCATATTTGAAACATCTTTTGTGAGAACTGCCATGCCACCTTGAGAACCTTATGTGACCCATGACTAGCAGGTGGCTGTTATGAGAAGCACTCACGTTGTATCACTGAATTTACACTATTGTTGTGGTCTTATCTGAGCCCTCTTGTAGGAATGAGATAGGATTTTGTAATGCCGGCTGGCATAAAAAGTTGCACACCGCAGTCGCTCAGTACCAAAGTAATTATGTAATCGCAAGTGCGACCAGTTCATCGGGAAATACCATATGCACTCGACTGAGAGCCGCAGTCGTGATTGGGCTGTTCTATGAAACGTCGGAGCCAAAATATTTGGAGGAAAAACCCAAAAAAGCCATTCTGTTTCACGTCTGCATATATCACCTTGCGCGGCACGCTCCCCGGGGACTTCTCAGCCGACAAAAGCTGCTTGTGTTATAATTAATCTCATTTTCCACCATGCAGTGCAGTGTAAGTACATGTGAGTCAAAGCGTAGTGTAGACGCCTGTACCCAATGGGGACGGCAACGGCTGCCCATGATGTGACGTCTACAGGGCATTGAAAACGAAGACTATTTCTGCTCGTCAATTCGTAAATAATGAATTCGTGACGTTCGGTGCGGCCAGACATTGTTGATAACATTTTTGAAAGATTAAGGAACTTAGAACGCAATAGATGAAGCCGAAGATGACTACATATATGAAGGTAGCGAGGAGCAGGACTCGAGCAGCGGCAGCATCGATAGCCATTGAGAACCTGCAACTATACGCAAGTAGGGACCAGATATATAGTGTCAGAATGTGCAGTGCAGTAAATTAGTTCCTCCGGACTATACTTAGAAAATTGCCACATCCGAACAAAACTTCAAATAAATGGTGCGGCTCTAGGTAGAGCTCACTCAGTAAAACACGTTGCGGGGCTAGTTGGTTATGCATTTTCTTTCGTTAAAATTTAAGCAGCGCTAACTTTAAGGACGAATACACAGAGGACATTACAGGACAGCGCCCGTCCTGTCATGTCCTCTGTGTATTCGTCCTAAATGTTAGCGCTGCTTAAATTTGAATCTAGGTAGAGCGCATGCGGTACAGGTTTTGCACAAATTCGTTCTTTTTCTTTTAGCACATTTTAGCAAGTTTCATGCAAAATTTATGAATTACGATACAGCAAGCGTACAGACACCTCCCTCGGAGCTAATCTTCACCAGCAGTAAACGAGTTGAGGCCCTACCCCGCTACTCTAGCTTCTTATTGTGTCATGTCTTTCAGTTTTTTCCTTCTTCTAGCAAGGATTACACTTTCGCGCGTTTCTCGACAACCAGTCTCAGTTCAAAGAGAGCACCACATTTGTGGCGTTCTTCGACTATGTATTCATCATCGCCATGTTTTAACTCTCCTGAATTCTTTCTACGCGTCTGGAAAACTGTGCATTGCTGCCTTGGCAGTAATTCTAGTAACGCTTTTAATGTCACTTCGCAGGTTTCGCTTCCGGCCCCGTATGCTCGTGGACGTGTCAAAAATTAATACTGTCACTACTGTGTTGGGCAGGAAGATATCTTTTCCAGTCGGTTTCTCGCCATCTGCCACGCACATGATAGCAAACCCTGTTGGAGAGTTTGGAACAGCGCAAGGTAACGTGAAATCAATTTGCCCTTCCTCCCCCCCCCCGTCCATTGTTCGAGAGTGTCACGTGGGTGCTACCGTACCTGTACGCTGGTGCCATCATAATGCAGGAGGGAAGATGAGGAAGCAATACCGCACAATATAAATCAGCATAAATAGCACGAATAATCTTATAGCTCAGAGCCAGTGCAGCTTCTCATCCCGTTCATTTCTTCTAGACTTCCGATTGAGCAAGATATATATATATATAAGCAGTTGCAGTAGTATAGAGAAGGAGCGCTATGCCACTTAATATACATGTGGCTAGGGGATTTGCAAATATGTCCGCTACTAAAACGATGCGTCTAATGCCCCATTATTCAAATGTTTATTCATAAAAGTGACATCTGAATGGGTGACAAAGAGACCTTAAAGTTAGCTGTACACCGGGACACGCATCGAGTGGTAGTACCATAGGGGTGTAGGAAGGAACGTCCCCCGAACATACAACACCTGAATAAAGGTCCCTGAAAAAAAAAGGTCCATGAGGAAGCACCGTCTAGAAAAAATGTCCCAAGTCAAAAAAAAAAAAAACTTCTTCCGGAACCCACTTGACGGAAAATTCGACTCTTCTGCGGTTCTGAGAATAGATGTAAGCATGAAGTATTTTGTAGTACCTGACCGCGCCATGGTCCTGCAGTCTGGTCATGTAAAGGAAAAGCTCTTCTGCAGGTGACTTCGCAGAAACGCCGAACGATCCAGAGACGCACTTGCTCTGGACCACTTCCCTTTCACCGCCATCATTGTTCTTCATGGACGCCCCGTATCAGTTCGTTGTTTAGTCGCTTCTGCGCCGACACCTGTAAACGTTGCAGCTTGCAATGTTATAGCTTTCCAAGAAGAAACGCAGTCCAAGCCTTGATATCACGGGGAAGAGATGCAGCTGAAAGCGACGAAATACACCAAAGACAAAAATACATGGAAGCTAAATCTACAAAACATGATGGAACATCAAATCAGTGAAATGCTACGTCAGTAGGAGGAAATGAGTTGCTGGGTGAAAACCAATACAATAATGCACGGAGAATAAAACCATAAAAGATAATGTAAGCTAAAATCAGTAAGATATGACAAGAGTACAAGGAAATTAGTCTGGAGGATAGAAGACCGACCCTACAAACACGATGCCCAGCAAGAAACGTTTGGTCATGATGTCAATTGCCTTCGTTATGATCAGATGTTGGATATATTTTTTACACTTGCTTTCTGCAGTCCATGATATCTGCTTGTATTTAGCTTGTATATATTTTGTGTACCGAGATGTTCTTCCCGTCACGTGTTTTGTTGCAAACCTTCGAAGCGTTGAGCGATAAACCACTGCCACACTTGGGTTTTTCTGATCATGCCGTTGCGTTTACGGGTCAGTGACTCCTTCCACCGGCAAACAAGTCGT
Source organism: Amblyomma mixtum (assembly GCF_055824585.1). Classification (NCBI taxonomy): domain Eukaryota; kingdom Metazoa; phylum Arthropoda; class Arachnida; order Ixodida; family Ixodidae; genus Amblyomma; species Amblyomma mixtum. The sequence goes on along the minus strand of NC_143015.1, from coordinate 79,060,131 downwards.
ATCCGCCTCATGCGAGCCGTACATGCATGCGAGTCGCAACCATGCGAGCTGCATGCATGTACAGTCAGGGACAAAAGTCTCCGGAACACGTGTTCCTCTAACGAAGCCGATAGCTCTGCTATTAGTCGGCGGCTGGAGACCACACTTGGGGACGTAAAAGGTAAATTTCTGTTCTTTCATGTGCACAAGTGCAGTCTCCAGTCGCTGTCTAATAGTGGAGCTATAAGCTTCGTTTGGGGAAAAACCTGGTCCGGAGATTTTTGTCCCCGACTGTACACATGCGAGGTGTCCGGATGCTCAAATTACCGCCGCTTACGGTACGTTTGATGTCACCCCTTTTGGGACATTTTTTTTCTACTTTGCAAATCGGGACATTTTTTCCGGGGACGTATCTTCCGGGGACATTTTTTTCTGGGAACACTTTTTCTGGCTCCCAGTACCATAGATCTCATACGTGGACAATTGCGCAAAAAAAAAAACACACACACCGGTTTTGAGACGCACAGTGGACCTGTAACATGCATCGCTACCACTGTTTATCTTTTACGCTAAACCGGCAATTTTTAGCGCGGCACTGAGGGAGAGAGGAACTTTTGAATGACTGTCAAAATTTTTGCCCAGATAAATTTGGACGAAATAAACGAGCTAAATTCACATCCGCAAACAGTTACGGAGGGCACTAAAAATATTTAAGTGATCTCAAGACGAGAACATTCACTTCATTTGAATCCGCGCCAAAATCAACTATAATCAACCTTTAAAGCGCCCTAATATCACAATCCAACCTTATCTCATGTAACCCATATTTTATCCTCCGCAATACTTAAGAAGGGACCATAATTCAAAATATTTCAATGTAATCCACTCTCAATCTAACACGGTCTACGAGAATCCACCTGTAAGCTATTAGAATCCTCTGTAATTCATCTGAAGCTACCCCACTACAATTTATTTCAATAAAGTCCACGCTTAATTCAACATAATTGAAGGCAATTCTACGTGATCCACTCTTAATTTACTGCAATACGACTGAATACACCTGTAATCTCCCACAATCTCCCATAATCTAAACTAAAGCGCCCTACAGGAACTTTACGCAAATGTATCTTTACACAAATGTATTTTTTTTTTCACTTTTAATCCACCCCATTCAACCGTAATCCATCTTATACTATCCTTCTGCAACTTCATTAAATGTAATCACTTTAATCTATCACGATATACGCTACTACAACTTATTTAAATGTAATCCACACTTAATCCATCGCAATCCGCCAGAATACACCCGGAGTACACCACATTCCACTGGAATTCAAATTAATATTGCGTAATTAACCATCAGTCCTCTATAATGCTCAAGAGTTCACCCGTAATCAACCACAACCTACCGTGATCCAACTTCTTTCCGAAAAATCTCCGGCCTCTTCCCGAGAAAGCTCGGCGTGGACAACACCCTTATTTTTGTACCATCTCCATGCACATACAGATGCCGCCGGCTTTCTCATAATGGGCTCCCGCCTTAATATACCGACTCTTTCAGCGAACAGTTACAAAAATTCCTGGAAATAATGGGTTCAATATAGCCAAAAATAGGTGTAGGATCCCGCTCTCTGCCCCAGCGGGCACAATATGCTGCAAAACCCCTCTAAATATCCAGGTAATTAACAAAAACTCGCTAATTAACGTTTTTATTTTATGTAGCTGGGTGATCAGTCCCAACTGGGAGTTTGATGCCATGAGCAAGACAATGTCATATCAGTTTTTGAAACGAAGAAAAACTCAATTTCTAGCTCCCTGCAGCACGAAGAAATCCGACGCTTTTTCCTGCACACGACCGAAACTGAGCGCGCAAGGAGTGCCGGCAGTATGGAGTAAGCGAAGTATCCGCTGGTGACGTGTCGTAATGCGCGCGAGGAGTGCCGGCAGTATGGCGTAAGCGAAGTATCCGCTGGTGACGTGTCGTAATGCGCGCGAGGAGTGCCGGCAGTATGGCGTAAGCGAAGTATCCGCTGGTGACGTGTCGTAATGAATGCAGTGCTAAATTCGAAACGCAAGTGCTTACTTTGCTCGCTAGAGAATCTTGGCACTCTGCTTATAGCGCGCATCGAGAAGGTTTTCCGGTCGCGAATTCCAGAGACCAGGGCACATCACCGTTCCGCTCAAAATGATAATCGCGGAGTCCTGTTTGTCATTCAAATTATGTGTTTAAATCAAGTGGCAGGAAAAAAATTCTATGTTTACGCTTGTGGCTTGACACAACTAATTTAGTAAGTATCTAACACCGGTGCTCGACTTCGCCTTCACACTGCCGCTCGGCTTCAAGCCAGGCTGGGTATCGGCCGCAGAAGCCTGCTCAGAAGGTACCATGTCCGACGTGCAAAACTGGTTTATTATGCCGCAATTATTGCTCCTCATATAGATTCACGAGTGTAGCGGGCCGCAAACGCCTAATCCGAGCCGCCGAAGTGTGCGGTGCCAGTTACGGTGGAGCCGGGCTGTGGCATCATGGCAGCTGCGGCGAAGACTGGCCGCTGCTATAAAGAGACGCACGTAATGGGCGTCGCCACAGTTAGCAATATTTAGAGAAAGAGTGCGGGTGGCAGGGCGGCCGCCACTTGACTTCCATTCTCTGTGCCTCTATCGCGTCTGGTACATAACAAAGCTCTACATAAATTTGAAGGCAGCAGTGAATGCTTTGAACTATAGGGCCAGTGCACCCCATTCAAGCTCTATGTAGACACATGTGCGCAGACATGCACCGTCTATGCAAAAACTAGCCAGGTTGTAGGGTTTGCTTCTCAATAGTACAGTGGAGCCCTTCAGCAATACACAAAGGTCAAGAGGTATGCAAAGGTGATGGCCCGGGTTCTCCTTACCTGGCAAACGTTTAAAGCTTAAGGGGTATACTAAATAATCCACTACACGACGGAGAAGGAAACCATGCAGCCTGGTTACTTTTTCCAAAGACGTACCCTGCTATAAACACACTTGCGCCTAGGCAGCTGTTTCTGGGAGGGCTTTCCCGCCATCTGGGGATGAAGACAACATGGCGCTAGCGAAACAGCGCTTGCGTCGTCAGCGCTTTGCAAAAGGCGCTAGCGAAATGGTGAAGGACCATTAGGTTGCGAGGGCTTTACATCCATTAGCAATGTGCTAAAGGTGCCCTGAGTAGGCTCACAGCAACGGTATACAGCCACTTTGTTCAAAATGCAGGCAATGCATTCTAGCCGTGTAGAGAAAGCCCCTTTTCGACATTCTTGAATAAAAGAGAACAATAACGAAGAGGAATATGCCATGCTTTCCCCTCTTTGCCTCTTCACAGACAGTATTCACCCCGGCCAACATCCGTCCCCGCCTTCAGCGAGGCGGTTGCGCTATACTCCGCATCTACTCCTCCCTTGCTTTCTTTGCCCTTCACTATTCGCATCACTTTCTCTATACTTCTATTACCATCGAAGCACTGCGCAGCGCCTGTGCGATGGTTCCTCTTGAAAGGAGGGATTATAAGACTGTGCATACCCCTATTTTGTCAATTCCGCCTATGCTCCTCTGCATGAGCTTCTGCATTCTCGTATAACGAGGAGGAAGAGCACATTACTTTAACAAAGATACGGGTGGAGCGTTTAGAGCTGGATTAGGCCGGTTCTCAAAGTAGAAGCATCGTAGAGAGGGCAGGGAGATGGCTTTCTCGACAACGTAAACTGAACAAGGTAGAAGGAAGCCTCAGGATGCTTGCCAGACTTGGCAAGCACCCTGAGGCTGCGCCTACTCTTGTTCACTTTGTGTTGACTAGGTCATGCGGTACCACACGACATACCTCGGGAACTCCATATAGCTCATATGAGTTTAAAAATGCAAACCCGGATAAAGGGACGAGTAGGATACGCCTATATGAGTGCTCTCCTCTTGTGAACTAGAAGGATGGAATGTTTCCAGGTATGTGGTGCGCTTTGTAAAGACGAAACACCGTAATCTAAGAAGACTTTCGTAACGGCGTAGGGCGACGCTAGGCAATGATTTCATGAGATTTCATTGAATTGAAATTAATAAAGGATAGCGGCGGAGGGTGGCAAGAATGTCGAACATACTATAAAATGTTCACTGCAGCATTAGTTCTCTAAGAAACGACTCGTGAGTCCGTAAAATACTGCAATTGGTGCCCTAATGTGCAAAACCAATAGCTGGGAAGAGCCTGCATTGCGTGCCACATATGTCGAAGAAAGCCGGTGTAGTACCAAGTTAAAGGCGAAGGAGCCAGAAATGTGTTTCACAACCGATTCGGGAACAGCCTCATTTTTAAAAGGTTCTGTACTTTTGCTTCTCTATAGTTTCGAAATGATATCACCGTTTGCTTACCAAGCTACGCTGGGAGAGGCGTTTCCGAATGCCTCCTTTACTTGATTCCAATTGACTAGAGGCAACTGATAAATTTCGCACAAGCTCAGCTTTAATGGACTAGAGCCATCTTCTCGCCGCCAGCAGCGAACATCGCGTAACTCAATGCGGCCATTCCACTCTTAATTTTAAGAAAACTAGAGAGTCCCGAGAAATTCTGCCCTACTTGATGATCATCGCGGCCGTCTCTTCCTCCTCGCTGCAGAATAGGGCAGTAAAATTCCTCCTGCATTCGCACAAACTATCTATGATGACCTACAAAATCAACGGGTGTATCGAACATTCGAAATTTCCTCACTTTGAGTGTTCAGCGGCACTTGGTGTGTTGTGGGACATGTGCAAAGTAGAAGTGTTTGTTTAAATTCCACGCGATTGTTGAGTCGCTGTTAAACCACTGCACCTCTCCTTCTAACAGAGTTGCTCAAAAGTCCATGTCACAGGTTCTGCTTTCAGCCTTGCAGTCTAGCATTTACGACAACCCCGAAGATAAAATTCTGTGAATGGTTAGGGTTCTGTGAAAATTCTGTGAATCTTCACCACTGAGGACCTTGGCACCTTCAAAGGTGCCCTACTGCCTTGCGTACACCGTCCAAACGCGCTTTGTGTCTCTTTTATCGTAACTTCACCGCCGTATCGATACCAGACGAATACAGAAACACCATCAAAGTAGCACTGATACCAAGGAATATGGAATATGGACATTCCCGTGCTTAAACATCCTAAGCGAAATCTACCCCACACAGTACAAGAGCGGGTGTCCGTGGTGTGGAGACAAACCAACCCTATACCATACGACGTGGGCTTGCCAGAAAATAGACAAGCTAACCATAATAGAAAACCTTAGCGCAGAACAGTGGGGGAGGATGCTATCCAGCGACATCCTGAAAGTCCAACAAGGACTAGTAAGGCGTGCACGCAGGGCACCTACCCTCAGCGGACCCCTGGACTAGGGGAACCGACCCTGATGATAAGATGGAAGACTCCATCTGAAGCCGCAAAAAAACATTGTAAAATAGAGCAAATAAACGTTTTCCACCACCACCAACACCGTCCAAACGCAAACCTTGTGGTTTAGGAACTTTTGATCAACTCTGTACACGCTGAAAATTTACAATGTACCAACTGGGGCCTTCAAAGAGTTCTCTGAAAGCAGCATGATTTTTTACTCTCCAGCCGCACGTGACGCCGGCACGGTGATGATCGTAAGTTCACTGAGCACTGCTTCTCTGGAAGACATCAGGGCCAGAGTGCCGGACGGCGTACTATGGCAGCAAGTGTATATCTTCCGCAACCGATCCCTCACGGAGTCGCTGGTGAAACGGGCGGAACGCAATAAGTTCTCTGCCATCGTCGTCACCGTGGACTCTCCGGTAGCCGGACAGGCAATCCCTCTCGCTAAGAACGGGTTCCGCCTACCACAGGGCCTCAGGTAAGCTGACACCTGCAGGAAACTGTATTCAGAAAGACAAGAAATGGTTTGCATTTTAGGTTTTTCCTGCCCTTATACAGAAAACACCCGTAACATGAGATGCACAAGAAGCTTAATGACGATTTAAAGATCTAAAGCTAGTGTGGAACTTACATTAACACGTTCAGTGATCATTCTATTTAACGTACTTTGAGAACAGAAGCCTCCTTTTCACTAAGAAACTGGTTTTGCTGCTGCACCTTCTAAATAAAAGAAGTATACAGAAAAAACTTACTTCTTGAACCAAAATCAGCGAAGCATCAGTGAAGCCTCTATTTTTTCGTCGTCAATTGCTCAGGTGTAGTATATGCAAAGAGCTAAATGTGGACGCATCATGAAAATGGGAACTATTAGCCGCAGCGAGTCTTCCAAATTAAAATTTGAAGCCTTGTAGATAGAAATTATGGTTAAAAGGCACATGTGCATTTTTTTTGCATCCACTTACTAATTACTATAGCCTGCTAAAACAGTTTTCACTACTTAAGTAGTTAATTCACATCTTAACCACAGAGCAGTGACACAAGAAGCAACACCGCGCTAAACGCTTTTGCCTCACAACACTTTAGGTCAACAAAGTGCCCCCCTGAATTTTTCGAACTCAACCTACCCATGAGAGGAAAGCGCTCAAGGCGCTTGTGAAATTCTTAAGGGACTCCGGATTGAGTTCCAGATCATGAACTTTACATATGCGTCCTGTGTACTTGGAAGTGTGTACCCTGTGTGCCCAGCGCACCTTTTGTGACTGATCTCCAATTCCTCTCTTCCCGTTATTTATATCCTTTTGTTCTCCTTCCAACGTTTAGGGGAGCATACCGGGTGTTGCATAGTAAACCTATCTTTCCCTCCTCCGGTTCTCTCTCTCTTTCTTTCTCTGACTGCGAGTTTTGAAACGTCGACATGCTAAATTTGTAAAAAAATTATGTCGCCAGAAATTCTCGCCAGATATTATACGCTGGGAGCGGTATATTGCAAAGCTTTTCATTTGGTCGTGACCTCAGCTGAGACGAACTCAAGAGCATGAGAGTAGTTGAGTTACCTGTCCCAAGACGCGGTCGGTTTGCACACGGCGCCGCCACTAGTCACTCTAGTACTGTCAGCGCATCGAGTCTGGTCGTGTCAACGGAAGCACGCTGTGTGTAATCGCTGCGCATGGACTGCACACTTCCTTCCCAAAGATGGAAGTTGCACCGAAAAAGCTTGTCACGCCTGGGCGCATGCGCGCGAGGCGTGTTTACGAAAAATTGCGTTTACACTTTGGCGACTAAAGTGTAGAGAAGCGAAAACCGAGAACACTATGCCGTGACGTCTTCCAGTGGATGTGAGGTCAGACCGTTCCCGTGGCTATATCGATACCCAAATTATACATCTTTCGGGGATCTTAAGTGTTAATTACTGCTTAATTACATATTTCTCCATCTAATTTCACACAAATCAGACGTTTTTCCGACCATTCTGTGACAATTTTCACTGCGCCGTGACGACTTCCGGTGGATGTGACATCACACCTTTCCCGTGGCTATGTCGATACCGAAATTGTACATCTTACGGGGATCTTAAGTGTTAATTACGCTTAATTACACATTTCTCCATTTAATTTGACACAAATAAGACATTTTCCCGACCATTCTGTGACAATTTTCACTGCGCCGTGACGACTTCCGGTGGATGCGACATCACACCTTTCCCATGGCTATGTCGATACCGAAATTGTACATCTTTCAGGGATCTTAATTGTTAATTACGCTTAATTACACATTTCTCCATTTAATTTGACACAAACGAGACGTTTTCCCGACCATTCTGTGACAATTTTCACTAAACCATGACGACTTCCGGTGGATTTGATGTCACACCGTTCCCGTGGCTATATCGATACCAAAATTGTACATCTTTCGGTGATCTTAAGTGTTAATTACGCTTAATTACATATTTCTCCATCTAATTTCACACAAATGAGACGTTTTTCCCAGCATTCTGTGACAATTTTCCCTAATTCATGGCGACTTCCGGTGGATGTGAGGTCACATCGTTCCCGTGGCTATATCGATACCGAAATTCTACATCTTTCGGCGATCTTAAGTGTTAATTACGCTTAGTTACACATTTCTCCATCTAATTTGACACAAATCCAACGTTTTTCCGACCATTCTGTGAGAATTTTCGCTATGCCGTGACCACTTCCGGTGGATGTGACGTCACAACGTTCCCGTGGCTATATCGACGCAATTTCGACATTTTTGCGTATGATAAATTAAATACATACCCTACAGTTATTAAACTTGGCTTCTAGGTTCATTTTTTCTTCCTCTATCTGAAACAACCATTGGATTCCTTCTATCTTTTTTAGTTCACGAGTTAAACGCCTGCGACACGCTTTGCTAACGGGACGACAGTATGAGCCATTAAAGGCTTTCGCCTTAAAATGCATGGCATTCGAGACGTGCTCTTGCCACGATCGGGGGCCAGACAAAAGTTGTCGTGCGAAGGTTTTCCTTACCGCAGCTTTTATCTTGTACGCCTTTTTACCGATATTTTACCGCAGGTATGGCTAGGGCTAGACAAGGTTTAAGATCGAGCGACGCTTTATATGCAGATGCACGGCATCCCTCATAGCCCGAGTCACTTTGAGGACGTTAAACCGCATTAATCTATAAAACTGATTGTCGTATTATTGCGTATCCGCCCGCGGTGCCCGCGGTGCCCGCGGAACCCTGTGGCATGGCCTTTATGCGAAAGCTACACTCGTGTACTGCTTACCATTTTTCAATGCATTTCGATGCTGTGTCGGCGGCGTCGAGTCAACAAAACGTGTCCGCTGCAGTTGTGATGATCTCAGAGGGGGTAGCATCAAACGAGTGTTGTAATCGATAGAGGATGGTGTGAGGATGATGCAAAGATAAAATTAAGGCGATAAGATGACTGGTTAATTAATTACAGCCAGAAATGTCGAAAAACGCCGAAATAGCGCGGACGTCGATATAGTGAGGGGATGGGAAAACAGTCGTGAATGCCAAAATAGTGGAAAATAGGGGCAAAGGAGTGAAAATATTTTTCGAAATGAATTGAAATGTACTTGATGAGTGTTAATTAGTCGAACAAAAAGTTTCATTGACATAGATTAATAAGATAATTAATTATCAGCAAAAACAGAAGGATGGTTGAATAGGCTGGACGGGGATATAGTAAGTGGGCTGGAAAGCAACCACGGCGCCAAATTTGAAAAGCCAAAATGGTTGATTGAAATAAAAGAAGGTATAATCAGAGTAAATAACTAGTTCTTTAGTTAAAGCATAACATAATCACGCTAATTCAGTAGTTAAATTAACAAGAAAAGGAAAATGATAGAGAGAGGCAAAGAAAGGCGACGAGTACCGAGGAGGTGTCAATGCTTCCGCATTCTCTCACTGCTGGTTGCCGCAGTCATCTCTAATTTTTTCATAAATCCCTGTGACTCTAACCTCGAATACCTTCTAGGTCGGAATAACCTTTAACCATTGCTTCCCAGCTCAAAGTTTTCTTGAGCACACAGCGAATATATCCATCCATTTTTTGTAGCGTGAGCTACATCGGCCTCAGACTCGCCGTTTCGCGAGCTCCCTCCGTCGACCATACTGCGCAGGCGCGAGGAGCGAGTGACGTCACTGCGCACAGCTGGCGCGACCCGGCGCGCGCGCTGCCCACTGCGCGCTCTCGCTACGTATATCCTGGCATAGCAGAGCTAAGCCACTGCCAACATTTTCTTACTACGCAGCTTTGCGAACCTTGAAGCTTCGTGTCCAGGCTGCCCGTTCACGTTCGATCCTGCCAGTAAGCACTTCGTCGGAGCACTGCTCTCCCCTTCCGTCACGTGGCGTGAAATGAGTTGGCTGCGCCGTACCACCAAGCTGCCCATAGTGGTCAAGGGTATCCTCACTGGTAAGAGCCCTAACCACGGACTTACACAGCACTCGTGTTCCTTTTTGCGTGTGGTCAGTGCAAAAAGAATGCATCACTAAAGGTCGATGCAACCATTAAAAACAAAAAACAGCTGTTACAGCAGCCCATGGTCCACAGCAGTAATTATACAAACCAATAACAGCAGTAAAAAATAAGGGTTGATTTGCGTGGTTAGGTCGAATGGGAATCAGGTGCGCTAGAACTTCGGTGTTTAATTCGGTTCCGGTGCTCAGATCCAGTGTTAAAGGAAGGAAGTTGCTCATATAGCGATAATGGATTAATGGTCATATATGCGGAACCGGTTGTTCTCTTTTTTATCTTTGTAGATCCCTGGTAATCCTAATACCACTCCTTGTGCCGTGGAGCAGCGGTTTAGAGATGCAGCACTGCCCTGCTAGGTATAAACGCGCATGCACGCACGCACGCACGCACACACACGCACACACACACACAGAAACGGACACACACACACACGGACAAACACATGGACACACACACACACACGTACACGCACACACACACGGACACACACACACACGCACGCGCACACACACACACACGCATGCACACACACACACACACACACACACACACACACACACACACACACACACACACACACACACACACACACACACACACACACACACACACACACACACACACACACACACACACACACACACACACACACACACACACACACACACACACACACACACACATCCGCACGCACGCACATCTGGGCAGGTGGCCAACAACACGGTGGGCGGATGAGCTGCCTAAAACGTAGCATGCTTCAGACAAGCACACAACAGCTATACGCGGAGAATGGCCGCTATAAGTGCTAAAGGATTAAAAAATACATTCATATATCGTTCTGCTAAACAACTAAGAGCTTTTCTGCAGGCAAGAAATGAGGGCGTTACGAAATGCCAACTCATATTTCGGGGAAGAACAATATCTGGTAGCCATGGATGTGGGCTAGCTTCTGTGCAGACATAGGCTCGATGTGACTGTATCAGCTGTTGCCAAGCGTCCACGACGCGAACTATTCGGCACTTGCTAACTAAAATATCTTCTTTCGGTTCTTTATAAAAGCCGTACGTTGCACGACTGCGCCTGTATGGCAGCGCAACTGTCATTGTCATTGTCGGGTATTTTGTAATGAGGACGCCATGGAGAGCATTCCATGAAATGGTTACATAAGGCATACGTAATTATATTAGTTGGTGTGCTATGTTATTATCAGTAGATACAGTGCAGTTCTGAGCCATGCACGCTACAGATAGGCGACGAATACGAGGCACGCTTTCACGGTAGCCCCCGCGGTGGTGAGTGTAATAATGAACGCATAAAATATTGATCGACATTCGCATTCTACATTCAGTTCCGAAAATGTAATCTGAAGGACTTTTGTTCCAGCATGAAAAAAATAAATACGCGATGATCGCGACAATGACCCCGCCACGGTGGCTCAGTGGTTACGGCGCTCGGCTGCTGACCCGAAAGACGCGGGTTGAATCCCGACCACGGTGGCTGAATTTCGACGAAGGCGAAATTGTAGAGGCCCTTGTACTGTGCGATGTCAGTGCACGTTAAAGAACCGCAGTTGGTCGAAATTTCCGGAACCCTACACTACGGCGTCCTTTATAGCCTGAGTCGCTTTGAGACGTTAAACCCCAATAAATGAAATGAAATAAATCAAATCGCGACAATGTAAGGCAAAATTCAGGTACAGCGGAAGCTGTCGGAGGCGCAACGTTTTGAAAACAGCAGGGTCTGTTATCACCGGTTTTCTCACCGCCTCTGAGAGCGGCAAAGCTACGCAGCCCGTTTTTCTTTTTTTTCCACAACACTGACGTAACTTACACGACATAAAATCCATCCAGGCTCTGAAATGTGGCGCGCCTCTCTTTACATACAGCGCTCGCCCAACACCGCATTGAACGTTGTGAACCCCGAGCACGCCGTCCTTGCCCGAGCGCCTGCGTCAGTACTTTCAGGTGGTAGTCGTGTTTGAAGCGGAACGATCCAGCCTGCGCGAGCCGGCCAACATGCCGGGTCGAACCTGCGTGGGCCACGATGTGACATGGCGGGGCGTCATGCAACATAGTTGCGAACGAGGTCTTGCTCGTTGATCCACTAAAAGCTGGCTCCGTAATAGGAGGAGACAGTTTAATTTCACCACCACGAGGGAAAACGGCAGGTGCGAGAGAAACGAAGGGAAGGGAGGTAAACAACAATGCTAGCACAACATTTGGTATTACCCACTCTATGCTCCTAAACTTTACAGGGTCGCCCGCATGATGTGTCATGAGGGCGACCCATGATTATATTGCTCCTGTTTCACGAGCAAGTACGCGTTATAACCATGGAAAAATGCTGCAAGAATTACGTGCATACTCTACTACAGTTCAACACTCATTTTTTGTCAGATCGATTACAGAGTGGAATGAATTGCCGAAGTGTGTAGGAAATAGCCGGAGTGTAGAAACGTTTGTTGATAATTTGAGAGCATTTTGTGTATGAAACCCTTGTCTTCTTGGCTTCTTTTTTCGCATCATCTGTTTGCTCCTGCATGAAGCTCGTGCATATCTTGTTTATTTTTTACTTGCATCTGTGCTCGCCCCTGCTTATAGTGAAGCGAATCCACAGTATTAAATAAATAAATAAATATGCTACATTGTACTGTTAAATAAGTCGTGAAGCAGTGATCACAAGTGTTACTTGAACCTAGGGATTTTTGTCAGGAAGCGCAATTCTCTAGGAAAAATTTTGCCCGGAGTTACTACAGGCAATAAAATAAGCGCGGATTACGACCTGTGGTTTCTCAGCTTGAGCAACAACGCAGCCATTAAGTCCTTCACTGGTATACGTTGCAACATGATGTCCTTGTGCGCCGATCCGTTTGGCTTTGTTGTCAATAAAGTGAAAATTGGTTGACTTGCCTCTGAGGAAGTCCTGTGCTTGGTTACAGAGGAAATGGCATTCCAAGCTGCCCGTTACGGCGCGTCAGCCATCTTGGTCTCAAATCACGGCGGCCGTCAGCTTGACGGAGATCCAGCAACGGTATGCTATACATGTATTGAGCGAGTACGGCAGCTAATTACTGTACGCTGCCTAGTGGCTCACGGAATGCCTCTAATGTTCATAGTACATAATGGCAAACTACTACTCTAAATTTCTAGTATTGAGCGACCTAGTAATTAGAAAATTAGTCTTCTTTTTAGAAGAATTGGTTGCAGATTTCAATGCCAAGCAGCCTCTAAAGTTATTGAGCTTGATATTGAGCTTGATATTGAGCTTTATACACATGATACGGCACGAAGCCGTTGGTACACGACAGAAAATTGCGAATTCCACGGAAGAATATAAAGAAGGTAAGATATGCGTACATAACTAGGCATACAATGCCACTTGGAGCACAACAAGGCACACAAGGCCGCCTCCCCCTTGACCAAATCGAAGAAATGCGCCTCAATGACCTATGCGGGTAGCGTGTCGGACTCGAAACCCAAGAACCATGCCGTCCGTTCCTAATAACCTGAAGTTCCTGTCCGGCGTTATTAATGCAATCAATTTGCATCTTTTAATCCTAATGATATTTCACTCATGATACGGCCTCTTAATCACAACATAACCCGAGTTTTAATGATTTTCATTCCACAGCTAAACGTGTGATGTCGCAGCCCAGCCAGCCAATCCTGAATTAGGATGGCAATGCGCATAGCTTTTCTTCTGAACATCCGGTCTAAAGCTGTCGTGTTGATATATGAAAACCCTATAGTGTACACAGGTTTTCTGCATGACTTTCATGTTTTCGGAATGCTCTTCGAGCGATCTCCTCGCGAGAGACACTGCCTCACTCTGAGTGCCCAGTATTACGACCGATCGTCAGCTCTGAAATTCTGAGGTCATTTCAAGTAGACATAGCTGAAGAGGGAAGCATAAAACAAGAACTAAAGGCTTATCCTGGTATCCGTGTAACTTGTGTCATGATTGTAATTGTTTCTTTAATTATGAGATCAACAAAAGTGCACTTGACAAGGTACATGTATTCTGTATGCTCTGTGTAATTCGAACGCAGTGTGTACGGACACGTTAAGGAATTCCCAAACGAGCACAAGAGAAACGCGAAGTTAGATGAATCATTACATGTTACGCCTCAATGGAGCGTGCGCGACCTACATGGAAACCAAACCTCTCCGCAGATCGAGGCCCTTTCCGAAGTGGTGGCTGCTGTCGGAGACCAGATGGAGGTGTACCTGGATGGTGGAGTGCGCTCGGGGGCCGACGTTGCCAAGGCGCTCAGCCTCGGAGCCCGCGCCGTCTTCGTGGGCAGGCCGGCGCTCTGGGGACTCGCCTACAACGTATGACTAGCTGACTTGTTCGCGCGATAACAGCTTCCACACTTCTGTCCTCCTCCTCCTAGGCGAGATAGCAACGTTTATCACAGCTATAGTCCCTGTTAGCCACTGCAAAATGATGATGTGAGCTCCTTACAGTGCTCGGTGTTGCATTTGTCTGATCTCTGATAATAGTTGTTCAGGATTGCTATGGCACAAAGTTAAATTCAGACATAAAAGGACACGATTCAAATCTCAGAACACCACCGATCTTTGACGTCTTTGCTGATTTTTGTATTTTGTAGCAGCGGGAAGTGCAGCCAGTTAGGATCAGGTTCTGGCAGTCACGTGTGAAATTTTTAGCTCAGTCGCAAGTTGTCTGCCAGGAATGTCCATGGCGCATGCTGAACTGGTAGCTGAGGCCAAGAAATTCACACATACATGCGGACGGTCAGTATGACCTGCATGCAATTAGGATAGTGTGAACTGCTTCAGGGCAAGGCTTGATTGGCCTTCTTCGCAATCCCCTATATAGTCAGGCGCACGCATTGGTCGCATCGACAACACAGCGGACAGAAAGATCACCTTTCCTTGGAGAACTATGATGGTACAGTTGGCAGATGGGCTACTATCACCTTTGAAAATGCCGCGACCAGCCTCTGTTCAACGACTAGCTTGCTGTGCTACCCGTGCGACCCCTGGGAGTGCTCACATTTACTCAATTACACTGGCAAGACCGGACGCAGCATGACATCTACGAGTCCTTGCTTGCAAAACGACCTCGCCTCTACGCGTTCCTGCAACTGTAGATACTGTCTGGTATCCTCTGGTATCCAGACTGACGCAGTCGTCGATTGTGCTCGTGCTCAACTGGAGTTCTTTGCGCTCAGCGATTCGTAGTCGGCCACTGCCCCTTCTGCTGCTTCTCCCAAGGCCACCGTTGGGGGAGAGAATGTTGTGCCTGCGTCCTCTTCTGTTCTTGTGCCCATCGCTTGTGATTTCTTTCGCGACAAGAACTTACTTTTTACGCCTTCGCACATATTCCTCCCCCGCAAGTCCCTGTCCCTGCCTGAAGCCGTACTAACCCCGACAGCGCACTCTCTCCCCGGGCTATCTCCCTGTCCTTGGAATGGTACTCCCAATCAGACAATCTGGCCATTACATTCAAACAAATCACCGATTACTACAAGGAGGAGCACCGGCGCTACCCGGCCCCTTGTAAGGGTCTGGATCGCGCTGACGAGCGCCTCCTCATCAAAATTCTTACTAACACTGTACTGTGCCCGGCGGTGCTTAAACATTTCAATACATCCTTTGATGGCGCGTGCCAGTTCTGTGGGGAGGTGGCTGACACCTTCCACATGGTTTGGGCGTGTCAGTCAAACCCATCTATCCCCCCCAACCCCAACCCCACCAGAGAGGACTGGGAGGCGGCCCTGCTCGGCTGTCAGGACCTAAAGACCCAAAAGGCCTTGGTTCACCGGACGCGGGCGGCGTTGCTTGCCAATGGGGTCCCGGAATAGGGGCTCCACCTAGTATTGCTAGGGGAAAGGGCCAATAGGGCCTACCCCAATCACCTCTCTGTAAATATTTATTGTATTATAAATGTTTTTCACCACCACCACCGACAGCTGGCCTTACCGCGTTGTTCGTGATCAATCAGTTTACATATGCTTCCGCTGTACGTCGTCGAGGTGTGTGCCTCGGAACCATCCAGGTCATTGTTTTCATTCTCTATTACGACGTGAAGGATGATTCGCCGTCCGTCGACGTATACGTGCCATCAGACCGCCGCTTCTTGCGCTCAAAATCGCCCACAGATATTTTAAGGCGAAAGCCTTTAATGTCTCATCGTTGTAAGCAGCAGTTGTCGACAGAAGTGTCACGCTTTTCAGTTGGTCGAAACGGTCGTGACGTCACAGTGCGCGAATTTCAAAAGGGGCCAATTGTACTTTGGAAGCACCGTCTGTTCCAACCCCAGACGTGATTGCATTGCAAGAAGCTAGCGGCAGGGCTACACTGCCAGGCTATAAAGCATATCTGCCACCTCATTATGATACTAGTAACGCAGCCGGCTCCTTCACAGCCACTCTGGTGCATAGAAATATCACCGCAATTCAACATTTTATAAATGATTCGGAAGAAGATTACACCCTACTTGAAATAGTACCAAGGCAAAAAGGAGACTCAAATCTCTTCATCCTTAATGTATACAACCCGCCCAGAAACAAAGGCAATGGACTCCCACACTTGTTGATAAACAAAGTAAAGCTGGCTGCTAGGGCTCAACTAATAATTGTGGGAGACTTCAACGCTCAACACCCAGCATGGGGATATACCAAAGCAACTCCGAAAGGGAACCTGCTCTGGCAAATCATACAGTCACTAGGGCTCACAACGCTAAACAACCCGAGCGACCACACACGCATGGGTAACAGTGTATGTGTAGACACATCTCCAGACTTATCCCTCTCTAAAAACGTCAAGGACGCAAAGTGGGTCAACACCGGGCAAAACCTTGGTAGTGATCACTTCATCCTTAGCATCACCTTCCCCACGACAAAACTTAAAAACAAAGCAAAAGAAATTCGAACCACGGATTGGGACAAGTTCAGGCAACTTCGCGACAAAACAGCTCCAAAGGAGATCTCTAACCTTAGCGACTGGGTTATCTCCCTGAATGAGGATGTCAGCTCCACTAGCGTTGTGGTGCCAGTTGAGAAGGAGGAGCAGATTGCAGACTCAAAACTGTTACACCTGTGGCAGGCACAAAAAGGCCTCCAAAAACGCTGGAAGAAGCAAAAACACAACAAGCGACTACGCAAAAAGATCACTGAAATCGAGAGGCGAATCGAGGAACATACACTTACTCTCCAAAAACAACAATGGAACCAAATATGTGAAAGCGTCAATGGGCAGCTCGGAAATAAGAAGACATGGCATCTTCTAAGACACCTGCTCGACCCAGAACAAACACGTCCCGTGCAACAAAGTCAACTGTACAGACTCATACATAAATATGAGGGTACAACTGAAGACCTAATCAAAGAGCTAGCAGAACGTTATCTAAACACGGATGATGGTACCACTCAACCAGACTACCGGGGGACTCCAAATCCAAATTTAGACGCAGACATCACAGACGCAGAGGTCTGGTACGCAATTGGAAAACTGCGGACAACATCTGCGGCGGGACCAGACAAAGTAACAAATAAGACTCTCAGGAACTTAGACGCAACGTCGATCGCGGCGGTTACAGACCTTATGAACAAATACTGGCATGCAGGCAACATACCACCAGAGTGGAAACACGCGAAAATCACTTTTATTCCTAAAGCGGGTAAGAAACTCAGCACTGAGAATCTACGCCCAATTTCATTAACATCATGCCTAGGCAAACTCATGGAGCATGTCATCCTCAATAGGCTCCAAAACTATGCGGAGGACATGAACCTCCTACCTGAAACAATGTTAGGATTCAGGGCCCAACTATCTACCCAGGACATACTCTTGCAGCTTAACAAGGACATAATTGAAGCTGACGAGGGAACAGGAACGAAAGCAATATTGGGTTTAGACCTTGTTAAAGCTTTCGACAACGTCACCCAGAAAGCCATTTTGACAAACTTGTCAGAAATCAACCCCGGAGAAAGGACGTACAACTACATCCGATCCTTCCTCACTAACAGAACAGCAGTGATAACGGTCGGAACAATAGAGTCTGCCCCAATCACACTAGGAAGTAAAGGAACGCCACAGGGCTCCGTCCTGTCCCCTTTCCTTTTTAACCTCTCCCTCATCAAAATTCCCCCCAAACTGGCACAAATACCAGACCTACATCACACGTTTTATGCAGATGACATCACACTTTGGGTAACCAAAGGATGCGAAGGCTACATAGAAGACGCACTCCAAGCAGCAGTGGACATCATTGAGGCATGCGCATGGGAATCCGGCCTCACTTGTTCTGAGCAAAAATCTGAACTCTTCGTGATCCGTCGTAAACAAAGAGCTAGGCGTACCACGACATCCCCCCCGCAAATAAACGTCTATGTTAATGGACGATCTGTCAAAGAGGTACAGACCATGAGAATACTGGGGTTGTATTTACAAACGAATGGAAAGAATACTGACACACTCACTAAGCTAAAACGCACGGTAGAAGCGACGGCGCGATTAATCCGCCGCATAGCTAACCGCAGACAAGGGGTGAGGGAAAGAGATTTATGCCGACTAGTGCAGGCCTTTGCGCTAAGCAGGATACTCTATGCCACCCCTTATCTCAAATTTTCGAAAGCAGAAAAGGACAAATTGGATAGTATGATACGGCAGGCCTATAAGGCTGCGTTAGGACTCCCACTAAATGCCTCAACCGAAAGGCTTATGAGGTTAGGAATACATAACACCTACAACGAACTGAAAGAAGCCCATTTAATGGCTCAAACAGCGCGATTAGCCAATTCCAGAACTGGCAGGAGTATTCTTACCAGGCTCGGAATTAACTTTCAACCTACGAATAACGATGCTAAAGTAGACTTACCCCGCGACTATAGGACGGCCCTACTAATCAAACCACTCCCCAAAAACATGCACCCCGTACACCATGAGGGTAGAAGACAAGCAAGAGCCAAAGCCTTACATAACAAATACAGACAGTGCGCTGGAACACTTTATGTAGATGCGGCAGAATACAAAAATACCAATGCCTTTGCAATTGTGGTTGTGAACGAGAATGGTGACCACATCGTCTCGGCGACAATCAAAACGAAATCCTCTGAAACGGCAGAAGAGGCGGCTATAGCCCTCGCCCTAGCGCATACCCAAGGGAGCATCATCTTCAGCGATTCCAAAATGGGTATCAATAATTTCGCTAAAGGGCGAATTACAAACATCTCCCTTAGAATCCTTAACGTAACCAAATTCTCACCAAATTATTCCCAATTGATATGGGTCCCAGCCCATTCGGGGAATCCGGGGAACGAGGCAGCCCACAATAAAGCCCGAGGTTTCGTCGACCGGGCAGTGGATGAGTCTGGCTCCCTGAATTTCACGAAGGACTCCATGATCACATATCATGATCTCACCAATCATTTTAAACTAGAGAGGAGAATTTTCCCCCCTCCAGACAAAAGACTTACTAAAGAACAAGAGGTTACGTGGCGTCGTCTACAGACGAGATCGATACGCACCCCATCACTCCTCGCGCACATTTATCCAGATCTTTACAACCCAAACTGCAAACACTGTGGCCAACGTGCTACCTACGATCACATCCTGTGGGACTGCAAAATAGAGCCACCTCCGGGTGATCTAGTTACAGCTCCTTCTCTCGAGCGGTGGGAGACCGTGCTGGCTAGCTCTGACCCCAGAACGCAAGTTTTGGCGGTGGAGTGGGCTGACAAAGTCGTCGAGGGCTATGTACTCTCGACCACTTAACGCGACCTCTTGCCAAGCTCTTCCCGGCGAATAAAATGTTTTACAATCAACTAGTACCCAGGCAACCAATTGAAGGGATCGTATAGTGATGCTCCAAGTGGGACTGAGCTTAGTTAATTGCTTAATTACTCAATTAGCCTAATTAACTTTTCTAGTCAGGCCATATAGATAAATAAAACCGAGTAAGAAATTGGTCGAGCTCGGGAATCGAACCCCGGTCTTCGGAGTGTGATACGAGCATGCTATCCACTCCGCCATGCCAGCTCGATGGTTTGGGAAGAACAAAGGTGCGTCTAGTGAATACGTTCTAAGAGGATTCTGGTGTGGGCTAGTTGGTTCATGCTTAATAAACAGATTCACAACAGCGCTACGGAACGAGGACAGAAGGAACACGAAAAACACAGGACACAGCGCCCGTCCTGTGTTTTTCGTGTTCCTTCTGTCCTCGTTCCGTAGCGCTGTTGTGAATCTGTTTATTAAGCATGAACCAACTAGCCCACACCAGAATCCTCTTACAGCGCCCGTCCTGTGTTTTTCGTGTTCCTTCTGTCCTCGTTCCGTAGCGCTGTTGTGAATCTGTTTATTAGTGAATACGGTGTCTTCGCTCACTCCCATCCTCCTCCCTTCCCTTCCGGCGAGGTTTAGGTGTCCACCGAGATATGAGAGACAGATACATTTCCTTTCCTCAAAAACCAATTTATCGACGAGCGAGGCATAGAACCGAATGGGCAATGGCGTTCTATGGACTCGTGGAAGCGTTGCAAGACGCTGTCCCGTTCCACTCTTAGAGGCGAAGCTTAACATCTTAACCACACATCAGTGACCGCACTTTAGGTAAAAAAAGTGCCCCCCTGAATTTTGACGGGTGTCCACCGAGATGTGTGAGATAGTTACTGCGTAATTTCCTTTCCTCAAATACAATTTTCATTTTCTTCATTACGGCCATCTTTGTCTTTCTTCTTCCACTCCCACTTCCTCCCTTCCTCTATGGTGCGGTTCAGGTGTCCACCGAGATGACGGAAAATCACTGCGCCATTTCCTTTCCTCAAAAAGCGTTCCAAGGGCAAGGCATCGCGCCGAACGGGTGGTGGCGTTCCTTGGACTCCCTGGCAGCGCTACAACACGCTGTCGCGTTCCACTCCTAAAGGCGAAGCTTAAGCGTCATTAATTAGCAGTTAATTAGTATTCAGGCGCAAATCAGTAATTAACCATTAATTAGTGATTTGTCGTCACTTAGTAATTAGTACTCAATTACATGTGACGCCACCAGTGCCACAGAAGCAGTCAAAGTGGTGCGGAAAACGCTTTCGCCTCTACGCACTTTAGACAGTCAAAGTGACCCCTGAATTTTTTCTTTTACTCCATCGACGTAACACTTCCTGCACCTCAACGCAATCATCTTCTTGCGCTGCTCCATCAATTTCGTTCCTCCCTCGATTCACACCAAACCGCTTTGAGTCGAACGTTGACTGTCTCCCACCAATTGTCACGCTCTTCTGCGTCAGCGCTTATATCGTGTCTCCACCACTGAACGCCAAGCTATTCAATATCAGGTTGACACTATCCTTCAGAGTGGCGTGATTCAGGCTTCTCACAGTCGTTGGGCCTCCCCCGTGGTACTTGTGAAGAAGAAAGATGGCCCTTTTTGTTTCTGCTTTGATTACAACCACCTTAATAAGATCATGCTTAAAGACGATTACCCTCTGCGCCCGTATCGATGATGCTCTGGACTACCTACAAGGAGCGGAGCTCTTCATTTCTCTCGATTTACGCTTTGGTTACTGGCAGGTGTATGTGGCAGCCAAAGATCGTCATAAAACCGCATTTGTGAGCCTTGACGACCTGTATGAATTTAACGTCATGCATGCCTTTCGGCCTCTGCAATGCTCCGGCTAATTCGAGCGCATGATGGACAACATTCTGCGCGGCCTGAAGTGGAAGTCTTTTCTGTGCTACCTGGGCGACATCGGGATCTTTTCACTCAACTTTGAGGCTCATCTGCCCCGGCTCAGTCACGTCTTGACCGGCCTTGCCGACGCCGCCGGGTAACTAAACTTAAAGAGTTGCGCTGTGCTGCTCGGGAACTAACAATTTTAGGCCACGTTGTGTCAATGCGGGGTGTCTGTCCCGATACCTCCGAACTTCGTGCTGTCCCGGCATTTCTAAAAACTAATTCCACTAAGGAACTGCACAGCTTAATAAGTCTGTGTTCCTATTGTCTACGTTTTATTCGCAACTTTGCCGCCATTACTGCCCCTTTAACTTAGCACCTCGGCAGCAACGTCAATTTCTCAACTTGGTCCCTAGCATGCGATGATGCCTTCAACACGGTGCGCAGTCTTCACACGGCACCACCCATCTTGCGCCCCTTCAACCGCAAGCACCAAACGAAGTCCACACGGTTGCCGGTGGTATCGTTCTCGGTGTTGTGCTCGCCCAGCGCAAGTATGGATTCGACGAATATGTAGTTGCTTATGCCAGCCGTGCCCTCACGAAAGCCGAATGCAACTACTCCATGTCGGAAAAAGAATACTTGGCCATTGTCTTGGCCCTCGGTAGGTTTCAGCTTTATCCCTCGCAATTTCGACGCGGTCGCCGACCACCATGCCTTTCGTTGGTTTCCTTTGTTAAAAGATCCCTCCGGCCGCCTGGCTCGATGGGCTCCCCGTCTACAAAAATATAACATACGAGTCGCCTACCGGTCGGGCCGCAAGCATCAGGATGCTGATGCCCTGCCCCACTTCCTGCAACCTACTGAGGTTGCCAGCATGTCCGCCGTGGGCTCCGCTGCGCCTTAGTTCACCTCAGCTACGTACCCTTCCGAGCAACGTAAGGATCCACGGATTGGCAGATTTTCTCCTGACTTCCTCTGCGACCCACCTGCGGTTCCAGCATCCCGCGCCCTTTGCCGCCAAATTTCATATTTTGCTATTCGCGATGATCTACTTTCTAAGCGTAACCATAACTGCGATGGACGGAAATGTATGTCTAGTATTCCGACAACATCTACGGTCCCAGATCAGCACCTGTTTCCACGCTGACTAGCAATTCGGTCCACCTCACCCCTTCTACCAATTTGAAATCGATTCATGCGGCGCTCTGCCACACACCGATGCTGGCTACAGCAAGGTCATTGCCATTGCCATTGATCACCTGACCAGGTGTGCTGAAACCGCCCCGCTCCCCGCTGCTACAGCTCGTGATGCGGCGTCCTTCATTTTGAATCGCTTTATTTATTCTTCGCCTTGGTATTACTCATGAACTCCTCAGTGACAGAGGAGGCATCTTCTCTTCCGACGTCGTTAAAGCTCTGCTCACCGAGTGCAATATAATTCATCGGATTGGAAAGCCCGCAATCCGCCATTAAATCGTCTACGCGAACGCTTTAATGGCCCTTCGGTGACATATGCTGGCCATGTACGTTGCTGCCAAGTACACGAACTGGCTTTGCCGCCTTTTACCTGATGTTACGTACGCCTACAGTACTGCTACCGAATCTGCGACAGGTTTCTCTTCATTTTTTCTGCTTCACGGCGTTCATTCATCCGCTCCCACCGACACAGTTCTCCCCTAGCGTCCTGCCTGATCTGAGTGTAAAACTGTTTCTGAAGCTGCCCAGAACGGCGAACACTACAGCCAGATCGCACGGTCGCTAAAGGCAGACACTCAGGGGTGCTAAAAACGCCACCATGACGAAGATAAACTTGGCACGGCTTTTCCATCCTGTTCCCTCTGGTGGCTATGGACCCCCTCTAATACTTCTGGCCTATCCAAAAAAAACTTATTTCCAAATACCATGGCCCCTACCGCATCCTGCAGCGCACGTCTCCCGTAAACTACATCAATGAGCCACGCACGCCGTCTGCCGATTTCCGCGGACGTGGCCAGGAGACTGTAACCGTCAAATACCTCACGCTTGTACTAAGATCCGGTTGTGTTGTCAGCACCATGAGACGCTAGGATGGCACCTTTTCCCCTGGGGTCATTGTGAAGAAGCAGAATGTCATTAGCCTAACCGCACTGCCATCGTACAGAACGAGAGCCTGCTCAGCCTGACCGACAACGGACTATGTTTCATCTCTGCTACCACTGGCCTCAGCGCTAACCTAAACCACTGTTACACTTGATAAAAATAATTTCGCAACATGCAAATCCAGACACCTAGTTTCCCCCAATTATTGATCCCATAGTATAAAAGTTGTAACTTGATAATGACCACAAAACCCAATACCAGGATACACGGCGCACTCCATTCAACCACAAAAGACCAGCTGGGTGCCTGGTTGTCGGCAGGTGCGTCACTGCAGATGGGCATCTGCACAAGCTGCGGACCGCCTGCTGTTTTCCTTGTGCTTCCTGGGGTCGTCTAGCGTGTATTTAGCTGGGCTGTATGTGCTTATTACATTGCACCAGCAGGTCCGCTGTTCAGTTCCAGGTGTCTCCTACTTCCGGCTCATGCATGTATTGTTGCCAGCGAGCAACGGTCGATAGGAACGTGTGCTGGGCTCGCTGAACCTGTGACGACAAGTGAGCCATACACTGGCAGGACGCTTTTCATGTTCGGCATTTTTCCGCGCAAATCATACTTGGCGTGGGTGTCGGTGTGTAAGAGTATGGCCACCTATTCAAGAAAAATTTGCGCAGAATAGCACAAGACGGAAGGGAGAAACACGTACACACACACCAGCGCTCGTGTGTGTGTACGTGTTTCTCCCTTCCGTCTTGTGTTATTCTGCGCAAAGTTTTCTTGAATACGTCGCTACACCAACTGGCCCAGCATTCTGCTCTACTAAGTGTGGCCACCGCAAATCTCAAAGACTAGTCCGTCTCACTCGGTGCTAATTAATGATAGCAATATGCCTGTGTGCCTTATCCGCCCTCCACCCCCCCCCCCCCCTTTCCTATTTTTTCTTTATAATCGATAACTGTGCCAAATGTATGGCCCGAAATGGCAGCGCCTAAATCGAGTTCATGATATCCTGCCACTGCCTCATTAACACTTTGCGTGGAAGGCTCATAGGCGTTCACCCGGCTTGGAATTTTATTGATGATTTCGGTAGCATTCGCGAAAATATAGAAAAGGATGTGGCATAGTCGATTATTATGAGAATATTATGCTATCATTAATTAGCGCCGCAGGGAAGTATTTTAGGACCTTTACTTTTCAATCTCTATCTGAATGATATCGTCACTAGTGTCATCTATGCAGATGACACTGGTATTTGTTTTTGCTGGAAATGATATTAATCTTCTGGTTGAACAATGTAACAGTGCAATGAAATCCTTAGAGGAATGGTCGAGAGTAAATGCAATGAAGGTAAATGAAAGCAAAACAAAAGCGATTATATTCAGGCCGAAGAACAAGCACATACCTCCGCATCAAGATATTATAATAAACTCACGATGCATCGCTTTAGTCGAGAATTTCAAATGTCTGGGTGTCACCTTTTCCGCAAATATGTCCTGGGATAATCACGTCAAGCATGTTCTAAGCAAAATAAGTCAAATAACTGGTGTAATAGGTCGTTTAAGGTATATCCTTCCCACACACATCAAACGTTTGCTTTATCATTCACTCTTTAAGTCACACTTGAACTATTGTCAATTAGTATGGGGAAACACAACATACACTAATATTGAACACATCCACCTGTTACAGAAAAAATATCTCCGACACACATATAATGCTTCTTATACTGCTTCCACCTCAACTTTCTTTAGCAACTCTGGTGTAATTCCAGCTCACAATCTATATAGATATCGCTTAAGCTATATATATAAACAAGAAATCCACAGGAATATCAACAATATACGTAACCTATCCCAATTACAGGAGAGAACTCCAAGTTACCTTACAAGACACTTCGAGGATTGGTCAGCACCAATGTCACGTTCAAGTTACGGGAAACAGTGCCTTAAGTACACAATACCAACGCTTTTGAATTATTATAATTCTGTCCGTTTTGACCTTTTCACGGCAACCTACAAGGACCTCCGGCAGATGTATTTGGTTTCTGTGTCATGTTATCTAGCCTTGCTGTTGTTTTCGTTTGGATTTGTAGAAGTGAGTTACGCTGTTGTTTTCTGTTCTTTTTGTTGTTTCCTGTTGTTTTCGTTTACGAGATGTATGTATATGTTTGCATATCAAGAATATGTTATGTGATGCCGCCACTCTGCCAAAATAAGGGATTGTGGACCCGTCAAGCTGTCCAAGGACAGCTTTTTTTCCACAACCCCCCATCTGTATTTGATGGCAAATAAAGATTTCATTTCATTTCAATGTTTCCACAGAATTAACCAAAAAATGAATCAGAACCTTTCACATTACCAAGCAATCCAGTAAAATTGAATGCGAGCCCAGTGTACCAAGCAATTACGCAAAACTGAATGCGAACCCAATTCTTAGCAGTGTTTTACAGAACACATATACAAATACACAAGAAGTTAAGGTGTCCCATGTATTTTAGCTAAATCTCCTAAGGTAGAGTAGATCTGAAATAAAGCAGTTGGAATTACTAATGAACATGTACCCAAGAGCAGCCGTGCCGCTAAAACGAAATGTTTCTCATGGAAACTTCGTAGTTGAAATAAAATTCGTCCCGATTTAGGAATCAAAGCCTACACCACTACGTATCTCGAGCAGTCGGTCTATCAACTAAGTGAACCAGGGCCGAATTGATGATCAACTCTTAGTGGGAACGTCTTCGTTCATTGATTTTCAGAAATTCTGCTAAAACCGTTGGACATACTTTGTTCTGAATTCGGGTTGCTGATCAATTCGGTATCCCCTGCCACCTACTTGGTGGCCGTTCTGGATAGCTATGTTGGTGAAACATTGGCTCGGCACAGGCGGTCGTCCCGGATGCGAACCCAGGCCCGGGACAGATTTTTAATCACGATCCTACCGTGGAGGCTACATAGCTTTCCACTGTAGTCGTACGGTTGCGGTTGGGGGGATGCTAATGAATAATTCTTTCCTGATTATGAATGAAATATAAGAACATAATGAACGTTATTCTGCACTAGTTAGTGAGCCACAGCGAATAGCATTGTGTAATTTGGAAACTTTGGCTTCTGTTTTGCTTTGAACCGGCGGATTCTTCCAGAGGTTTCCATTTCATTGTACGATGCGCTGAAGAAGAGCAAACCCTTTTCTCATGTGAAAGAAAGTAATGTTTACGAGGCAGTTTCCCTGCTTACCGCTTTTTCGGAAGCAATTGCATAACTTCGGCACGTAGCTCCCAGTAAACAAACTGTCATATTGATTCGAGGGGCCACCGCAGCTGGCTAAAGTGCACTTCTCAGCTTTGCAGGCTCCCGGTCACAGATGGATTTATTCGTAATTGATCACAATTGCCAGCATTATTTACAGCATGCTGAGGAGAAATGGCAAAAGCTATCTCACTTTTTGGACAGAGTTGTCGATCGCACAAGGCAAGCGTCATCAGTAAATATTAGACCAGCTCCACTAGAAATAGTGTCCACACAGTACGGCTCCTTGGCTTTCATTCGCCAATACATAGAGCAGCACCACTAGCTATGTTAACCTGGATTGAAGGGTAAATTATATCGCGAAGTTTCTTCAAGCACATACAAGTCAAAACAAATTACCCTTTGCATGCTTCCCTATCTTTATTTGCAGGGAAAAGAAGGTGTTGACAGGGTATTGGAGATCCTGAGGAGTGAGCTCAACCGCACCATCCAACTGCTCGGTGAGGGGACTCTCTTCGCTGCTGCTTACTTTTATCATCTGCTCCTTTCCTTAGCCCTCGTGCTTGCCTTGACACTGCGCCAGCTGTCTTCATGAAGAATCATTACCCTAAGTTCTTGACTCTTTTGCCGGCGAGGAGGTATTTTCAAGCACATAGTGCTAGAGTACGTAATCTCTCAACACGTGGTCCATCGCATGAGCAGAGTAAATATGTTGTGACTGAGTACGGAATGTGCTGAATGTGTACGACCCTTTTTTGCAGCTTTGGTCCTGAACTGTTTCTCGATTATCTCCGCGAACACTAGGGATAATGTTGGGAATTATCTCTCAAATCAAATAGTTTTGTTCGTCTTCTATTATATACTTCTTTTATTAATTACTCTGCGTAAATGAGTAGCTGCTCCAGAGTCAGCGTGGATGTGCTTAACCGTTGACATTTCTCTTCAAGTCTATTGGTACGGCATCCGAGTATAGTATAATCGTATTATTTAAAAGAAGAAGAAGTAAACGAGGTCACTATTTTCTTATACAATTGAATCTATTCCCGCTGAGATAAAAAATTGGCCTGAGTTGTCTCCTGTGTTCTAAAAAACATGGTTTGCCCTCTCACCGGCTGTATCTACGTCTAGTACAGCAATCTCGACAGTTTAGGTAGCGGGGCATTTGTAAAAACGATGTTTTTAAACTAAATATTTTCTTCAAACACATGACGACTGTTTTCATAAACTGTCATTATCATCATCATCATCAGTCTGACTACTTCCACTGCAGGGCAAAGGCTCCTCCCATGTCTCTCCAATTAAACCGGTCCTTCGCCAGTTGCGGCCACCGTATCCCTGCAAGCTTCTTAATATCATCCGCCCACCTCACTTTCTGGCACCCCCTGCTACGTTTGCCTTCTCTTGGAATCCACTCCGTTACCATTAAGGACCGCCGGTTATCTTGCCTGCGCATTACATGCCCTGCCCAAGCCCATTTTTTCCTCTTGATTTCAACTAGGATGTCCTTAACCCGCGTTTTTATGCGAAGCATACTAGCCGCACAACCGAGCTCTTCCTTGCTGCGCCGCGCGCGGCCGCGTAGCTACCACTTGACCTACATCGGCGCACCACGTGATATGACGTCACAACAGCTGTGAAAGCTGGGGCTCAACTCGTGCGCTCGCTTGCGGACGCGCAGCCTCCGCCGGCGGTATGCTTCGCATCCTAGGCTTAACCATAAGCTAAGCCAGGCCATTTTTTTCCCTCACCCACTCCACCTGCTTCCGATCTCTTAACGTTACACCTATCCTTCTTCTTTCCATAGCTCGCTGCGTTGTCCTTAACTTAAGCTGAACCCTCTTTGTTAGCCGCCATGTTTCTGCCGCATCGGTGAGTACCGGTAAGGTACAGTTAATCTATTAAGAATATGTAAGAGAATATGTTTACTTAGGGCAGGCAGTGACCACTGATCCGGATCATGAGAGGGAAATAACTAGAAGAATAAGACTGGGGTGGAGAAAAATTTGGCAGGTTCTCTCAGATCATGAATGACAGTTTGCCAATATCTCCCTAGAGAAAAGTCATACACTGTACTGCAGACCAAAGGCAAAACAGGTTTTGTCTTTTGTAGTACATTGCTGCTCAGATTTCTAGATACTACTGCCCAAAAGCTCGTTAAACGTTTTCGATATTTCTTTAGTTTTATGTACTGTCGTGTGCAAAAGTGTATGTAGCAACATCTCGCGGATGCATGACTAGCTGCTCTTGTTGCGCCCTTCGGCATCTGCGCCAGGCTGGAGTGCCAGGCTCGGAAGGAGCAAAATGAGATGTCTTTGAATGAAAATGATCACCTCCATATACATGCCGACCGTACCTGTGATAACATTGAAGACAAGTCCCCTTGTCGAAACGTTGGCTCAAGCAACCTGAGGTTTTCCCCTCCCTTGTTCATTTTGTGGGATGTTCGTTATTTCAGACTTCATTTTCTTCACAGGTTGCCCCGATTCCAACAACTTGTGCACAGAGTTCATCGCACGAGAGGGACACTATTCGGAGCCGCTACAAAGCACGTGCAAGAAGAGGCATCCTTGGGTCGACGGACTGGAGTATCGAGTGGCAGTTTAATGCCAAAAGAGGGAACATCATCCATAAAAACGCTTTCATCACGTATCGAAATTCGCCAAATACGATTTTGTTTTCTTTCGTTTCATTCTTTCATTTCACTTCCGTTTCCACGCATCGGCTTATAAGGTATTTCGGTCTCAATTTACTGCTTTGATCGGCACTAATATCGGCCTTTGATCGGCCTTTGCAATTGTGCATGTAATGCAGCCGGTGGGCACTTCTTTTACATACAATCCACGCAACAAACTGACGGTGCAAGAAGCCACCCACCCCCACAGTTCATTCTTTTCGGAGCACTTTCTTAACTGCGCTAAAAGAGAACTAAAATGCTCATGTATTTAAGGGAAGGAGCGTCGACCAAACGTTGTTGTTAATACGAAGACGTTTCGGCTTTCATACCGATGCCCTGATCAAGGCTTCCCGTATGGAAGCCGAAACGTCTTCGTATTAGCAACAACCTTTGGTCAGCGCTCCTTCCCTTAAATACATGAATCTTCTACCCAACCAGACGAGTTTTCGTCAAACATTACATTTCAGAACCAAAATGTCTGGCGCCCAGCACTCGTAAAGTATCACTTCATGTTTGCCCCGCCGCGGTGGCTCAGTGGTTACGGCGCTCGGCTGCTGACCCGAAAGACGCGGGTTCGAACCCGGCCGCGGCGGCCGAATTTCGATAAAGGCGAAATTCTAGAGGCCCGTGTACTGTGCGATGTCAGTGCACGTTAAAAAAACCCCTGGTGGTCGAAATTTCCGGAGCCCTTCATTACGGCGTCCCTCATAGCCTGAGTTGCTTTGAGGCGTTAAACCCGAATAAACCAAACCAATCATTTCATACTTCTCTAGATAGCCTATTCCACTTGAATAAAAATTCGCATAGGATCAATTCGATTCACGCTTGCGAGTATTCGTTAGCATCAGTGTTCACCCCTAAGGGAGCAGCCGTTACTACCGACGTGTTCGGACCGCGTAAGTGGGTGCCGGGATGGAGTCATCCAGTCCCAGTGATACACGCCATACACGCCTCCACTCCCCTCAACCCGGTGCTCTGATTCTTAGCCATAGCTTCCCTATCACCAGGTGCCTCCTCTCACCCTCTCTCTATGTTTCCTCTCTTATTTGTCTCCTCTTCCTCTGCTTCCCTGAAAGTGGAGAGGCGCATTCCTCTCTTCCACTTTCTCTCCTACCAATCGAGGCTTCAGACACCCACCCGGACACTCCTAGCTATAATAGGTGTGTTGTTAGGAACTCATTAAAAAACACTTATCGCTCCAGGAGCTGCGACACTTCAACCAGACTTTATGCAGGATGTATCTGAGGGATGGAGTCCTTCAGTCCCAGTGATACACGCCATACACGCCTCCACTCCCCTCAACCCGGTGCTCTGATTCTTCGCCATAGTTTCCCTATCACCCGAGCACTGCTTGCACGTCTGAAAAGCCAGTTGTCAACCCAAGCTAAATATTGCCGTGCCAATGTTAAATCTACCATACGTTATTGAACTCCTTCAGCACGAACACCGCGGATACTAGGGTATGTGTCCTTAATTCCTACCAACCGAGGCTTCAGACGCAAACACCGCACACTTCGAGCTATAATAGATGTGTTGTTAGGAAGTCATTAAAAAACACTTATCGCTCCACGAGCTGCGGCACTTCAACCAGATTTTATGCCCGATGTATCTGAGGAAATAGGGAGTAAGAAGCAAGCAACGACTGGCTTAAGCTTCAAGCAATTTAAGGCGCCTCAAGGCCACCGAAATTTATGCAACAATTATTTCTGAGCAAATGAATCCACAGACAAACTGCTCTAAAAATACCTAATTTTCAGTGACCCTTTCAACTTCCGTGGTGGGCTTTCCTGTATTAAACAAGCCCGAGCACTGCTTGCCCGTCTGAAAGGCTAGCTGTCAACTCAACCTAAATATTACCGTGCCACTGTTAAATCTACCATACGTTATCGAACTCCTTCAGCACGGATACCGCAGATCCTAGGGTATGTGTCCTTAATTCTTGTGGCGGCCCTGCACCTGTGGCTGCCTATGACTTTCAACTTCAGGGTGTGCCCAAGGAGCCTAGGCTGAAACGAGACACAAGACACAAGACATGGCAGAGGGCAATTGAGAAATCTAGAAGGGACACTCAACCTCCGCCTTAAGGTTGTCACTCGATAGAGTTAAGAGTTCTACTTTACATTCATAGGGCCCCGGGAGTTCTCATACCACTCCTGGCGCTGTGGTGCAGCGGTTAAGCGGAGGCCCTGAGATGGCAAGTGCTGCTAGCTTTGGGGCTTGTGCGACCCAGGTTTCTTTTCCCGAGCAACCAGTCGCGACCGGTGTTTAACTTAACCGCCACCTGCCAAGCTGGGAAATTTTCTTACAATAAAGAGTGCAGGTTGGGATGAAATCACAAGGTTATACGACCTAGGAGTCCCCACGTGCCACCTGAGTTGCTGGTCTGGGGATTTTTTGCGAATTTTTTACTCAGGGCCAACGAAGACAACGCTGGCTTTTCTGCTACCCCTCACTCTTCCGTCACTTTCTTTCCAGTCTCGAAGTGATCTACGGATGCGGATATATAAACATACAAATTACTTTGTGGGGATTCATAGTTCCGTTTGTTTTGGCAAAGTTAGCAAGAGCCGCAAGGCATTGTTATGTGCACGAGGAAGTTTCTTGACTGCTTTCAAGAGCGGTAGCACCATAGTTGGTTTCCGTCCAGCTCCCCGCCTTCCCCCTATCTCAACTATCCTCCCGATTAGGCTCGGTTGCGCGGGCGCATTTCCACGGAGACGACAAAGGCGTTGGCAGGGAGTCCTTGCTTCAACACTTACTGCAACAAAGAAAAAAAAGACACTTGAGCTCCGTCAAGTATAATTTGGTAAATTGGTTTTTGAGGAAAAGAAATGGCGCAGTATCTGTCTCACATATCTTGGCGGACACCTGAACCGCGCCGCAAGGGAAGGGAGGAAGGTAGGAGTGAAAGAAGAAAGACCAGTAATATAATGTGAGCGCAGCGCTTTCAGAGAAAATAGTGAGTGTAGACGCACAAAGCGCTCTGCAGTCCATAGAAGAATATGCTAAGTCTTGTGCTGGTAAAAAAAGAAATTGTCGCCGATTTCAAACCCGCCGTGGCGCCCTGCGGTTACGTGACTTATCTACTGAGCCCGAGTACCCAAGTTCGAACCCGACCGCGGCGGCCGCGTTTCGATGGAGGCGGAACGCAAGAGGCGCCCGTGTGCTGTGCGATTTCAGCGCAGATTAAATATCCCTAGGTGGTCGAAATTATGAAGATTATGTCCTCAGGCTTAAAGGCACATACCCACGGGGGGGGGGGGGGGGGGGGATTGGCCAGGGGTATGTGCCATTATGCCTAAGGTCGTCATCATCATAATGATAATTTCGACTACCGAGGGATCTTTAACCCTTTGAGGGTCGAATTATTTTGAAGAAAACTTTCCCAGGTGGTCAAATTACTTTATTGCGGATCTTGAACCTACAAAATGTATATAATCGAGAATAAATAGTAAAAAAAAATTAGGAACAGTACTTTGGTGACAGCATCACTCACAACTGGAAAATGTTCAATAGAATAGAATAGCAACGGTGATAAGCAAGCTAAGAGCAGCACCAATAAAGATAGAAATCAACTTTCACCGCCTCTGCAAAACAGTGCCCACAAAGAGAAAACACGTTTCGCGCGACTCCGTTGCGATCCCGCGGCGGAATCGAAACCGCGTAGGCGCGTTGCCACAGAGGGCGAGAATACCTCGCGAGCAACAGAGGGCGAGAATACCTCGCGAGCAACGGTGATAAGCAAGCTAAGAGCAGCGCCAATAAAGATAGAAATCAACTTCGGCAGCCCCTGCAAGATAGTGCTGACAAAAAGAAAACTCAAATTTTGCGCGACTCCGTTGCGATCACGCGGCGAAACCAAAACTACAAAAGGGGTGTTGCCGCAGTCTGTGCCGCCGCGCTAAAGCTAGACATAGGTTCTGCTTATCTCCGTAAGAAGGCAGCACAAAATTCAAACACTTCTTGTAAGTCCTAAGAGGTGGCAGCACCCCCCAGTGAGCACGCATTGTTCTTTTGGTGCAAAATTTTAAACGGAAGATCGAAACCGTACCCGTACGGCAAAGACCTTGCGGGACAGAAAACAGCCGCCGTACATATACGGCAAAAACCTTCAAAGGGTTAACCTGCACTGACATTGCATAGCACACGGGTGCCTTTTGCGTTCCGCCTCCATCGAGACGCGGCAGCCGCGGTCGGATTTGAACCCGGGTACTCCGACTCAGTAGACGAGCGTGCTAACAACTGAGCCACCGCGGCGTGTTGCACCCATTACTTTTAAAATTTTTAAGATTGGTTACCCAAATTGTATTTGGGATAACTGATCCATTGCATCTTATTTATAAGGGGGATAACTGCCGTTGCAGATTCTGGGAGCCCAGCAGAACATGCGGGCTCCAGGCTGCAGGTGGATGGGAACAAGAGATGGCCGAGCGCAGAGGTGGCAACTCGCATGTCGTATTTTATTATTTTTTATTTATCTTTCTTTCATAGTCAATACCGAAAGCATTTGCAAAAATATGCTGGGCCGATAGCTGAAGCTAGTAGAGGCCCGTTTTACACATTCTTATTTAGGCAACAGAATGTACACAAAGTTTGGTTGTACATTATCAGCAATGATAATGAACACTCAAGCCAACACGTATAAATGATCACGAACAGTACCCCTCAACCTTCGAAAAGAAAAAAAAAACGTTGAACGGAGAAGGGAAAGTTGCTAGCCATTTCAATTTCTAGTGTAACGGTATTCCATACTTTCACCCCATTATACGCAATTAGGAGCTGTCCGTAGGGACTTCGGATTACAGGGCAGTTAAAGTTTATATTGCTTGCATGGTTGGTATCCCTATTAGGCAACACAAAAATGTTGTTTGAAAGAGGGTAATTATTTCGTATTATGTTATTTACAAACATCGCGATTTTCATTTGACACAAGAAATGATAGTGCAAAATCTGCAATCTATTGAACAAGAAGGCACTGGACTGATACTTGTTGGAGTATGTTTTTATACGGAGTGCTCTTTTGTGGAAGGAAAAAAATTGACCCATATAGGACCTATATGTGGTAGCCCACGATTTTCAGCAGCATGTTAAATGACAATGATAAAAAGAAAAGTGTATAATTTTTAGCACAGATATGTCCAGCAACCTCCTTGTTTTAAATAGGATGTAACAAGCTGAAGCAAGATACATACAGAGAGGGGGGAAAGGCAGGGGATGTTAACCAAGCTTACAGCACAAAGTATCATGTGTTTTTGCCAATTAACGTACGTCGATGTGTAAGGATGCATCGAGGTATTTAAAGGCTTAGACTGTCTCAATTGGAACGTTATCAAGGCAAAATGCACATTAGTATCAAAGAGATGTTTTTGTCTTGATCTAAACAGCATATACTCCGTTTTAACAGCATTTATTGTGAGTATGTTAGCTTTAAACCATATGGAAATGTGACATAACTCATTTGTCTTCGACAGAATATCAGTTAGAGTGCTGCCTGCAAAAACTATTGCAATGTGATCAGTGTACACCACCGTAGTGGAATTTGTCAAACAGAGGGGGAAGTCGTTAACGTAAAGGGACAACAACACAGGGCCTAAAACTGAACCTTGGAGAACTCCGGTGCAAACAGATTTGTGAGATGATTTGAAGTGTTTGAGGTGAACAAATTGTTTTCTATCAGTGAGGTAACTTGTAAAGACATCAAGAGTGGGATTCTTGAAACAATAGTGCTCTAATTTTTGTACCGAGATTGTATGATTCACAGTATTAAACACTTTCTTCAAGTCAAGGAATAAAACTACAGCCATTTCATTATTATGCAAACATGAACACAAGTTTTGAGTCAATGCCATTACCGCTGTGGATGTAGACCGGTTTTTCCTGGAGCCATGTTGAGAGGGCGATATAATATTTGTTCTCTGCAAGTGCTGTCTTAATTGTTTTGCCAAAAGTTTTCCGAACACAGTAATAATGATACTAAGAACTCAGATGGGACGGTAACTGTCCGGATCATTTTCTTTCCTTGTTTGTGAACTGGGACAACTCCAGCAATTTTCAAAACGACTGGATAGCTGCCTTCGTTAACAGCGTGGTTAAATGGTGTTGTGAGGAGTGGTGCAAGATACCGTGTAGCCGAGGCAGATGGATGTCGAGGCTTCACTTACGTCGTTGCCGAAGCGTTCGACTAAAGAACGCCAACCAGGAAAAGGCCAACCGGTAGGATCTTCTTCGTCATCTGAATGAGGACCCCGATTTTTTGTCCCGCACAAGGCGGCAACGCTGTCTCAGCCCCCCTACAGCCTCGACTTGGCCCTGCCAGACTTTTTTCTATTCCCGAGAATAAAATCGACGCTCGAGGGAAACATCACGGATCGGTAGAGGTGGTTCAACAGGCCGTGATGAGGGAGCTAAATAGCATTCCGGTCCAGGCGTTCCTGGAGGCGTACGAAAATTGTAAAACTCATTAGCAGCAGCGAGTAGGTGCGGAAGGGTGCTACCTTGAAAAATTGTAATCGTTTGTACTATTCTCTTGAATAAATTTTGTTTAAAAAATGAGTCCTACTACTTTCGGAACAGACCATGTATATTTTGCAAGTTTAAGATACTCGACACATAGTTAGAGAACCTGTTCTCCGTCGGTGCTTTGTGAGGTAGAGCTGTGGCAAATATTCGATTAAAATTATACGCATACATGCGAAATGGGGAAAACTTTAATAAATTCAATATTTCGCATCAACGTTGCGTACAATGATTTAGAATTACCGAAAGAACATTAAAAAAGCGCCAATTAGGCTTCTTCCTAGACACCAGAATTTCATTAATTTCTTTGTTGTTTAAAATGCTTGCCGTTTTGCACTGCCTAGAGCAGACAGCTAATGGTGGCTACGCGCTAGCAGGTCTTATGCTTACTGAGAAAAAAAGAAAAAAGGCCGTGTTCCAAAGAAAAGTCAGGCTGAACCGAGTCCCGAGCAAGTTCAGAACAGTTTCTTTGAATCGTGTCAGTTCGGGACCAGTTCCAAGATGCCGAAAAAATAAAGCACTCAATTCGTTTGTGGTTCGGGGCGAAAAACGGTGCGATTCCGGTTTTAGGTTCAGGTTGGGTTCCGGTTCGACACCCTGGTTAGACCAAATGCGAATTAGGTGCTCTTGCATTTCGGTTTTCACATCGGTTTTGGCGTTCGGACACATTGTTCATGAATGGAAGTAGTTCGCATCAAAATAAGGGTTAATGTCCCTAAATGCTAGGACTGGTAATTCTCGACTTTACATTCACAGATTGCTGGAAGTCCTTGTACCACTTCTGGTGCAGTGGTGAAAAGGTTAAGCGATGTGCTACTGCCATGCTATGCCAGGAGCTGCCGCAAGTGACCCTTGTGCGACCCATGTTGTTCTTGTGTGACAATTTCTCGCTACCAATGATTATTCAACTGCCCCCTGCCGCTGTGGTCATTTTTCTTACATTCCGGTGGGTAGGTTGTGATGACTCCACAAGGTTACGTGACCTAGGGGGCCCACCTAGGTAGCTTCTGCAAGCATTTTTTGGTCACAACGCCCACGACTACGCCAGATCTCCTGCCGAAGTGGAGCTTTAACGCTGTACGTTAAAAACAAAAATGACAGTCGATTTGCTTATTTAGGCTGAATGACAACTACGTGCGCTAGAAATGATTTTACTATTGACTTTATTTTACATGTTATCAATAAATACCCCCCTCCCCCCTAAAATGCCAGTTGACGCTCTGGGTAAAGTGCGAAATAAATGAAATAAATAAAATTCGCTTTTGAGAACTGTTTCTGTGTTCGGATGCATTGTTAACGAATGCAAGTTGTTCGGTTAGGGATGATGGGTTAGTGTTCATATATGCAGAATTGGTCCTTCTCTACAT
The DNA here is from genome assembly GCF_055824585.1 of Amblyomma mixtum. Classification (NCBI taxonomy): domain Eukaryota; kingdom Metazoa; phylum Arthropoda; class Arachnida; order Ixodida; family Ixodidae; genus Amblyomma; species Amblyomma mixtum. The sequence goes on along the minus strand of NC_143015.1, from coordinate 79,022,778 downwards.
AACATCCCCGGGAGTACTTATGCCCCTCCTGGCGCAGTGATGCAGCGGTTAAGCGATGCGCCACTGCCCTGCAATGGCAGGTGCTTCGAGGCAGGTGTCTAATGATGGCAGGCTGTACTTTCCGAGCAGTCTCTCGCGATCAGTCATTAATTGAACTGCCAACTGGCAAGTGGGCAGTTTCCCCACAACCCAAGTTGTGGTAAAAGCCTTTAGGTCGAATGCCTCTATGTCAAAGACCTTTACCGTAAAGTCCTTATTTATTTATTGATCGCACCCCTCACGGCCAGAGGCATTACAGAGGGGGAGTGGCAAAATACAAGAATAACATTAGAAAATCCAGCAGACAAATTTAAATGACACCTGAGTATACAATGGTAGCTATAGCTTCGCGGATTATCTCATAATTATTGATGTCGGCAATATACCTATGGGAAGTTGATTCCAGTCACGCGAGATACGCAGCAAAAATGGCGGAGAAAAATATTTGGTGTTCGAAGAAACTAAACCGACTTTATAATTATGGTCAGTACGATGGGATACATAAAATGGCGGTGGGATAAGGCGATCACGCAGTACAGGATAATGGTACAACTTGTGAAATAATGCGATACGAGCAACTTTTCGACGAAGTGACAGCGATGGAAGAGAAAGCTAGACATCAAAGTAATTATGCTTGCAGTGCGATTTATGGTATGGACATTTAGGTTTGAGGCCTTCGTGATGAATGCCTTCCGGGTAAAGACCTTTAGGCTGAAGGCTTTATAGTAAAAACCTTGAGGTCAAATTTATTTAGCACCTAGGGACCTTAAGTGTCCACCGCAACTAGTGCTATTGCAACGTATTCGGCGCTCAGTCATGCTAAACCGTCTGCTCTTTTTTTGTTACTATGTCGGTTACGCGAGGGAGACTATCGAACAATGACAACGCCTGCAGTCTGCCTTGTTTGTGGGCGCGCCCCTTAGCCTTTCAAAGAATGGCATTTAACCTGAAGAATGACGTGAGAAACACATAAATGGATGGATGGATGGATGGACGGATGGATGGATGGATGGATGGATGGATGGATGGATGGATGGATGGATGGATGGATGGATGGATGGATGGATGGATGGATGGATGGATGGATGGATGGATGGATGGATGGATGGATGGATGGATGGATGGATGGATGGATGGATGGATGGATGGATGGATGGATGGATGGATGGATGGATGGATGGATGGATGGATGGATGGATGGATGGATGGATGGATGGATGGATGGATGGATGGATGGATGGATGGATGGATGGATGGATGGATGGATGGATGGATGGATGGATGGATGGATGGATGGATGGATGGATGGATGGATGGATGGATGGATGGATGGATGGATGGATGGATGGATGGATGGATGGATGGATGGATGGATGGATGGATGGATGGATGGATGGATGGATGGATGGATGGATGGATGGATGGATGGATGGATGGATGGATGGATGGATGGATGGATGGATGGATGGATGGATG